>NW_022145539.1:757500-1357500 GCF_000002235.5 Strongylocentrotus purpuratus | reverse complement strand
AAATTTATTTTACCAACGCAGAGATGGCGACGGTGCATGGGTGGTGGTGGTGGTGGCAAAGAGCAAATAATAAAACCTTTTCTTGGATCATTGCCCTATGTTTATTCATTTCTATTACGATCTAGCCACAACTGGGAAAACCAGATCATAACCTCAACCCCACAGCCAGAACAAACAATGGTTAGAAGTCTAGCTGCACAGACCCTCCGAGAAGAAATGGCATGTCAATCACAATGTATACCTATCGTTATCGAAAAAAGTAAGGCAGGAAGTTTCAATTTGGAATATTGTCTCGAAGCAGAACAATTACTATTCATGGGCAAAGCTAATATCAGCTTGACCAAAACGTAAACAAACGAACAAACAAACAAACAAACACAATTGAATGAAGTCTTAGACCTTGCAAGGGTTGTGTATACGATAGTAAAGGTTAAAATTCTGTATAGAAACAAAAAAAACTTCCTAGATAACGGAATAGTTTTTGTGTGTTTACTTCATTCTGAAATTGTAATGACTTTTTTTGTTGCATAAACAAAACCGAGAAGACAACATTCTTTTTTAAAAGCACTGACTATAAACAAAACTTGCAAAGGTATGCTCATATCAAATCCAATTTGCATACAATGGAAAAGCACTGTGCGAAGGAGGTAAATAGAAATACGATATCTATCATAAAACCCCGTTCAGGTCCATTCTGACTTTAATTACATTATACAGAATTATTGCTATTATCCAACACAATAGACACAATGAAAAATCTGTCAAATATTCCATGAAATAGTCTTTAGCACAGACACATACTTAGTTTCCTCTTCAATAATGGCATTCATTGTTGCGTATAGACTGCCATTCAAAATATAATCAGTGCTTTCAAATATGAATTTAGGGAGTATGACCATGGAATGTCTTGTTCCCAACTTCCCTCTTTAGTGTCCGACTTTCCATACCGGACTCAATTTTGATATGATTATTGTGTTTGGGCACGAGGTACAGTATTCATTTTAGGTAAAAAACGGAAAATGCACATCTATTCTTTAGATAGAAAGTATTTGCATTTATTTAGCTTATTGTCACGAATATCCATAACAGTATATCACTATACACAATCGGTCTGCTAAGGTGCATCACGTTTGTTGATAACGTGCCAATACTGAATCATACACACGTAAGAATGACAATTGGGTAATGACGAGTCTGAACACGCAGACTAATAACACGTAGTACAGGTAAGGTTCGAATTCTAGACTAGTAGAGCTTGTGTTTACATTCCATGGGTAGTGAGCTTCCTGTATTGTGACAGACAGCAATAGACTGGTAGTCAAGTTCATGTTTACACCGTTGCTTTACTACGAAATTAGTCTACCAATTCAGACACTATGTCCGTATAAAGCTGACGAAGCCTACATACAAAATACCGGACAAAATAAGGGGCTTACTTCAGCCTTGGTGAAACCTATTAAATGGGTGTGTATCAGATAACATAGTCCAAGGAGAAAACAATGACAGTTTCCAAGGTGATTCATTCCATCTAAGATACCTTGCGAGAGAAAACGTGTGATCTGTTTCCAATATCAAGGCGATATGAATCATTCTTCGTTACAATGTGTCTCGAAGTAAACACGCAGTCGCTAGGCGGGCTGAAAATACTATGACGTTATGGTCTTTTGTCATCAAATATTTGATATCGTGGCTTTGAATAAATACGTCGTTTACAATCAAAAGGATTTAGCCTTGGTTGCTTTCCGTTCCCTCTCCTTTTGCAATTTTTCAGATGTCATATTTTGGAGGTAGTGAGGCGTAAGCGGGTGTCTATATTTATAACAGTCGATTATTTGATTTTTTTGTTGGTTTTACATGACCTTGTCTGTCTGACCACGGAGGGACATGGTCTGACAGTGTGATATTTACACAGGAAGTATAAACTCCACATTATCAAAAATAGATCACAGCAGCAAAAAAAAAAAAGAAATCATGACGTTGCCATTTTTGTATATAAGGTTGTAAGCATGAAGAATGTGTATATGATGCTTCATGTTAGCCCACGACGATGATAAGGAGTATAATTTTGCAAGCGTGACGTTCATGAATGATTATATTTTTGGCTCATGATGAAAATTGGGCTGATGGTGTGAAAATAACCATCAGTTCATCTTGAGTGCATTTTGTTTCACCACTAAAACCTCTGAGAAACGTCCACGCCTAATTGGAGACCAGCATTATTAGAAATCGAGAGTTAAAAATACCGAGGTTCCTACATTGAATTCTTTGAATTTTGTATATAGTGTTTAATCGAAAAGCCATTATAATTGATGCGTTGATCGGAAAGGGCGAATTCTCAATGCGAGTACGTACCAGTGCAATGAGATGCGATTACTTTTAGTGTGAAACCATTAACATATCAATGCGTTCTCGTCGACTGCCAACGAAACGAAATGAGCGGAACGATGCTGTATTTCCCCGAAGACTAGGCTGGGAGAGAAACGAAAGATAAATGAACTCTTCAACTCCTGCATGGAATTGAAAATATGCCAAGAAAACCATGTAGTCTTAATCATAGACACTCGAGAAATGAATAGATGGTAGAAAAAGAGGAGGAGGAGGGGGTGGGGGATGAGGAATGAACTGGCGAAGGAGTGGTAGAGATCTAAACAAAAATAGCATTAAGACATTGGTTAAAAGAAATGAAATAGGTGAACAGGTAATGAAATTGAGATATTTATAAAAAATACTCCATTAAAAAATTGACATAAAGCACTTGGTCAAGACTCGTAAACATCTGAATTATTATGACCTTTTCCAAGATACCATCATCTTTACAAAGTATGTGAAATCGCTACAAGACACCTAACAACATTTCCCCCTTCTAATGTTCAATATGTTCGTCATCGTTTCTCTATATACTCGGAACTAGAAAGTACAGATACTTGGTTTCGTTTCATCATCGTCATCTCCTTTTCCCGCCTCATGAGATTTATCAAAATGACTGCTTATTCCTACGTTAATGGGCTTGCTACGAATCATCGGGTCATCGCGTCTGGTTGGGTGGTTGCGTTATAAACGACCTTTCGTAAAACGAAAACGGAAGATCATGTGAAGATGCAGGTTAAGGGCACGACCTTTCGTAGGTTTGCCGTAGGGTTCACCCAAAGTGTCGGGTAAATTAGACTGGACTATTTGTAAATGAGTGGTTAATGAGAGTGATCGCGAGAGATGCTCAAGGCACAGGATTTTCCCAGGACACTCTGAAAGTAATCTTTAATTGACCCATTAATATCAGCATCACCAAAACTGAGAGTGACAAAATTGTAGAATACTACGTGTCTTTCTAAAAAGACACAAGGGACTTTTAGATTCGAACGAAGACAATGGGGATTGCTACGATCGACGTCCTTTTAATGCACTGCCTTGAATGGACGTCACACGTATCAGTCCACGCAAATCTAAAAGTCCCTATTACTGCAGCGGCAAGGGCTTGAACCATGGATCTACAGTCCAGTGACGTGTCAGCTAGACCACAACAAAAATTAACTACACCTCCAAATGAAAATGAAAATGCCTACTTTCAAGTCCTTGATGGATAAAACATTTCTTGATGGTTGAGGTAATAATCTGTCGACCGCATCCTACAATTCTAAATTAAATGTCAGAATTACCATAATAGCGAGGGAGTGGAATTTTACTTTCGACTTTCAACTGGCAAAAAAAATAAAATAAAACAATATTGACTTTATACAGAGCATATCACCCTGTTGTGTAGTAGTTTATTCTTATAATGATGAATTATTTTCTGTCTTTATCAATGTTGGCTATAATTCATAGTATTTCAGAAATACCAACTATATAACTTCAATCCAGGTTATGTTTGTCCCCCGATTCATGAAGCACAACCTTCTCTATCTCATTAAAGAAAGAGAATACCATCAATTTGTAGCTATTAATTGGTTAAACGAAACCAAAACCTTCCTGAAATGATTTCTGATTTTCCATTTTTATGGCCATATTAATTTGTTACAATCTATTTTGTTACACAGTCGCATTTTGTATATACATATTAAAGAAGTTGAAACTTGATGCACCATAAATCAAAGGTCTATCCGGGTTGGTTACTTATTGTCCGCCCGTATAAAAACAAAACAAAGTGAAAAATAATGACAAAAGGCGACAAAGGTATATCAACTAATGACAGTGAATGATCATCCTTATGATTGAAGAATAGCAAACCATTAATAATTACTTTTATACTCGCTTTCGAGCCATTCAAATACAGTTCTTGATAACTGAAGTAGAAATAAACCCTTTCAGCCTATTTTGCATGTGACTTTAAAATGCCAGAATTACCATACAAGCGAGGGCCTGGAAATTTATATTTAAAGTTTCCAATATGAGGGCGCAAGGGTAATGTAATTGACTTTGCACGTTTTGATAATGAATAAGTTACAAGCCAGCTGTCAACAACCTTACCTGGATAAGTATTAGATGAAAGGAAACAAACCATTACTTAGGGAGTGGGCGAGTTGCCATGGTGATAATATTAAGACAAAATATAAAAGATTGTGAGCGAGATCGGTTTTGATGTTCTGAAATAGCACTGAAACGAAAGAGAAAGGACACTTAGCTTGGCAGAAAAAAGGAGTGGGAGGCTGCTTGAGTGTTTGTCGATTATCAGAAAAAGTGAGTCCATCTTCCCACGCAGGGCGGTGGCTAGTCGGGGGAGAAAGAAAAAGAGAATGGTAGACGGAACAAGAGATGCAGAAAGAATATTCACAAGGGATGTTAAATAGGTGGGAGACGAATTAACCCTCAAAGGCAACATAGAGGAAAAGAGACGGTCAAGAGATGAGGAGAAACATAAACTAAGAAGATAAAACTGAAGAAAGATTTTTAAAAAGGAAAGAAATAACGAAGCACAGATAAAAAGAAACAAATATAAGTGAAAAAAAGGGAAAAGGAGAAGAGACAGAAAAGAGTGGGGAAAAGAAGTATATATATATATGTAGAGAGAGAGAGAGAGAGAGAAAAAGGGAGAGACCGAGAAAAGGGGGATGGGGGTAGCTAAAAAAGGTACTAAATCAAACAAAGAAATTAAGATTAAAATGGAAGTTATAGATTCAGAGAAGCAATTACATGTGATGTATCTAAAAGCCCAAATCAATTAAGTAGATTAATTTCCCCATAATCTTTAAATATTTTGTTTCAAATAGGCTACAATGCATACACGTATTAGCTTTATATTGTTGAGTTATGTGGCTTGCAAAGAAAAAAAAACGGATTTAAAACGAAAAACCAATAACAACACACATACCAGACATCTCCAACACAAGTACTAAAATATAATGGGATATTTAAAAATACATCTTTGAAATAAAATCCTGTTTACAGTTTCATTCAATAGTATTTCTTATACGGATCGATGCAGCCAAATATGGATTTAAATAGTTCCCGGAAAGAAAATATGGCTATAGAATGAAGCATACTAAAAGACAAGACATCTGGAGAATCTGAAATATTCCGCCTGACGAATCCTGTATCGCCATGACGATACGAGGAAAATTAGAACTACAGCTGTGCCAATACGTGGAGAGGAGGGGTTGCTAGGCAACGGCTGTGAGGAGCGCTTTAACTTATGGCGGGTATGAGGAGGAGGAGGGGGAAATGGAGAATTTCTATAAACAGATTTGATGGTTCTGAATGGGGGAGAGAAGGATGAAATTGCAGAGAACATGACCATAATAACAATATGGAGGAGGGGGAAAGGGAGAGAGGCTATAAACAGATGATTCTGAATGGGGAGAGAAGGATGAAATTGCAGAGAACATGACCATAATAACAATATGGAGGAGGGGGAAAGGGAGAGAGGCTATAAACAGATATGATGATTCCGAATGGGGGAGAGAAGGATGGGATTACAGAGAACATGACAATAATAACAATATGGAGGAGGGGGAAAGGGAGAGAGGCTATAAACGGATATGATGGTTCTGAATGGGGGAGAGAAGGATGAAATTGCAGAACATGACCATAATAACAATATGGAGGATGGGGAAAGGGAGAGAGGCTAAAGAGATTATGATGGTTCTGAATGGAGGAGAGAAGGATGGGATTGCAGAGAACATGACCATAATAACAATATGGAGGAGGGGGAAGGGAGAGAGGCTATAAACAGATTTGATGGTTCTGAATGGGGGAGAGAAGGATGAGATTACAGAGAACATGACCATAATAACAATATGGAGGAGGGGGAAAGGGAGAGAGGCTATAAACGGATATGATGATTCTGGATGGGGGAGAGAAGGATGGGATTGCAGAGAACATGACCATAATAACAATATGGAGGAGGGGGAAAGGGAGAGAGGCTATAAACAGATTATGATGATTCTGAATGGGGGAGAGAAGGATGGGATTGCAGAGAACATGACCATAATAACAATATGGAGGAGGGGGAAAGGGAGAGAGGCTATAAACAGATTTGATGGTTCTGAATGGGGGAGAGAAGGATGGGATTGCAGAGAACATGACCATAATAACAATATGGAGGAGGGGGAAAGGGAGAGAGGCTATAAACAGATTTGATGGTTCTGAATGGGGGAGAGAAGGATGGGATTGCAGAGAACATGACAATAATAACAATATGGAGGAGGGGGAAAGGGAGAGAGGCTATATAAACAGATTATGATGATTCTGAATGGGGGAGAGAAGGATGGGATTGCAGAGAACATGACCATAATAACAATATGGAGGAGGGGGGAAGGGAGAGAGGCTATAAACAGATTTGATGGGGGGGAGAGAAGGATGAGATTACAGAGAACATGATGATGATAATAATAATGCGTGGGAGAATGATACAGAAAGAGACAGACGGACTGACTGATTGAGTGAGTGGGAGAACACGGATATGGCAGAAAAATGAAAGTGATAGATGCGAACAAAGACTGAAATAGAAAAGCAAAGTAAGATGAACCAGGATAGACATAGAGCGAGAGAGGAGGGACAGCGGGAAAGAGGGAGAGAGAGAGAGAAGGGGTGGAGGGAGAGAGAGAGACAGGGAGAGAGAGAGGGGGAGGGAGGTGGAGAGAAAGAGAAAGAGAGAGAGAGAGAGAGAGATGGGGGGGGGGGAGAGGGAGACAGAAAGGAAGAGGGAGACAAAGAGGAAGAGGACGATGAAGAGGGGAGAGAGAAAAAAGAGAGGTAGAAAGAGAGAGAGAGAGAGAGAGAGAGAGAGAGAGGGGAGAGGGGGGGGGGGGGGGGGGGAGAGAGAGATAGAGAGAGGAAGTGGAAGAGGGAGGGAGAATGAGAAAGAATGAGAGAAACGACAACTATTTCGCAGAGGATGGATGGGTGAATAAAAGAAAATTGAAGAGGCTGAATCGATCGAGACAGAGACAGAGAAAGAGAACATGGTTCTTCAAAGGACCCTGGTGTAACATGGTTTCATCTAGGTATGTTGTCAGCCTGGTTTAGAATGAACTCATGGCAAAAATATAAGACAATACTGTGTAATAATCTTTCTCTTTAGAGAATATTTCAAGTACAGAAACAGCGGAATATGTTTTACTCTTGATAAAATCCTTGCATGTTATACAATACTGAAACCATACCAGAAATTGCAAGCTTTGGGCCAGGTTCCGGGTTGCGTTTTAGGGTTTCATCTAATTCAAGTTGTTAAGCTACTTTTGAATGAACCCATGACAAAAATATAGTGCTTCGATACTAAAGACAAGAACTCATCATCCATTGAGTAAAGCTTTACGTAATAAATGTCTCAGGGGCAGAACCAATTTGAATTTGGATTTCATTTTATTTGGCATCATACAAAGCATTACAAAATGATAAATACAGAATAGAAGATAGGCCAACTTGTGCTTGTACACGAGGCCCTTATCTTGTATTACACTGAATCATAGTATGTATATTAATGTGTTGTTCAGCGATTGCATTTCATAGTGAAACAACAACCAAAAAATGTAATGAAGTAAAACGACGAAAAAGGATTAAAAATAAGTTTGGCATGTATAGCCCTATGCTAACGATTTTAGATTAGTACAATACTAGCACTGAAAATAAAAGTAATTTAAATATGTATTATTTGTTTAAAGATGAAGTTGAGTTCTGGTCATGCGATTGCATTGTGAAAGAAACGGTGTGGAACCGACCAGAAAAGGTTGATCATCTAGCATATAAGAATTTGTGTGTATTGCAAGGTTCTGGAATCATCAAAATGATAAGAAATTTGGCCAAGTCTTGGTAAAGTTACAAACACTTGCACAGAAAGATGTATATGGGACTACACGAACACGTGGCGTAAAAAGCCGGCCCCCGATTTCTACGATGTTCCATGTATATTTAGAATATGAAGGCATTTAAAGAGCCATGCTTTTCAGGGAACATGTCTTAACTGATGTTCTTCCACACTTGCATAATAAGAATGAGTAATGCTCACAAATTATTGTTCACCTCTTCCCAGAACTCAACCTTCTCTTTCATTGGGAATAGCATTCGGATTTATATGGTAGAAAATAGGGAAAATAAGTGTGAAAGTTCTAACTGATCTTGGGGATTCAACGTGGTTATATGGAAAACGGTCAAATGTTTAAAAAGCAATAATAAATGGATAACATGAGTATTTAGCATTGTGTGCATTTCTAAGTCAAGATCAATGCTTCATGCAGGCTATGAATATGAGGAGTAAAGTACATGCTTAACAAGACTATGAATCTACTTCATTCTCATTTTCCCTCTGAAGAAGAAAAAAATTACATTCATAGTTTGATTAAATATGTCCATGAAATAACTTCAGGCGATTTATTTATAGGTATAAAAAAAAAAAAACGATAGCCCAGAAGTTCAATTCTCCACGCAGGCTATGAAGAGTACATTATGCTTAAAACCGAGACTATACATCTACTACATTCTCATTTTCCCTCTGAAAAAAAAAATCACATTCATAGTTTGATCGAAATATGTCCATGAAATTACTTCAGGCGATTTATTTATAGATATAAGAAACCGATTAGCACAGATGCGACTGACTATCATACCCGTAATAGCAAGGACGGTGGTTCTATAAATGAGCACTGGCAGGAAGTCCGAATAAGAAAAATGAGGTTTATTTAGGGAACGGTGGAAAAGCGAGAGAGGGAGAGAGGGGAAGAAAATATTGATATACAGAAAGAGAAGGGGTGAAATAAAAAGGTGGGGGAATGATGTAGGGAAAGGGGAAGAAAGAGAGAGAGAGAGAGAGAGAGAGAGAGAGGAAGAAAGAGAGAGAGAGAGAGAGAGGGGGAAGAAAGAGAGGGAGAGAGAGAGAGAGGGGGGAAGAAAGAGAGAGAGAGAGAGAGAGAGAGAGAGAGAGAGAGAGAGAGAGGAGAAAGTGAGTGGGTGGAATAGAGAGGGACAAGGTATTACAAAAATTAGAAAGAGAGGGAAAGAAAAGAGATATAAAGAGAGAGGCATAGAAGAGATAGAGGTGGAAGAAGAAGGAGGGGAGGGGGATTATAGGGGAGACGTAATAATTTACAGAGGAGAGAAAATAAGCATTTTTTGAATTCTTAGTTTTTCTACGTTATGAAGTGCCATAATCTCAATGAGTGTTGATTTCTTTGTTATGAATACTGGGAAGAAAGGGTTCATGATAACGGGGTTCCCCGGCAATTCAGTGGAACTACTTCAAGCTTCATTTTGACAAGATGTAAGTAAGTATAATGCTTCCGTGACTGAATTGCCCAAACTTTCCCTTATACTACAATGATATCCTTTTCTCGAAAGTATAATATTTCCTCACTGACTATACCAGGAAGCGGAATCTTTTGAATAATTTTCTACACAATCATACAAGGATAGCTGTATTGTGATCAAGACAGTATACAACGTATAAAGATTACCAAGACAACAATCAAGTTATACACTCTTACGAGAAACCAAGGAGCTTGAATTATTATTATTATTATTATTATATATATATATATATATATATATATAGGCCTATTATTATATTATTATTATTATTATTATTATTATTATTATTATATTATTGTATATTATATATGAAAAATATTGAGAAAAAAATATTGGTATAGATTACGTAAGATTCTGTTGACTTTTTATAAAAGATTATGATAACAAAATACTAGAAACTTAACAATTTAAAATATATTAATACGAAATTTCATGGTGTGAAATAATTGCTTCCTTCATGTTAAATGTACCACACCATGCACTGTGTGACCAGGAAGCCTCTAGCATGAACATAATCTCCTTGTTGCATGAGAGTAATAATGTTTGGTGTTCAAAAAGGCCATGGTGAAAAAAGAAGCTTTTTAAAAGATTGCTATCTTCGGGAGTACTTGATATTGGGCAATATTATGTGTACATAATTATAATAGGATAATATTTCAAAATATAAGTCATATGATGGCGGACTTTGTTTTATCTCAGTATTTGTCTTGTCCTGTCCAAATCAAAACAAAGAACCTTTCACATGACACGTGGTCTTTATCATTTTGCAAATCATGATAAAATCACATGTCAGCTAATAGAATTCCCCTTGAATATCCCAATTGAATCAAAGTTGAAAGCCCGTAGAAGTCATTGTAATCATTAACGAGGATCCAGGAAATACCATGCCTTTGTTTAATTTCATTCATCGATATTATATTGATTATGTAAGCAGATTTATATCCTGTATAATACTGTCCCCTGAATATCCCGATTGAAACAAAGTTGAAAGCCCTTATAAGTCATTGTAATCATTAACGAGGATCCAGGAAACATCACGCTTATATTTATTTTCATTCATCAATATTATATCGATTAAATAAGCAGAATTATATCCTGTACTGTCCGTATATCCTTGATCGGTTTCCGGGAAAGTTTGTTTCCTCACTTTCGTCTAAACCCGATCTCTGCGTTAGATTTAAGTGGATTTCGCGCCATCCACTCGGAGAAGGAAACAAAGTACTTCAAGTAATGTACTTTATGGAATTTCCCCCAATGACCGTCTGTTACATTAGAAATTATGAATATGGAATTTCCCCTCGATAGTATACGATCGGTTTTGATTAAGACAATGCATTCATATATGGATTGTATACAGATATGTATAGTGAATTAATACCATATTACAGAAACATTTAGAGAAGCTCTTAATTAAGGACAATCCGCTGAAAGTGACATTAATGTAGAGGGACTGTAACCTTTTGAAAATACGTGTTGAATATCAGCCAAAAATGTTATGAGATGCAGTGTATGGGCGGTGATGAAATGGGATTCCTCAAACAGCTGCTAAGAAACTACCCCTTTCTAAACATGAGTATTCGTTGAGATTTCTTTGGATTGTCATAATATATGTTAACATTTCATGGTTGGTCAAAAATACCCTCTTTCGCTGACGCATTTTGTTTTCAGGTAAGATTAGCGCAACTTTTTATTTTGGTACACTTGGCCTCCGTGAATAATAATCCAAACTATTCCGGATTAAAATAATATATCTATTTTTGAAGGAGAGATGGCACTTTTCCAAATGTTATTATGACTATTCATATACTGCCATCTGTTAACGCTATGAATAGATTGAAATGAGGCCTATATTACATCCAATTCTAGTGTATGGTTTAAACTAGTTCACGTCATAGTTTCCTTATAATTGCTGAAAGGCGCGATTTTACATTTTCAGGGGCGATCACTCTTAAAAATGGGTACCCCGTCACCCCAAAATACATCGTTGACATTTAAGATAAACTTGGCAATGTACCTCTTATAAGAACCACGGGTACAAGAAATATGTTAATGGTCTTCCTCTTGCCAGAATGTAATGTGTATTTTCAAGCATTTTGACGATGTATTCATGTCTTTTCAGATCCATTCCAAATGGTTAACAGTATAGGAGGCATATCTAGAAGGTATAAAGTGAATATTTTTGTGAATTCTATATTGGTAATGACAAAAATGAAAGTGAAATGTATTTCTTTGGTAATTTGCCAGTCATTAGTAATTGAATGAAAGTGAAGGTGGCTCACAAGATCTTAAAGATATCAAGGTCAGGAAAATTGTTACTTTCTCTTTCTTCTGTCTTTCACTTCTTAAGTGATATCTATGACATAATTATTATCACTTTCACACGATCTGTTTACAAAACTAATATAGGCCTATACTAATAGCAAGCATCCCTACACAATCATGCACAAAGCATTTTTTGATATTAGTTGATAAACTACCCCAACAACTTCTTCTGTGAACTGTGACCGGGTTCCAGTACTATAATGTGGCATGTCTCTTCTTGTGTAATTCCATTCCGACGGTGGAATAACCCATTTCAAGTAATGACAAGTCTTTTTATGATCACGCTATATTTACAGAAGCTTTATCTTGACATCTGGCATTACTGCGAATGGACTTTACACTGGGCACGTCCGCCTCGTGCCATAACGCGTGGAATAATAACAATGGTATTATCTACGATTGTATAATAAACCAGGACTGCGATGCCTGTTGTGTCACGGTTGTACAGTGTAAGTGACGTCCTGCGAGCAAATACTAACTTACATGTATATCCTGTTTCGACATGAGTGGACTAGTCTGGGTATTAACATGGTATTATACAGCGAATTGACAGTTTAAAAAGAGGAAGATGTTTAGACCGATGAAGTGGAAAATAATTGTCTAGCTTGCCTGGACATGAATGCGTTAGTACAACTGTAGGGTCCATAATACAACAATGGACAGCGCGGTCTTTTGTCCAACTCGTCTGATGTCAATATATGGCATGATTTCGTCATTCGCAAAATGCAATCCCGGTTATCAGAAAAGGAAAGCGCATCTATTTCCAGATATTTCATCAGATTTTTCTAGCTGATATTGATGAGGTATTTCCTGCATGGCGTGATGACACAAGGTCACATTGATAATCCCTTTTGATAGCCGGTGCCTGGGACGGCCTCGGTTCAGGGACGGTAGTAATGTCTATTTATAGCACAGACTAGATCCAGATGGTACTTTCCCATTGGGTTCAGCGGGCCTTTTTTAGCGTAGTCTTGGGTTTGGCAGACTCCTTTGGTATAACACTCTCAGAGGAGGCGCGATAGCAGTGGTCTCGTAAAAACCGGGCGACCCGGGTTCGAAACCAAGTCGATGCGCTAGTGCCCTTTGGTAAGGCATTAATCCTCATTACCAGGTCCCTCGGTGAGGACCTAAAGCCTTCGGTCTTCTGGTCCTCTACTAACAAGCATTTATATAACCAAGTACTACTACTACTACTATTATTATTACTACTACTACTACTACTACTACTACTGGAACTATCACCTCATTTGGGGCTGGTAATTAGTATTACCACAACTACGTATATAGGCCATTTTCGTAATGTAACCAATTATTAATGCATACACCTTTGCGAAGCGCCTCAATACGAATTATTTCATTCGCATGTTAAGAATAATTTTCAGAAAGCAAACTGCGTATATTATGTGTTGTATAGGTAGGACAAGCCATGTTTATCCAACCTAGCAACAATAAATGTATGCATTTTGTGTTCTGACTATTGAGATACAAATATTTATAACAGGTGAATGAAATAATTTGTATCGAGGCACTTCCGCACTTCACAAAGCGGAAGCATTAAAAAAAAAATCCATATTTTCCCTCTAAAGGGATTTTATTGATTTTCATTTGCAACAAATAACAAACATATCATATTCAAGGTAGTTTACTCTTATAATATAAATACAATTGACTACTCAAGATACAAATATTTGTTGAACTGTTGTGTTTAATAGAAGACAAACATAATGTATTTCAGATGTTCATGTTAGGCCCTATAAGCACTAAATTAAGTTACATTACGAAATGAGGTTATTTATTGAAGGGTAGCTATGGCGTATCACTCTCCTGCTAATGTTTTGTAGAAGAACAAAAATAAAGTAATTACAATGAACATTCTTTATAACATTAACGATAGCCATAGGGTGGAACTGAAACTGAAAGAAAACTAAATTACGGACAACCTTTTTATAAAATCAATTTGATTATTCTCACTAAATAAGGCAAGGTAATAATAATTATTTTAAAAAATGAATATTTATACATCACATAAATTATATCCACCGCGTATACGTTGTTCAAGGCGCCCCAATATTAGCATCAATGTAGTACACTAACATGCCAACTTAAACACATTAATGAATTAATTTGAAGCCCCATTGCACTACGTACAGCTACTTGCGCCCTCTATATAGCAACCAATGCCTAATCGGTGACCACTAGTCCCCCATTATCCTCTTTTTCTTATGTTAATTGAGAGCTGTGTTGATGAGATAACCACCCGTCAGTGAGCTTGCAGGGAGGTCTAATCCCTCCATGCCAAACTAGTACAGACGGGCTTTAAAGCATAGACCATTTATCGCAGATTATCCAAAATATCATGTCCATTATTGTCTGTATATCAAGACTAAGAAAGACTCGTCTTTTGGAGGGTTCCATCCCAGGGCTTCTATCCTCCAGGATCTAGGTACTTACCGGAGCGGTGATCCACTATAGCGTGGCCGAATAAATGCCTTAACCCATCAATTCCTATACATGAAAACACGTAGTACCATAATATCATTATGGCTGATACCTGGGGTGGCATGGGTTAAGGAGATTCAAAGAGGAAGGCGACTTTTTAATCCATTCGCATGACTTAATGCCTTCCTTAACCTATGGACTGCTAAACAAAGTCGAACACAGGACGTAAACTACCATCAGGTCTAGATGTGGGATTGTATGAGTTAAAGAGGTTGAAATCCTTCTAAAAGGAAAGTGACGGTTACTCATCTTTGAGAAATTATTTATAAAACAAAATGTGAGGTGTTGCTAGGGTTAATAGACAAGGCGTTGCTAGGAAGATAAAAGGTGTGACCCCCACATGTCAGTAATTTCTGGTAGACACAGTATGAGAACAAGAATGAAAACGTCGGCAGTCACTTAAATTTTTATTTTTCATGAATAAAAAGGACAGAATCACTTTGAAACCAAGTGAGTCAAATGTATATAATTGTATGATTGTTGCTTTGTTATCTTTTTGACTTTATCCAGTAAAGTAGCCTGTGGAGGGGTTAATATGTTTGTTTTAAAAAAATAAAAAAACGTAGTGCATCTAGATAATAAAATTCTAGATATTCTTATTAATTCAAAGTTCCTTTTATCATGTACCGTACCAAGGTCCATGCTTTCACAAAATACTGAAGCGATCACTAATATAAACAAAATGGGATGTCTTTGATATATCAAGTTCCCTATTAATAAAAGGGGTATCCGGAATGTGCATCTGTATACATAGTTTGCATGATTTCATGACATTCTAGAAATTTGTGACAGATTCCAAAAGAGGAACTAAAACCAAAGTCAGACTAATATACTGGTGGTTTCCATGTAACGCATAACCCACAATAACTTACATAAGAGCTTTGCAGAACAGAGTCCTTTACATATATTCAAAATTGGGTAGAAGTTTTGTTATTTCAGCGAAAGAGCAGACTCGTCCATTATAGAGATACATGTACAACCAGGAAGTGTGTAACAATCGATTATTCATTTGTATCCCGGATTTGTATAATCAAGGGGTTACCACAATAATTTACTAAACAAGGAAGCAAATGATGATTAATCAGTAATCACCATTTATCTATTTGACGCTAGAATGTTTGTGTTATTTATATTTCGTAGAAAAGTTCTCACAGATATAAACTGTGCTATTGTGAGCCTCAATCATAATATTAAAAATCGCTTACTTCCCAAACGTTATTTTCTTCATGTCGAAATTAAGTGTGTATGATGACAGTAAAACAACTGACACTGTACAAAATAATGAATGGGGAATGCACAAAGACGAGATAGCAATTATAACTTATAATATAATATCTTTTGAATGATTATACCTATATTTTAGAAGGAAAAGAAAGCACCGTTGATTGGAACAAACTCTGTTTTAAATTTGAAACTCATATATTTTTATCGGCTGCCCAGTGTCCAGTTTATTAGCTTTACCATTGCGCTGTAAAGAATTACAAGATTTTAATCTTGTTAGCAAATATGAACACAGGATGCATGGCATCATATTGCTTACGAATATACATTTTGAAAGTTTACGAGTATAATTATAACACAGACACCCACTATCAGCAATGTCATTAAAAAAACCCACTCTGTACAGTTGTTGTGGTATAGAGGTTCATTCCCTTGACTCTCAATTCAAGGGTTAGGGGTCCGATCCTCAGGCGGGCAATATCGTCTTTTAGCCGGACATTAATACACATTTGCCACTCTCCACCCAGGTGTAAATTGGTACCTGGCAATCGCTGGAGTAATGCAAATTGCAGGACCCCCAGTAAGAACAGCTCTGAAGCTGATGAGGGTTCCAAGATTAACCTACATTAATAATATCATTATTACCAGTCTGTAATTGAGATAGATTCTATTCTAAACTTTGTGACAGGAATTCATTTTTACCCCAGCTCCGGTACTCTGAAGATATGAGGACACGAGGGAAGAGAGTGTCGACCAGAACAACTTCTCCCTCCGATCACGACACCATTACCAGATGAGGGCACCTACCGCTATGTTTACATGTACATTACAACTAGGGGTCAAGGGGAAACCCCTATTCTCGTTGCACCAGGAACCCCCTAACCTGGAATTACTACGCAGAAAGAAGACAGGGAAACAACAGGGAAAACAGTAGTAATGTACAAGGGGTTTTCCCCACAACAATAGTAATGGCAGTAGTCTAGTTTTGCAGACTGCTTATAGCCGTTTTTGGGAGTGATATATTTTTCTCAAACATCATTATTTTGCTTCGCTGCTTTTTGAACAGTTTATGTTCACGCTACACCTGCATTATGTCTATAATGAAGGATGTCTATATTTGTCTCTTGGTTGTATTATATTTTACTCACTTCTGATAAAAAAATTTTTTTAGATAGGAAGCTATTATCGAAAATGGTTGAGGACAAGAATTCAGGCATAACATTGCAAATAAAAAATGACGTTAATGTTTTTCATTCACGTAATTATTTATTTGCATTGTTATCTAGAAATAATTCAAAATATTCAAAATGGTTCCGACCAAGAATTCAGGCATAACAATGCAAATAAATCATTACTTCAATGTTTTTCATTCACGTAATTATTTATTTGCATTGTTATTTTGGAACTATTGTTATGATATATTAAATGGTTAACCAAAAAATATCGATAGAGTAAATGTTATTATTCAAAATGGTTCCGACCAAGATTTCAGGCATAACAATGCAAATAAATCATTACGTCAATGTTTTTCATTCACGTGATTATTTATTTGCATCGCTATTTTGGAACTAATGATAAATTAAATGGTTTAACAAAAATATAAAGAGAGTAAATGTTATTATTAAAAATGGTTCCGGACAATAATTCATGCATAACAATGCACATAAAGAAATCACGTTAATGTTTGTAATGACGTGATTATTTATTTGCATTGTTATTTTGGAACTAATGATACATTAATTTATTTTGTTTAAATAGAGAGAGAGAGAGAGAGTTACTTCTATTAACAAATTAAGTGTGACTGAAAATACAATGACTTTGTATTTGAAGTGGAATAAATATCAAGATATTTACATAGAGATAAACGCATCTGCTGAGAGCCAGAAGGGCACTGTAACGTATAATTATCAGCTAACTCCTTTCTGGCTCTTAGTAAAAATAAGCACATCCCATGTTTAAAGGTTAAGACCAGTATTGGAAACGCCCCAATTTCAAAAAATGAAATGGAAGTTCTCATTACCAATCATGTGAAAGAATATGTTTTGACTAATACATGATGATAAAAAAATTGCCGGGAAACCGCCTACTAATTCATATATTTGGTAAATTTGTTTCTCTCATGGTCTGTGAGAGATATAGGGCAGTCCCATATACATCTTTCTGTGTATAGTGCTTGTAAATTTACGAAGAATGGGCCAAATTTCTTATCATTTTGATGATTCCAGAACCTTGCAGATGCTAGGTGCTAGATGATCAACCTTTTCTGATCGATTCCACAACGTTTCTTTCACAATGCAATCGCATGACCATAACTGGTCTTTACCTTTAACAAGGTATTTATCAAATATCCTCAATGTTGCAGCTTCAAATGTCTTATCCATCTCAACTCAAAACAACAGTCCATTTTGCTTTTCATACATATCCAGGCCTATCACAATATCTATCTCTTGAATAATGTTTCTAGGCTGCAGCAAATATATTTTCCAGGGTACGAATGTTTATATCTTTTGTTGAAAGCAGGACATTAAACATGACACAGAAAATGTTCACCTTTTGAGTCAAAGTAATCTCTCGTTTACCCACACCCTATAGATCAACTCTGATCAATAAAATCATGTCATTGTTCGCTCTATCACTCTCTCACTCTCTCTCTCTCACACACACACACACACACTTCTCTCTCTCTCTCCCTCTCCCTCTCTCTCTCTCTGTAATCCTTTTAATTCTCTATTCTACTTTCCCCCTGTACTCTTTCTCAGTGTGTTTGATTGTCTCGCTTTTCTTTTTTACTTTTGCATATTAGTTTCATTTCTTCTCAGCCTTCATTTGTTATATTCCTGTCAACGTCCTCTGCTACTCTATCTGTACCCCCACCTCTTTTTACTGCTCTGGCTAGGTAGAAACATGTTAATATCTAGGCATGTGCCTTCCGTCTTGTGTAATGTCCTTTGTAATATAATAACGGCGGGAGTCAGAAAAACGTTAACAATTTAGTAAATGATCAGACAGCCGCCTTCTAGGCATACTGAATAATAAAACGTTTCGCTGTCAGACCGTTTCTTATGATTTAACGAATTCCCCATAAAGGAGAACGTGTGCGTACTTTCTTCAGAACATTAATCAATATTTCAATACCGACAGCTTATCATCTAATTAAGTCACCCTTTTGTGACACATCGATTGCACCGTTTATGCGCAATCGGGTTTTACCTTGTTCCCTGAAATCCACTTGACATACTCTCCCTAAAAAACTGCCTTGAATGCAAACAATTAGTATTATAAATACATATGTAGCACCTCCTTGGTGCAAGGTCCATTACTTATCGCCTCCCCGTCTTGCACAATGTGCGACCTTATTCTTTTGTATGTTGATAAGATACCTGGGGATGACCTTATTAGGAAATGTGTCCTTTTAGAAAGATTAAATAAAACGAAGGTTAGCTGCATAATGCAAACGTTTCATTGAAACGAATTAACGACATGCATTAACATGCCAGTGAGTAGTGACAGTACAGTGAAGGCTATTATAATTTGCATACAATTAGTTTAACTTCGGAGAAATCCTTGTGAGAAACGGGTGACTGTCTGGAGTGGAATTTTTCTTGTCACTCCTATTTAAAAGTAATTAGTCCGAATTGCGTGAATGAAATGTATGGATGACCACTGAACAATGTGATTGTGAATCTTACAGGTGAAAGTGAAAGCACCCATATAATTATTTTTCCATACATCTATACCGTTTTAAATTGTTTGACTGTGTACTCGAAACTTCGAAAGCAAATACTAATGATAACTATCTGCTCCTATATAACCCTTATATCCATCATGCAAGGTATTTAGGGCGTTGTGATATTACTCAAGGGATCCCTTCCTATACCTGGTTTTCTCATTTCCTCGTTTACCAGTAGTACACATGGGCAGGGAGTCGGCAAATGCTAATAAATGACCGACGGTTTAGTGTCTTGATTGAATCTGGTTCTTTGCATTTTTAAATTTCATTATGTTCCTCTTTTGAGAAATAACATTTATTTTAAAGTAAAGTAAAGAAAAAGCAACGACGAATGATCAGTGCAGAGTTATCATCTAATGCCATTGGAAAAAAAATCATAACGTTTTTCGGACTAACGCATGACTCGAATTTTAATCACTTCTGACCCTACTCCTATTATTATGACTAAATTTTATGAGACAGTCAAAGCGAATGTTTTATATCACACTTGCGACTAACATAAGCTGTGCCATAACCCTGTAATAATATTGTGATCATTCTGTGGATCCCCAGTTGCGTAGCTCCATATCTATACATGACTTGTATATCAAAATGAAAGTTTCGTGTCACGTATATGCAGGGAGGTGAGACTTTAAATGCCTGGTATATGACGTAACAATGGCCCGCTGCCCATTCCACGTCGACATAACTTCACGGTGAGGCTTTCATAATATGAAGAATACTGTCTCGTTGATGAGACAAACAAAATTAATATCATCGTAATTTGTAATATTTTCCTGGTAGTGATCACGTTCATCGTACTATGTAAACACTCAAGTGGAAAACCTTCAGGTGTTCGAGTAGTTTGTGAAAACAGTCACACTTGGGCATTTGTCTTAAGAGAGAAAAACAAATCAATATTGGCTATTTAGCTTTCATTCTCCACTATATGGAAAGACAATAGCCCATGAACATGATGCAATCCTATGGCTCGTTAGAACAAAATGCGACAAGTGATTTTGAGACGTTGAGCTCATTTCTTTTGTCGCAACACCTGGATTATAATCCATCAAGGGTTTGAATGCGTAGACTAGATAGGTTGTAGTGATGGGCAGTTAGCCAAGCCATTGTGTTACGTCGAATACAAGGTGATTCCTTGAAACAGGATCGTTTTCTCATGTCTTCATTTCGGCTTAATTCGAATTACCGGGTCATCGCGTTGGATCGGGTGGTCGCGTTACGGTTACGCAACCTTTTTGTGAAAAACATGCCACTTTATTCACTAGATGTCGGGGGTAATGTGTGAAAAATAAATCCGTCTCATCTATAAATGGCCTGGGCAATTTACCCAGCACTTTGTGAAAACCGGACGGCCAATCTACGAAAAGGTCGCGCCACCTTCAGCTTTCGTTTCATGAAATTTGTAACGCGACCACCCGACCGAACGCGATGACCGATGATTCGAAGTATGCTCTTCATTTTTAGGAGAGGGCAGGTGGATGGCAGTGGCAGAGCTCCAGGACAGGACATGAGGATATGTGCCCCCCCCCCCCCCCCAAAAAAAAAAAAAAAAAAAAAAAAATATATATATATATTAAAAAAATAAATAAGAAAAAATCGACTTAAGAGAAAGAAAGAGTAAGAGTCGGAGAGAGGGAGTATAAGGGGAATAGGAAAGAGAACGTGAAAGAAGATTTACGACTTCTCCCACACCCCAATAATCAATAGTCTTGTTAATTTGCGTTTTATTCACCGAGTACGACCGGTGTCCCAAGTCATCCCGGTATCCCTAATATTTTCTAGACTATACTCTATACGCCATTCATGGGTGGAATACTTCGCTGACCACAGGAGAAACCTTTTCTTGAGTAAATCATGAAGATAAAGTCCAAGACTCAAGGAAGGTGGATATATGCGAGATAGTATAGCCTCGCTAACAAACATCAACAATTCTTCAAGACTTCTTTTGTGTTCTATGGCTTCGGTCAGTAATGCTTTGAGATAGGTGTACCAGATACCATGTAGGACTACCCCTTGGCACTCCAGCATATTATGTATAGGTCCAGGGGACGCTGGTTTCATGGTAGGAACGACTACTTTTATATCCTTTTTTTTTCAACAACCTAAAGCCTAAATGAAATTGTAACAGATAAATGGGAAATAGAATAAGACGAATAGATTTATGGTAAATCTATTTAATGAACCTTGGCAATTTAACCAAATTTTTAAAACCGCTGTAAGGATATCCAAGGTAACAGCTTTTACCCAAACACACTTTCGAGCACACCCTTCAACACAGTCCCATTAAATACAATTTAAAAAAAAACAGGGGGATGTGGTTCTAAAATCGAGGATGTTATCATCCAAACAAAGTTGTGTTGCTGAACTTCTGCATGGGGGAGGGTTGAATGTATTGTTTAACTTCCGGTGAATACAGCGATTACCAGCATTTTAACAGAAAATCTGTACGAAGTCCCCCGTAATTCCATCTTTATTTAGAAATTATGTCATTGTTGATGCTCAGCCGAGTTTCCTACACAATGGAGCTGGCATCTTGCCAAAACACATGTTGCTGCATGTGTTATTTGGTTATGAATAATATACGTTAGTTTGTTATGGACAAGAAAAACTAACGAGCGGATACGAGATAAGACGAACTGCCGATAATTATGACAATATTCTCGTTAAGAAGTGAAATAATTCATTGTTACCCCGATGTTATTCATTTGTTTTTGCCATGCCAGCGGAGGAAGATTTTCTCTTTTTTTTATATATGAATCAGAAAAGGGATCATGAAATGAAAACGAGAAATCATTATCATAATTACTTGATTTTGATAGTGAATGAGATATTTAAAAAAAACATTTAAAATAACATAAAGCCTTGGAGGTAGACCATGACCTGACACGCTTATGACTCACACGATGAGATATTGGAAATGAAAATTATGCAAATGAGTTCTCCTATTTCTAGGGTTCATCCACCTCCAGGCAGTCAGCCCTACATTCTATCTGGGAGGAGAGTGGCATGGAAACATAGATTTTTTATTGATCTCCCAAGAACCTCATCTGCTCCGCTATCCCCTTTCACTATCATCTTGACGATTTCAATCGAATATAGCTCCTCCGAACACATGTCTTATCCATCTCAACTCGAACAACAGTCCATCTTCCTCTTCACTATTATCTAGCTAGGCCTGTCACATTATCTATCTATTGGATACTTTTCTTATATGTATCCACAAAGATATATGTTTATCTATCACAATTTATATCTATTGTATACTGTGTCTTATATAATTATCTTCATACAGATTATGTTCATCTATCACAATATATTAATATCTACACACAAACACAAAAATATATATCTAGACACATATCTATCACAATATGTATCTATTGCTTCGTACATTATCGCCACAAAGATCTATGTATATTACTTTTCAATCTAATCTATGCATGATATTACCTAAAACGTGAATTCAAAGAATGCTATTTCAATGTAAAAAGAAATAATCAGTGTTCAAAGCCAAATCAGTACTCTGATATAATAAATATTAAAATTGCGATTGGACAGCCAACAAATTTAACAAGAACTTAAAGTGGGTGGTTTTATTTCTGGAATCATCCACGACTTGTTTCCCAATAATTTACCGTCCACAACTTCCCCCGAATTACTTGTTTCATTGCACTACATGCATGTGTCTTGGGGGAAAACCAGATCTTTAACGATTTGACCTACTTTATTTCGAGACGGTTTTCACCTTATCAATCCCGCCTGCGAAAAGGTCAACTTCTGAACCATCATGGAACCTGCAGTGATTTCCTCTGAATATCAAAGAATTTCCTGCCAACATTTTTTTTCTGCAAAACTAATCTATTTCAAGAAAGTTATAATTACCAAGAAGATTCAGCCAGTGTCTGTGGCAATACTTTACTTCCTTTTTCATAAATCACCGTTGTCGCATATCCTGACTGTCTGAAACTTGAAAGTAGGGGACCAAATAGTAAAAATAGACCTAGGCCTTCACCTTTGCAAGAGAGAGGGAAAAGAGGGTATTCTTTGTGAAAAATAACACAAGATTTAGTCTGTTTTTCATTTGATTGATAAATGGATAAAATTATTAAAGGAAATGGTACCCCTAAGGAACAGAGTTTCTGCTCTAGACTGACGTAAGATTGGAATGGCATTGTTCTGGGTTTTTACGATGATTTACATGATTGTATAGGCCTCAGTCTTTGGGCCAAGTATACTATCTCGTGATATATCTCTGTACAACTATGATCTATTTGTACCACTGGCTATTTCGATTATAACATAATGCTGATTATTTATTTCGTGTGCATATTGGTTAAAATAGGAGAGAAGGGAGAGATCAAGGTAATTCAAAGGGAGGGTATTGCTCTTCTATCTGAAACTTCCTGGTTTTAAATCGTTATAGCACACATTCATATTATTCCTCAGTGGAAAAGTTGTAATCATATACGCCTTTAATTATATAGGCTATACATAGTTGTGATTTTAACAGAACTGACTGCATCTCCACGATGACTAGCTTTAGAAGTTAGGCATTGCCGAACGATTCGGTGACTCTGACCAGTGACCATGAACCTACTACGTAGTAGGTCCATGCTCTGACCAAAATCTCTTTAGACTCCTTAATTAGTCTGACAAAAAGGTGAGTCTGTTTGAATGATTAACGTCCTCAGTAATTATCATTATTACTATGAGATGAGTTGAAACCGATCTTCCCCTATGTCGGCCATATTAGTATGCCAATAATTGCTTTACATATAATTGCTGTAGGGAAATCTACTCTACATAGATTATGCTCTAAATCCTGTTATTATGAAAGTATGAATAATTTATGATCAATACGGTTAGCTTGCTTGACCAGTCAGAGGTCCAGATGGTCAAGCAATAAACCGACTCTCCCGAAGCAATGGCCTTGACCACAAAATCGTAGGCTCAGTTATATTAGTGAACCACGAAATCAGACCGTCAGATTTCTTTGTATGCAATTTAGCACTGCAGCTGTGGGTACAAAGTTACATATTTTGTTCTCAAGTAAAGTTCTATCAACATACACAACACCTCATCATATTCTAAAAACTATTCTTTTTTTGCCCCCCCCCCCCTCTCTCCACTCTTTCTCTCTCTTTCTCTCTCTCTCGGTTGTTCCTTTTGTATCTCCTCTCAAATAATGGCCCCATTGTGCATGAATTTGTATTGATGCCAAAGAAAAATTGGTCTTTATTCAGAAATCAACACAATCATCATACTGTTTATAATTATCCATCACTGTGAGATGTACCATTGCTACATTCTGCGCGGGGTACATTCGTTCTGTTCCACAACAACTCATTTTGCTAAACAGTTATTTGAATGACGGTACACACAATGCCACTCCCTTTCCTTAAACTCCAGTCTGCTTTGAAAGACTAGTTCCGGTGGACCTCCTCACCCCGACATTCCTCCCTGACAGATATGCTAATGAGGTCAGTTCGGGTCACCATATTGCTCCTAGATTGACCTTATGAGGACAGCAGCTAGACACAGTAAGCGATTTAACAGATGTTATGGATTCTTGATACAAATTCATCCAAAAAAAATAAATGGGAAGCTGATAGGTAGGAGGATATCAATTGCTTGTTCGTTATTGGTGTGTTTCGAAACCATATTGAAGTGGAGAGGTTCGACCTACTTTGTTTGACTAAAAGGTAAAAATAAAATGTGTTTAAGATTGCTAAATTTGCAGAGAGGGACCTATTTTCCCCCAACGTACATGTAGTAGCCTACGAAATGGGGGGAGCCATCAGTTTTGGTGATTTCTACACACAAATTCCAAATATACCGGTATATTTCTTTTTAGATGAGGGGGTGGGAAAGGGGGGGGGGGGGGGGGGTCACATCATGCTTATCACCATGGCAGCTTGGCTTGGTACTGGAACAGCAGCACTGCAATAGTGGACATGATACTAAGGGATAAACATATTAACTTTATTTGATATATATATTAGAATATGAGACAAACAGTTGACATTTTTCTTCAGCTTTTGTCACTGAATCATATCTCTCTTGTATACCAAAGGGATTTGCTATTGAACTAACAATGTTATTTGTAAGAACTACGTTACAAATTTGAAAAACAAAAAGCAAAATGAATGGTAAAACTCTTTTAACTGATTTGAACTTGAACAAAAGTATGAATTGATGTGACATTTAAATTTCAAAACAAAAGCAACTGTTAATGAAAAACTGGTAAAAGCTTTGACTGATATGCTAAGATGGTATTGTAATTGTATGTGTATTATAGTGTTACTGTGAACATTGTAGATAATTATGTGAAATAAGTTCCCTGAAAGGGTTTAAAAGAAAATAAATGTGAGTTATTGAACTAATATACCTAGTCTACTTCTGGCTGCTTAACTGTCACAGCCTGAAGGGTGTTTTCCAAGGTTACGATGAGGCTGCTGCCATTGAGGATGTCCTTATAGAATGTTGATATGTGATAAGATGGTTTGTTTGATCAGGATGATACCCCCCCCCCCCCCAAAAAAAAATATATATCTCCAATTGCAAACTATCATTTTAAAGGCGCAAATCAAACATTTTAGCGAGTGACATTGACACAAAATCACTCCACAGTTACGTTGGTGTTATTTTGAACCGGCGAATCCGTACGGTATATAGATGACGGATTCGACGGTTCAAATTATAGGCAGCAGTTTAGCTAATTAAAGCAAACAAACTCTATCTGAAGATCGTAAAGTAACAAAATACCTTGTCCTTTGCTTCATGTCATAAATTTCAGTTCAAATTCAAAGAAGGGGTGATATATTACTTTTAAAATATCAATTTGCAGATGATTTCACAATACCGCACGTTTCAGACCAAGTTTTAACAAGATGGATGTATAAAAGTATATGAGAGAAAGCTAAAATAATCCTCTTCTAAGTTCTAACACAATAAATGTTGATCATTTTACTCGAAATTGTAGAATGTACATAGAAAGTTTTCTTCCAGCATCCCAGAATGATTCATGAAGAAGTCCAGGAAGTTAAAAACATTCATAACTATTACCCTCTTCTTGATTCTAGCTCTCGGAACCTACGCAGACAACTCCGACCTCTTGGCGTGTGACCTCGTCATGACCTCCTGCGGAATGTGACCTAGTAGTATGTTTCTGTTGATCTGGAAGAATATTATGTTTCCTCCCTCACCGAGGACTATTATCTAGTCTCTTATTACCAGACATTCCGAAGGCCACATCTATTAACATGAATACACCCCTTATTACAATGTAAGCCTATTCCATTTACCATGTATCGTAGTCACAAACCCTTTTTTTCTCTCTCATAACATTACAAATCTACAAATCAAACACATAGAAATGTGTACTATGACCAAAGACATATTAAGATCGTCCTTGATATGACGATAGTCCATCAATATTATTTATTCAGAACATAATTAGAAGGCTAAAAAACTATCTCGACAATGCGAGTAGAAATCTCAATTGCCTTATTAGGGTCTACAGACAAGAGGAAATTGTGGAAGTTTGCAATTTATCAGTAAAAAGATATGTTCGAACATTTCAACAAAAGCCCATTAATGACAACAGTTACAACAAAATGTAGAGATCGTGATGTGTTATCGGTTCCATGACACATGCTCCGCCGACGATTGCTCCGCCGACATTTACTCCGCAAAACGCGACAATTGCTCCGCGACATTTGCTCCGCGACATTTGCTCCGACGTCAAATGCTCCGCCGACAGGTGCTCCGCCGACAGTTGCTCCGCCGACAGTTGCTCCGCCGACAATTGCTCCGCCGACAGATGCTCCGCCGACAATTGCTCCTCCGACAATTGCTCCGCCGACAATTGCTCCGCCGTCAATTGCTCCGCAAAACGCGACAATTGCTCCGCCGACATTTGCTCCGCCGACATTTGCTCATCCTGAAGCGACAATTGCTCCGGTGACATATGCTCCGCCGACAATTGCTCCGACGACATTTGCTCCGCCGACAATTGCTCCGCCGACAATTGCTCCGTCGACAATTGCTCCGCCTGAAGCGACAATTGCTCCGGTGACATTTGCTCCGCCGACAATTGCTCCGACGACATTTGCTCCGCATGAAGCGACACTTGCTCCGGTGACATTTGCTCCGACGACATTTGCTCCGCCCAAAAAGTGTCCCATTAAATACTAATGCTACAAGTACTACGACAAATGCTTCGCCGACAATATTTTTTTTTCACGGGTTGTTTTTGTTTCTTTCTTTTTTTCTTCATTTTTTGAATGCATTTCATGACATTATGTAAATGAAATGAAATGAATGAATGTTGATAATGTGGGAGGAAAAAGCAGTTGCCTAAAAGTCATTTCGAATATACTGAAATAACTTTCCATCTATCACTGTACGTCCCACATAATGTACACTAAACACTCATTACATGTCATGGGAAGTTTTTTTTTTTTTTAAGTAGAGCAGCAAGCCACATTCCCCAATACGCGCATACCTCCTAGTTAATTTCAAACAGCTCATCAATATGTAAGACCTGAAATTACCTCAATGAAAGAAGACTAATAACATGAGAGGAAAGAAAAGAGCGTTTTTTGCTATTCCCCATAATGTTTGATTTAAAAAAATAAAAAATAAAATTATAGCTCCTTACGCAAGTTCTCCGGCGAAAGATAATTACTCCGCTCAAAATCTGTTTCATGTATTAGTCATTAGCTGATCCAAAGCTCAAGGCTATCTCTCTCTCTCTCTCTCTCTCTCTTTCTCTCTCTCCCATGCTCCTCCTTTTCCTGTTTACACCGTTTTCTTGTCTTCTTTGCTCTTTTCTTTCCTCTCATGCTATTAGTCTTCTTTCATTTCCATCACTTCTTCTCTGCTCCCCCTCTCGAGTTCTATTTCTCTCGTGAAATTGAAACGTAAAGTAATACAATCATGTAGTACATTCTTGTTTAGAATAATATTTTCAATAATATCCAGTCCATTTTCTAAAGGTTTCTTTCCTTTAGTTAAGTGTATGTAGCTTTAATATATATATATCTTAGTGTGCAAAACACTCCGTTTCATTCGAGTACTTTGTTTTCACTAAATAATTTAAGGGACTCACGAAGCCACCGGAAGAAGAGCAATTGGCTTATCATGAAGAACTAACATCAAACTGCAACAAAATGATTTGTATAAATGTGAATAAGCAGAAAGGCTGCCATCTCATTTTCCCGTCTAAATGGGTTCTCTTCCTTACGTATATAAGTGCCCTTATTTTCTAAACTTTTTTTTTTTATATTTGTGTGTTTATTAAATTTTCAATCATATAAAAATTACATATTTACAAGTCATTGGTAATAATTAGACAAACAAAAAAACAAATATGTATAAGAACAACTAACAATAATGAAAGGACAAGAAAGTTATAAAAAAAAAACATTATAGTAAAAAAAAAATACACTGTACACATATAAATCATAGTTTGAACTCCAGTGCATAAAGGGGAGTGAGGGGGCACAGGAATAAAAGTTAAATCAACATGAGTATCATAAGTCAAATCGCCATTTCTTAAAATGCGAAACAAGCTTGTTCCTTTTTTTCGCTGAGAAATATTCAATATCTTTTTGTTTCTTTATAAAACTCTTAAAAAGATCAACACTTGGTAAATCCCCCTTACTTATTTTCTAAACTTCCATGATGACCTATTACATTGTATAATGCTTTACCTAGTAAGATGCATTGATCGAGGTAATTTCAGGTATTACATATTGATGAGCTGTTTGAAATTAACTAGGAGGTATGCGCGTATTGGGGAATGTGGCTTGCTGCTCTACTTTTTTTAAAAAACTTCCCACGACATGTAATGAGTGTTTAGTATACATTATATGGGACATACAGTGATAGATGGAAAGTTATTTCAGTATATTCGAAATGACTTTTAGGTAACTCCTTTTTCCTCCCACTTCATCAACATTCATTCATTTCATTTCATCTACATTATTTCAAGAAATGCATTCAGAAAATGAAGAAGAAAAAAAGAAACGAAAAAAATAGGTGTAAAGAAAATATTGTCGGCGAAGCATTTGTCGTAGTACTAGTAGCATTTGTAGTTTATGGGACACTTTTTGGGCAGAGCAAATGTCGTCGGAGCAAATGTCGGCGGAGCAATTGTCGCTTCAGACGGAGCAATTGTCGGCGGAGCAATTGTCGGCGGAGCAAATGTCGGTGGAGCAAATGTCGGCGGAGCAAATGTCGGCGGAGCAATTGTCGCTTCAGGCGGAGCAATTGTCGGCGGAGCAAATGTCGGCGGAGCAATTGTCGCGTTTTGCGGAGCAATTGACGGCGGAGCAATTGTCGGCGGAGCAATTGTCGGCGGAGCAATTGTCGGCGGAGCATCTGTCGGCGGAGCAATTGTCGGCGGAGCAACTGTCGGCGGAGCAACTGTCGGCGGAGCAACTTTCGGCGGAGCATTTGACGTCGGAGCAAATGTCGCGGAGCAAATGTCGCGGAGCAATTGTCGCGTTTTGCGGAGTAAATGTCGGCGGAGCAATCGTCGGCGGAGCATGTGTCGGGTTACCGTGTTATCGTGTTTATCTTTATAGACACAACTTCCTACAACGTTTTCTTTTTTTCTTCTTCTTTTTCTTTTTACTTAAGTTCCGTTTAAACATATTTTGACAGGAGATGCAAGAGACAAGAAATAAGGGAAACATAAGGTAATTTAGATAGTAACTACACAAATTAAAAGCGTTTGTTTGACCTCTCGTTTGATTGATATTTCAGTTAAAGAGAGAGGTTAAAGATAAACTTGAGTTCTGGTAACTAAAAGAAAATGAATTCTCACAGAATCAAACGAAACTTACACTGAATGTTCAAGATTACAAATAAATGTCATTTGCCGAACAATTTTGGTAGAAAATTGGCTGAGTAATGCAGGCGCGGATCCAGGATTTCTTAGGGGAGGGGGCCCAACTTTTTTTTTTTTGCTCCCGAAAATTTGAAAATCGCTCCGGCCGAAAATTCGCTCAGTGGGGGGGGGGGGGGGGGGGGGGGGGGTACAGATTCTGTACAATTTTTTTTTTTGCTCCCGAAAATTGAAAAACGCGCCGGTCATAAATTCGCTCAGGGGGGGGGGGGGGGGGGGGGGGGGGGGGGGGGGGAGGGGGGGGGGGGGGAGGGGGGGGGGGTAGTGAGCACATTTTTTTTTTTTTTTGATCCTCAAAAAAAATTTCAATTTGCACCCCCCCCCCCCTTGAGCGCCAGGGGGGGGGGGGTCCAACCCCCAAAAAAGGTAAAAATCACGTGATTTTACATGATTTTTTTTTCTCAAGGGGGGGGGGGGGGGCCCGGGCCCCCCGGGCCCCCCGGTCCCCCCCCCCCCCCTGGATCCGCCACTGGAGTAATGAGAATAGAAAGATAAGGAAATCAAGGTGTACTAACCCCGACACCATTTCTGTAGTCCCATATACATCTTTCTGTGTATAGGGTTTGTAACTTTACCAAGACTGGGTCACATTTGTTATCATTTTGATGATTCCAGAACCTTGCAGTACACACCAATACTTATATGCTAGATGATCAACCTTTTCTGATCAATTCCACACCGTTTCTTTCACAATGCAATCGCATGACCAATACTCAACTTTATCTTTAAGCGACTCAAAGGGAAAAGAAAGACCCCTAATTTGTTTTAATGAAGGGGGGGGGGGGGTAGGGTGTACCAGAACTGTAAATGACATTCAAGATGTGTACTATGTATCGCTCCAATTTTTAATTTTTTAATAGGTGGCAACAATTTCTTGTCGACTATCACACAAACATACACACAAACACACACACACACACATACATTTCGCAGAAACTTCTCTTGATGTCAGCAATATAAATCATTAAATTTTACGTAATTTAAAGTATATTAATATACATATCAGGCCTTTGGCAAAATTCAGTTTTTAATACAGCTACGACATGCATACTTGCTTATGAGCATTCATGCTATACGATCAAATTATGTAAGTATTACGATATTACATTTGACATATTTTGATGATATCCTTCTCTTATTATCAATGATTGCTATAAATAGAACAGTACATTTCACTAAATATAAATCAAGTCATATACAATCCCTTATAATTCTTTTGGCATGACTGAGCCTTTTTTTGTTCATTTTCTTTCAACTTTTTTTTCTTCAGTAGCCACAGTTATACATGTACAACACTGTAGGCCGGGTCACCAAGCGGTCGAGGCTCACCTTACAGAGGTACCTACATTCCTATCTTTCATTGTGACTACTCGACAGTAAAGAAATGAATGCAAACAACGGTGCAGCCTAAATTCTTTAAAAATTGAAATTATTTCCCGCTTTTTGAGCCCATTCTTAGAAAAGAAATGAGCGACGTGGCGGTTAGACATTCAAACCACAGAGTAATGCAAGGAAATGGTTTCGATGAGACAGTGGAACGCAATTCCATAGTACAATGTTTCTTTATACCATCCTCAGTTTCTCTAAGAAAGTGTCCAAACCAGGATTAGTAATTAAATTATTCTTTACATCATTTCCCCAAAGTTGTCATGACTTTATTGAGATGGCTTCGATTTACATCATTATCCAATCACTATTAAAAAGTGTCAAAATCTATGAATAATATCACTCTGCTTTTTTGGTATGTCTCGGATATAATGTACACATGGCTTGTGTTCATATACCACTAACTGGTAGGACCGAAACTCTATTCAGTGTGCCGGTAGACGATCTAGCTGATGTAATACATATTCGTTACGTCACACACAAAAAGAAACTGAGAAAGTCACCTTCACAAAGTTACACAGGCAGACGCAATGATCCAATTTGCAATTTGCGTTTAATTCCCATCTGTACAAAGAAAGAAAAAAAAAATCTAAATATCAAAACGGAATATTTTGAAAAGAGATAAGGGAAGACGACATAAAGAAAATAGAAGGGAATATACTAAAATAAAATTGGCGTAATATGTTTCATGTGATCCCCTGTTTTGCCTTAATGGTTTGGGAGAAATCATCATGGATTGCAAATAAGGGTATTATTGCTTGAGAAGGGTGCAATCATATTTCTGTTTGAGTCATTTGGGGGTGATGAGTCAGAGTGTTGTGTGTGAGTCATTGGTATGCTATGCAAACAAGGGGAGGGTGAGGGGATGGGGGAGGGGGAGGGGGAGGGGGAGGGGGAGGGGGAGGGGGATAGAGTGAGAGACGAAGATCGAGAGAGAGGGAGGGGGAGAGAGTGAGGGAGGGAGGGATGGATAGAGAGTGACAGAGACAGACAGAAGGGGAGAAGGAAAAGAGGAGAGACGGAGAGAGATAGAGAGAGAGAGAGAGAGAGAGAGAGAGAGAGAGAGAGAGAGGAGGGAAGGGAGGGAGTGAGAGAGGGAGGGAGAGAGACAGGGACAGGCAGAAGGGGAGGACAAAAGAGAGGCAGAGGGAGGTAGAGAGCCAGATAGAGAGGCAGAGAGGGAGAGAAAGAATCCAAGAGAGAGAGAGAGAGAGAGAGAGAGAGAGAGAGAGAGAGAGAGACAGACAGACAGACAGACAGAGAGAGAGAGAGAAAGAGAGGGGGGGGGGCAAGGGGAGGAGGGGTAGAAGGGGGACGACTGATGTTTCATCATCATCATCTGACTGTCAAGCCCCAGGCAACAAAGTTCCTATTGTATGCAATTACAGTAACATGACATCATCATCGATTGCGCTCCATGTATGGGTGGATGCCTAGCATATCACAGGATCAGCAGAAAAACGCACCAAGATCCCAGGTCCTCGAAACATGAGATGCCTGGGTCGCAACACTGGAGCACTGTGTGACGGGATGTAATCAAACAAATCCAAGGCATCATGCCCCTGCATGAAGCAATCATAATGCATTTTATATAATTGTTGCCAATATTTCTCCCCTGATGATCACTATTCTCATTGCAACCCTGGATCTTGCCAATCATTCCTCCTGGCGTTATACTCCACGGTGAGATCACAAACCTTTTGGCCTACTCTCAGATAGACTGATGGGACTGTCACCCTATCTCACCCCACAGGCATCCATTCAGATTATTGATATTACAAGGTCATATTGAGGTAGTATTGCCAACCAGTCTCTCTCTCTCTCTCTCTCTCTAATCTCTCTTTCTCTCTCTCTCTCTCTCTCTCTCTCTCTCTCTCTCTCTCTCTCTCTCTCTCTCTCTCTATATATCTCTCCCTCTATCTTTCTCTCTCTCTCTATCTCTCAATCCCTCTCCATCTCCCACTCCCCCTCTCTAAAACATTACTTTATTCAATCATTTTTGGTTTAATAAGGGTGCTATTCTTGAACAGGCCCGGTAGCAAAAGTAATATAAGTTGCGTTTTATCCATCATCCTTTTCTTCTTCTTCTCTTTTTCTCAGTAAACTCTCAATACTTTCTCTCTAATCTATCTCTCTCTTTCTCCTCTTCTTTTCTCTCTCTCTGTCTCTCGCATCTCTCTATTTCTTTTGCTCTAATTTTTTTTTCTCTCTCTCTCTCTCTCTTTTTCCGTTCTTCCTCTATATTTCTCTTGGTTTTTCCTCCGTCTCTCTTTCTCTCTCTCTCTCTCTCTCTCTCTCTCCTTCTCATCAGCTGGTAGAGTAGTAATGGATGCCCCTTTGTACACCCACAGCCATCCCAGGAATCCAAACCATCCCATGCATGTGCTATTCATAGTATTCCATGGCTCATTATAACCCCTCTGACAATCCAGATATGAAGGGGTCATTCAGACACAAGATAATACAAACAAACATAAATGACTTCATGATGTATCATCCGCTGTGAGCAAGGAAGGCATATACTGTAAAAGTACGTGAGTAAAGTCCTCCTGGCGCTAAGCAGATGATGATGTTCTTTTATGTCAAGCGAACGGAACAGTATTCATCAAGATATCATTTCGTTTTGTGCTTTGTCTGTATTCTGTTTTAGCTCATTATTATTATGACTGTAAGGGAAATCGCTGTATTTTTTCTCCAGCCATTGGCTTTTTAATACAATTGTTTTACCTGATATATATCTTTGCATTTGATGGAATTAATAAATTGAAATGAAATATGAAAGCTGTCAATAGTTACAAGAATATCATGGTATTGTACATTTACCATTAGCTAAATATCTTCACACGGTCTGATAGAAACACTGCACTTGGCATCACCATGTTCAAGTTGCCTTTATATCTTTACTGCACTGTCAGAAGATTAAATATTGTGCTGAAAGCCAGAAGGAAATTAAAGCCCCACTGTACTAGTTTTAGCTACTTGTTCCCTCTATATAGAAAACAATGCCTAAGCGGTGACCATTGGTCCCCCATGATCCTCTTTTTCTTATGTTAATTGAGAGCTGAGTTGATGAGATAGCCACCTGTCAGTGACCTTGCAGGGTGGTCTAATCCCTCCTAGCCAAACTAGTACGAATGGACTCTAACTCATATCTTCTGCGCGGACTTAACGCCCTTCTGGCTCACTCAACAGACGGACGGTCATGGAGGTACGGCTATGATGATGATGGGAACAGTGCATTGTGACATCATGTCCGAGAAGAGATGACGAGGATGCCATCCGGTGCATCCATCCATCTCAGTCCATTGATGAGTCATAATCAAGTCTTTGTCAATGAACCTGCTGGATGTCTTGAGTGCATTCACCGGGTTGGTATATATACAGAGAGTATCTCTCATGGAAATGGAAATATGGAAATGGACCTTGAAATTACAAGTCCGACGAGAGAGCATGATATGATGCTATATCATAGCTTCCTGCGCTGGGGGGCAGTACCCCTTTTTTTTGATGATGATTATGTTGCTCAAGTCAGAGCGATATCATTAATGATCAATGTAAATGTTATAAAGGTCATGATTCAGTGTTTTGTTGGTAATGATAGGCCTTTTGGATTGTTTGTAAAAATGGAAAAAATATCAATTTGCTATAGATCATCAAAGTAAGGGAGATGGGGGAAAGAAGAGAGAGAGAGAGAGGAGAGAGAGAGAGAGAGGAGGGGGGGGGGGAGAAATATAAGAAAGAGAGAAGGGGAGGCAAATATATTCAATTCATAATTAACATTTATTTTCTTCCATTCAATTTGACAACACATTTGACATCTGTTCAAACAATACCACTTATACGTAGGAACATTAATATAATTTAAGAACTTATTTTACAAGCAATTAGACAACGAAAGACAATGAAATAAAAAGAAGCATATAAAGAGAAGAAATAAACAAACACAAATATGTTTTGGGCAGAAAGGGGATACAAAGGGAAGGGACTTAAAGAGAGAAACGTAGAATGGCATGGAAAACAAGAGATTTTATTATTAAGAGGGAGAGACAGACAGAAATCAGAAATCTACAGATGAGATGAGGATGCTTTTCACAAAGAGATTGAGCAAAAAAAAAGATGAAAGGAAGAAAAGGGAGGAGAATGGGTCCGTCTGGGTGCGTAGGACACAACAAAGCCTTCATCATCTGGGTGAACAAAGGCTCAGGATTGCTCGACCAGACATCCGTTCTGTAGCTAGCATCTCAGCTTCCTAACAAGACCGCATCACTAAGTACTAGTCTCATCCCTCAGACAGTATACAGTCCTCATATCCTCACACCTACATCCCGAAGGGGGGGGGGGGGGGGGCTAAGCAGATGACCAATGGTTTTGGTTGCAACCAAAGCCCCATGCAAGACCAAACATATACAAGACTTGTAGTTCCTTGGTCTAGTTTGGTGAAGTAAATCCCTAGGGTCTGGCAAATTTTAGGTTAACTGGGAAAGCCTTTTGAAAATAGTGCACAAGTTTTCAATAGTATATATATCCCTGCAAGAATCTGTATCAATTTCGATTATTTTAAAGAAAAAATAATGATAGTTGATTATTTGACAACTAAAGATTCAGACGAGAAAAGTAGGCAGACAAGATGTTCAAGTTAGTATCATTTTTTTAAACAATGATAAGAAATGATGATGATGATGATGATGATGGTGGTGATGATGATGGTGATGATTATGTGTGATGGTGGTAGTGGTGGTGATGATGGTGAAAAGATGGGGATATAATAAGATGATGATGATGATGACGATGACGATGCTGGTGATGATGATGATGATACTAGTCCTGGAAAATCATTATCAACAATCATACTAATACCATAGAATACTATTTGTTTTAGCAGTCAAACTAGTAAAACAATGCAACAATAGTGGTGTTGATAGGGGCTTGGTATCGTAGACTACACCCCTCCCCCTCTCTATCCCAGATGTACATGAACTTTGTTCTCAGCGTGACTCCTCCAAGCCATGGCCATGATTCCAGACACACAGAGAGGAATGGAGACAAAGTGGACAAAGCCTTTGTTACTCACCCCCTAGACAACAATGACTCAAATTTGACTTCATCATCAACTATTTTTGTGATTCATAAGAGATGGTTTACATGTTTTCCACGTTTGATGAAATGCCATCAAGGTATTTTGGGATTTTGCAGAATCATCGCCGTCGTCATTATAATGATCATCATGATCGCAATCTCCATCTCCATCATCACCGCCACCAACATCATCATCATCATCATCATCATCATCATCATCATCATCATCATCATCATCATCATCGCAATCCCCATCACTACCACCACGACCAACAACAACATATTCATCATTATCACCATCATCATCATCGTTATCATCATCATCATAGTTATCATCATCATCACCATAACCATCATCACCACCACCAACAACAACATAATCATCATCACCAACATCATCATTACCATCATCATCGTCGCCATCATCATCATCATCATTATAATCATCATCATAACAATCACCATATCCATCACCACCACCAATTTAATCATCACCATCATCGTCGTTATCATCACCATCATCGCCATCATCATCATCGTCATCATCATCACCACCACCACTGCCACCGTCATCATCATCATCATAATGATCGCCATCTCCATCACTACCATCACTACCAACACAACCAATAAACATAATCATCGTTATCTTCATATCTATCATCACCACCACCATCATCATCACCATATCCATCACCATCACCACCACCACCACCAACATCATCATCATCGTCATCGTCATCATCATCATCACCACCACCACCATCACCACGACCACCACTACCGTCTCCACCCCCAAAACCAATACTAGCATCACCAGGATGAAACACCGGCACCTGTTCGCCTGTCATATCAAACCATTGACCTAGAGTTGCTCTTGTCCGGTATAATAAGAGGGAAACTATTTGACCTGGGCTTGCCATACCCCAAGGCAAGGCAGGCCAAGGGTACAGTGAGTGACCCTGTTCTTTCACACAACCATCCCTTTTTTCAAAGGCCACAGGTCAGTGAAGTTCACGTTTCATAAGTCGGGGCATTATTTGGCTCATTTTGACCTACTTTGACTAAAAGAGGCTGAGAAAGGGAGCAGCAAAAAATCTTTTATTAACAAAGTTGAGAGTGAAATTGCCTAAAAACAGAGGAACTACAGATGTGTAACTCAATGATCAGTCTTGGCCATTTCTCTTACATTTACATTGTATTGCTTCTGTGTCCATATATCAACAAAAAAGGTGAAATTTGTGTCAAAATTTGAGTACTAGCTTCAGTCAAAATATAGGATACCACAATATGTTTGGTCATTTCATCAGTGTTAATTCATCCGCTTCAATATTTGTGATGATCCACTGATATATTTGTGGTATTGGCAAAAGGCCATAACACAAATAATAGAAAAGGAATTTGCAAAAATATAATTAAAACCAATGATACACGAATGCAAAAAATAGAACGCAAGAATCCATTAAAATCCGGTCATAATCTTGTTGACCTTCCTCTCTCTCATTTGAGCAGAAAAAAACATAAATGATGGGTATTAATTTCTAATTTACGATACAAAGGCTTTAACTGAAGCGGGTCATGGCCACACAATTGCCGTTTCCACAAAAGACTAATAGATTCATATTTGCGTACACACAATGAATAGTGCGTTTTGACTTCTGTCAAATGCCGTGCTGTCATGCTTTCAACATAGATGGCGCCATAGCATTAAAACCTGAAGTCAATTTTCTTGAATGGTTGATGTTGCTCGTCAGCAAAGTTGAAGACAAAAGTCATGAAAATCGTGATGGAAAATTCTGGATTCACTTTTTTACCATGCAATTTCCACTGCTTGCAATCTTCTAAGGACATGATTCTGAAATAGATAAATGTTGCTCAACATCAGGTATTGCAATATTACCAAAACCTCTCTTCCGTCACAAAAACGGTTTCCAAAGATGAAAAGAAAAAAAAATCATGAAAATCTTGATGGAAAATTCGGGAGTCATTCGTCAACCAATTTCAATGCTTGCAATCTTCTTAGGACGTGATTTTGAAATAGACAACCATTGCTCAACATCAGATACTGCAATGTTGGCAAAACCTCTCTTCCGTCAAAAAAATAAAACAATCTCAAAATGTAAATGAGGGATTCAGGTGAAAACGGTTGATATGAAGTGAATTTCCATTTCTGTTGTAATTGTAAACGAATGGAGAGCAAGAGTGGTGACCTATTTAAAAATATTTCATAGATATAATTATGTGCAATAGTTTACGGAAAAATGAGAAAACAAGTGCATTTTTAAAGAAGAGTTAAACAACCACAAGTCAGAAGTAACATCCTAACAAAATAATGCAAAGAGGTTAAAATGCACATTTCAGTGTTCCTGAAAATGTATAACAAAAATGGCATGATTCTGACAGAGGCCTGTCTTATCACGTTCAAGATACCCCCGTCAATTAGGCCCTATCTTAAACTAAAGAATGATTTAGATCTTTTAAGATTACCTAAATTTAGATTTTGGATGATCCACTTCCCCCATAATGTTCCCAAGAAAGTATATATAATACAAATGTCAGTGTTTATTTGATGTACTTCTCAATTTAAGACAAAAACGGCATGATTCTGACAAAGGTTTGTATAATCGCTTTTCAAGATACTCCTTTAATTATCAAGCTAGTCCCCCATCTTAAACTAAACAACAACTTAGATCTTTTAAGATTACATACATTTAGATTTTGAATGATACACTTTCCCCCACAATGCAATGCTTTAAAGAAAGATATTCTCATGTCCGGGTCTCATGTTGGACGTAACGAAGCAGTTGTTATGAATAGCTAAGATGGCGGGAAATCAACCACTTCCCAGGGAGTGAGACTCATTCATGAACCTAGACATGAAATGATTTACAACATAACAGGAAAAATACTGTTACACAAGTCGACTATGAGAATAAAAGACAAGTCATGAAACTGATATGGGTGTATTTTGAATACAGAACACCAGTGATTATATTTGCAGACATTTAGTATTTTGTTTTCATGTTACAAATCTACATCTACGAAATAGCAAATCCTTGTACATTGTCGGCCCTAGTTAAAATCAGGCTGATCCCACCAGAAAGTCTCCAGGGGAATCTCATTTTTCACTTTGCAATGATAGTTTCAAGTTTAATTATGAACAAGATTTGATAATCTATGTAAATCTTTTTTTATTTTTCTGAAGAAATATGTTACTGCTTTGTGCTTGCTTTCTTGAGAACGAATATTACTTTCTGATGATTATGAATCAGTACACTTCAAAATAGTAGATAGCAAAGTGAAAATAAAGGGAAGGGTGAACGAAACAACAAAAAATTAACAATTTAACAAAAATAATAATTAGCAAGAGGATGCACAGTATATTGGGCGGGAATATAAATAGAACTATAAGACAAACTACGAGTAGAATAGATAACGAGAAAGGGAAATTTAGAATAAAGGGAGACGGGGAGGGGACAGGGTTGGACGTTCATTATCTAGGCTAGACGCTGAAGGCGATCGTTTCTTTCTACTATTTTTTAGGGGGAATGTAAAGTTAAGTGGAGTGCAAGGATATGGTAATTAATGGGTAATATATAGACAGAGGGTTCGGGATAGGTATGGTCAAGGTGAACTCCGGATTAGCAGTTTAAAATAACGGGGCACACTTTGATTGAAAGTGAAAACCTATAATAGCATTAACCCTTTAAACTTGGACATAGGTGATAGGGACCTGTTCTTTTCACTTGAAAGTGGAAAAAGAAAGTCCAGGCTTGAGTTAATGATTATTTTTTAAATAAAGCTATTTCAATGTTTACATTCCAATGATGGTTTAACAAACCTAAATAATTATATGCGCTACGCTTTACAAGCTTAAGTGTACTCATAATTGTGTCAATTTGTGAAAACAACTTTCTTGAACGTTCATTATCTTCTTTGTGGTATGTTTTTCTCACGCATCTAAAGTAAAGCGAGGGTTAATTGTTTTAACAAAAACCAATTAAGTTAATTCCATTATGACATCACAAAGATGATGTTAGTGTCACTTGTTCCACAATCATCAGGAAATATCCCATTCTGGAAGGGCCCCGGAGGAAGAAGAAAATCACTTCGCTGAGGTACTGCTACCTGTTTTTTCACCTTTATTTACGGGAAGTAACTCACCACACCTGACGTTTTTTTCCCCTCACAGGATGTTAATTTACTACACGTACTACCTGACATTTTATCTCCAGGATGTTAACTTAGGTGTACCTGACGTTTCGACAGGATGTCCATCACAGCTCAATCATTACAGTTATTTCCTCTAACCTGGGGTAAAACTGTGAAGTCACCCCTCAATGTTTCACATTATTGCCTTCTCATTTTCGTTCACTCCGTCATCTTAGATAAACTGTTATACTTAAGACCGTCACACCGACGAGACCGACACCAGACCGGCAATAGACCGAACGACAATATTCCTTTACGTCTATGGCCAGGAATCGGTCGGTTTGGAGTCGGTCTGAAGTCGGTTTGTCGGTGTGACTGAGGCATTAATCGCCTTGCTTTAAAATTATTCAAATTTATGCATACATGAATATAGCACGCGCCAAAGTCATGATTAAAATCAGCGTTTTATCCTTCACTTACGTCACTCATAAAGTATTCATTAGCAATTAGCTTTTACCTGTTCTCTATTCTTTTCCTTTACCCTCCCTTTTCGTCTCTCTTAATTGTGTGGGTCTATTGTGGGTGTCGTGTTCTCGTTGGTTCTACCATTGTCTATCATGCCTTATTTGTCACTGTATAGCACACAGTTCATTCGTTTCATGTTGAAAATAAAATAAAAACCTGAATAAGGAACTAACCAGTTAGGCTTATGCATTTATTACAATATGGTTCCTTCACCAGCCAGCATATTGTGTCTCATAATTATCACTGGAATCCGCCATTGCAACAACAACAATAGAAATCTTATATTGATAGAAATTATAAATTTTGCCCATCATTAATGTATACAATTATTTAGATGTCATTATTTTGAAACCCATACTTGACAACATAGTTAGTTCCTATCCTTGACTGCACAAATAAAACACTAATCAAATCAAATTAAATTAAACTACAATACTTGAAGTGTGTCAGTTAGTATGACTGTGTGTAGAAAACCCACTCATTACACTGCTGCTATACTGAAAATTCAAATATTCAAATTCATAAACAGTATATAAACAGGAATAATCCTTCTCATGCAACAAAATTATGCCTTTTCAACAAGTGAAGAAATGAGCAATACTCGTTGTGACAAATTTAGGAGTTGAACAACTCATTATAATAACATATTATTGTGACTCTTGCCAGAGCTGTTTACTTTGTGATTGACCAAAGACTTCCTACAGGAAACATTGACACAATGACACAGGATAGCTGGAAGTGACACGATACACTAATTTCCATGTTTACCTCTTAGCATTGTTTCATCAAAGAATTAAACAGTTATAAAAAGCAATGATTGATTTATATATATTGGTGGTATGCAATTCCTGAGTACATAGCCATCAACATACTGTACACATCATCGAAGCAAACACTGGATTAAAGATATCATTCTTTAAAGTTTTCCATCAGACTAGTTTCACAAAAGAGAGAAGAGTCAGATTAAAAAAGGGGGAAAAGGCTTAACAAAACAAAAACAAAAACTAACAAACAAGTGAAGTAACTACATAGCCAAGAAATAATGGAAGGAAATAGGCCTACTCTTTCATGATTTTACAAATAATTGCAAACTTAAACTGTCTTTTAAAATAGGGATATTTTTGAATAATTAAATCAAGTACAATTATCATCAACTGAATAATAATAATAATAATAATAATAATAATAATAATAATAATAACAATAATAATAATAATGAACATTTATAATGCGCCATGTCTGTCAAAAATGAAACTCCTGGCGCAGTTGTGTGGAAATTGTATAATTGTGGGCATACGACCATAAAGTAGTTTAAGAAAGAAAGTAAAATGCACATAAGTTAAAGTTTAACATATTACAATAATAAAATTTAGAGGGTAGTACAATGTAAGACATAATTAAACAAACTAATATGAAGATTTGTGTATTTTGCTCATGAGTAATTAACAATAATATTGCATAACAAGTGTTGTATTATTATGATTCTATTTAAACTTTATTAGTGTATTTTTGTATCTTATAAAGTTATTTGTAAAAATATTGTACACTGCCCCCCTCCCCCGGCCGGGCTGCATATCCTTAAATAAAAAAAAATAAAAAAAGAAGTTATTATTTCCTTTCAAATAGCCAGTGTATAGCATTCCAGTTGATCTCATGAAAAGAATGGAATGTTCAGAAAAAAAGGTTATCAAAAATACATCAGAATGTTCACAAATAAAACAGAAAATTTAAAACATGTAACCCTGATAGTTAACATAGCCCCTTGGATTCCCTCTAAAAATAAAACAAACTTGTCAGAAAGTTGTTAGGGCAGGCTTATGCAATTCAAGTCCACTATACTGGCCTCGTGTTATTCTTAAGTATAAATTATCACCATAGCATCTCCGATTTGCACATGGCAACCATTTTGGCAAGGCTTTCCCCCTTCTTTCCGAGTGTTTCTTCTTGTCTTAGATAATAATTATCTGTATCCTCATTAACTGTGCATGTGACACAATGACGAGGCGCTATCTCTTTCTTCAATGGGGGATGTACTTGGCTATGATACAATTTCCCTTGCTAGGTTAGGATTACAGCCAAGATATAGGCCTTGATTGAAATGAACGTGTCCTTGCGATGGTTTGAGTGTAAATTAGTTGTGATTAAAATTTGACCTCAGATAATGATGTTCCTGTGCTTTAAACATAATATAATAGCCATATGATGACTATTAATGGTAATGTAACGACATAATAGTAATACGTTATTAAATAACAGACAACAATAGTTTAATACAATGCATATTTTAAATGAGTTTCAACACTGCCAACTTTCGTAATATCTATATATGAATTAAAGATTAATTACTGACTTTACAACATTTCTGTTTAAAGTCTTCGTTAAGGTTTCTTGTTGTTCATGATAAAGTTAAGGACAAGTCTATAACATATTCTAACTAATAACACAATACATTTCAAAGGAATAATTATTTAGAAACATTTGTCGGATCAAAATCAAGGCCCAGCTTAACCCTGTTACTGTATCATAGCAAGGTTTAGATCAACACACGGAAGTTCATAAAGTAGACCACAACAACTTAATATTCTTCGTAACCGGTTAGGTAAAGTAAATAAATAAACAAACAAACAAACAAGCAACATATAAGTTCATAAAATAGACCCCAATAACTCAAATATTCTTCTGAATCAGTCAGTAATGTCCTTCGATAAGTGAGTAAGCCTATTTTGTGATGTAAAGCCAACTTTTTTTGTTGATTCACACTCAGTCATGGCCTTGTCCGAAATATTGAATCAAATCTCAACTGACTTTTACCCACTATTATTTTGACATCTGTTAACAATTAAACAATCGTCATCGTCGAGCTGACAGAGGTTATGAAGGTGGCCTAGTTCCTGTGGAGACGAAGGAAGACGAAGGTGACATCACAATGCATTCCCCCACCAATCACAATTCTTACGAAATAAAGTTGAATTGATTTTTATAATTGAATCTTATACGAGATCTTATCTTGACAATTTACGTCTTGCAGACAATTACCTTCTTATTCAATGGTCATTCTTGGTAAGGCCTCAACTGGCAGTCTTTTAGTAAGACAAACAATCATAATCTAAATGGCTTATTTTAAATAAATGATTCAACAGAGAAATGAAAATAACACTTATCATGAATTCAGTGAAACAGGACTGTGAACATTTCCACACAGGTCATGACTAAAATAAAATAATTACAACCCTAATTGAAAGTAGTGTTCTAAAGTGTTAACTTAAAGCACTAAAAAGTCGATAGCATTTCTATTCCAGTGATGTCGTAGACACCTGTCAGCTTTGCGAAATGTTATTTCATTCTCATCACAAAGACATAATCGTATTTTGTATGCACTGCATAAATGGGAAAGCTAGAAATGGGTCATTTTATTTATTAAGCCCCAGAATTGCATTGACTCATGTTTTACCACACATTTTATGCCTTTATAGCTATAAACTGATAATTTCATCATCACTGAGAGCCCAAAAGGTGTTAACTTATATACTTTAGGAGAGAGTCATTCCCTTCTTGCACTCAACATACACTTTGACATCTGTATTATAAGGACTTAACTCCAATAGGTAAATGAAACCCTTATGCCACTCACTGTGTGAGGTAATATGGCCTTGAACCTAAAGTACAGTGATATTCAGGCCAGGCTACGAGAGGTGAATCAAATCACCAGCCGTATTCAAAATCAAAACAACTCACAAGTCTGTCTGATTCAGTGCGTTATATACAACTGTATTGCTGTAGGCCTATGTGTATTTTCCTATTTGTATTAGCTTCTCTGATTTATCTATTTGTTTGTTGTTTGTTTTTGTTTTCAAATAATTTCTCTTGAAAACTCATATTTTTATGAACTCCTTGGCTACAGGTAATAACCTTACTAAAAGATGTGCAACACAATACCAGGAAACATTGATCTTTAGAACATGGTTTCTAATGTTATCCATAATGTCATAAACCATTAATGTAAAAGGTGATACAGTCTTTGGCATACTGAAGAAAAAAGCGTTACATAATGAAAAGAAAGATAAAGTGATGAGAAAATAAGACAGTAGGCGTAGTTCAGATAGGGGGCAAAGATTGAAGTTATCGAATTTGGGTTCGCCAACTTTTCTGACGAATGTTGGCGAAAATCAGGGTTCGCCTCTGCATGCGACATTTAGTGACTTTTAGTGATGTTTAGCGACATTTAGCAACTGTTGAGCGACAATTTGCGAAATTGGTTGAGACAAGAACAATTGTTTGCGACAATGAAAACATTACTGTTTGCGAAGTTTCTTTCAACCTTTTACAAACCTTGTGCGACCTTACTGTTTAAAGGGCCTATCTCACTGAGCAGCGAATGCTTGCGAACGTTGCGAATTTGGATTCGCCAACTTTTCTGACGAATGTTGGCGAAAATCAGCGACATTTTAGTGACGTTTAGCGACAATTAGCAACATTTTAGCGAATGTCTCCGAAAGTGTTTGCGAAAGGCAGTTGGTGACTATTATTAGCGACTGTAAACAAAATGTTAGCGACAACTTTTGCGAAGATTAGCAACTATTTGCCAATCCTTTGCCACTATTTGTGAAAGTTTGAGACCTTTTGCTAACTACTGGTACTCAATGGGTCGATTTTATAAAGGAACCATATGGTAACGTGGTCGCTAGCTTTGGCGAAACACAGAGAACTCACGAAAACAAAGAGCAAAACCGTTTAACAACCGTTGGCAAAGGCTTACGACTGTTTTGCAAACGCTAACGACTGTTTTGCAAACGCCTGCAACTGTTTGCGGAAAAATAAATTCGCAAAGAAATTTTGAACATGTTCAAAATTTCTTTGCGACAAGAAAAACTGTTTACAACAAAGAAAACTGTTTGCGATCTTTCTTGCAACCTTTTACAACATTTTACAAACTCTGGCGAAACCCCAAATTCGCTACGTTCGCAAGCATTCGCCGCTCAGTGAGATACCCCATTAACGAATGAGAGAGGATATTTAAAATGAGAGGACAGAAGGAGTAGAGAGGGAAGGAGGAGAAAGAGAGAGAGAGAGAGAGCGATCAAGCACGTGCACAAACTTTTATCTAATCGCCGAGAAGCATATCTTTAAAGGCACACTGTCCTACTTGTAGCTACTTGCTCCCTCTATATAGAAAACTTCCCCAATCGGTGCCTGTTGGTCCCCCATGATCCTCTTTTTCTTATGTTAAATGAGAGCTGAGTTAATGAGATAGCCACCTGTCACAGTGACCTCGCTGGCTCGCTGGGTGGTCTAATATCTCTAGCTGAAGTAGTAAAGCCTGCCTTTAATATAGACATCTCTCTATTGCGAAACGTTAGAACATGATACTTAGCATTCGACGACGACGTCACAATGTGCCCCGAGGCCTCTCAGTCTCCTGGCTGATAGCCTAAAATATTACCTTCGCTAGCAGGCAAAAGCTAGGTAGCTGTATAGTCCCGTATTCATCAGCTCGAGTTTGCCAAATAACCCGCTATTTTCAGACACGGGATATTATCCGAGGCTCGAAATTGCGGCCTCACCATACCGATCCGTTCACCACAAACTAGCTTGGATCAGCGCAAATTAGCCTGCCATTTCCCAACTAGCGCGATACTTTGGAAACAAAGACCAAGATTTCTCGGGATATTTTCTCGACCAAACATCCCGCTAATTGCAACTGCGGGCTGACGAAGACGCAATTAACTGGTCGATTTATGATTGGGATAGTTAAAATAGCGGGTTATTTGACGATTGGGATAATTAAAATAGCGGGTCACAGTATTTTGCAAACTCGAGCTGATGAGGACAGGCCTTATTACTCAGCAGCACGACGCTTCAGGGGGAAACATGGTTCATGGAAGATATTGTACACCTACCCACCTCACATCCTAAAATCAGGGAGACCGATATGAGGTAAAGAGAGAAAGACGGAGAGGTAAAACCGGTAAGAGACAAAATCTAATTATAGCACGCTAGCTTCCCAATAGAGGGATTAGGGCTTTCATCTTCTAAGAAAATGGAGTGCAGCTCGGAGAGATGACAGTCTTCCGATAGGCCAGATGGAATGTCAATGAACCCTCCCGACCGTGCACCACTTTCAGGAGAGACCGATCGTCTGCTCGCAACCAGATTATAATGGATTTTTTTAAACATGATTGTATTAATTTGGTGTTTTCATGTTTTGTAATTCTTTTATCACATATAAAAGGAAAATTTACCTGTAACAGTTCCGATGTCTTGAGTTTAGACATCTTTCTCAGACACGAATCGGCAGACTGGTTAAGTCTTTGCAAAGAAATGGCAAAGTGTTTTCATATTTTTTTGGATTGTATTTGTAATGACTATAGTGTTTTTTAATTTGTGAAAATTTATGAAAGTTTATTATGTGGAAAAATTGTGAATAATTTGAATCTTCTGTTTTGAGTGGAAAAAGACAAAAGAAGGTCTCCATTGAATGTCCTTCTGGTTCAAAGTTTGTTGACCTTTTAATAAAAAATAAAAAAGTGAATTGTTTTGTTAAATATACATGTATACATTTTTTTTAAGGGGAATAATACTGCGTACATTCTTTAATGACTATACAAATCAAAATCAACAGATAGACAAGGTTTCTGTGACATACGTGACTGTAGGTGTCATTTGAAAGGAAACGGGCGTGGAAGGCAATTAGCACCGGCATTCACGGACATACAGATCCTACTTAATAAGGCGTTTCAAGAACATATACTTAATGAGAATGGTTTCTATCATTTAGGCTTTCTTCCGTCTGTAGTGCATTACTTACAGAACAATAATTATTATGGTATAACTTGTTCAATTCATAGTCCATTATCCCAAAACTCAGCCTTTTTACCAATTTTTTTCTTCTTCTAAGCTCCTGAATAAAAATTGTTACGGTTACCTTTTCTACATAATTATGAGCAGATATAAATAACAATTTACATTTTGTTTCAATTTACTTGTGAGGTAATGTTAGAAAGCATAAAGTCACTGATGAGATTAAGGGCAGAACAATCAAGATGTATTCCCAAATTGATGGATATTTTAAAGGGAAAGATTGTATGAAAATATGGAAACATAGGTTAATTTGATTACCAACTAAACTAATTTCAGCTTCAAATTAGAGAACTTAAATCAATAATGACCTTGATAAACAAACAAACAAAGGCAACATAACTTGGCCTTTGACAGGTGTTTGTTTGAGTGTAAGTGGCTTAAATCATCAACCCTTCTAAAGTGGACAACATATTTGTATTAAGATTTCCTTCTTAACGCCCGAGAATAGACCCAAGGGTTTCTTGAGATTAATAAGAGATCAACACCTATTTGACCGCTTACGTAGGTAACGACGTAGATTGTACGTTTGAAGATTATTTTTTGGCAAAGTGAATGGATATCTTTCAACACGAGAGGGCAGTAAAGCAGTCCAGGCCATGGAGAATTCTAAATTTTAGTCAATTCAGTTCTTCCATATTAACCTGCTTTTCTACCCGAGTACCAATAGATATGGCCTTCATGCTTGAATATATTAAAGGCATCAGGACGAAACATGTGACATGTTTTTTTTCTATGGCTTTTTAGCAATATATGGAATGTGTCTGGAAAATTGATAATCGTCTGTCACATGTTCAGGGTATGGAGCTAATTAATTAAAAAAGTACCATGGTAACCATGGTTTTTTAGTCCAAATTATCATCCACCATGATAACCATGGTTACCATAGTGGATGGTAATTTGGACAAACAAGTCATGGTTACCATGGTACTTTTTTGCAGTAGTTCTTCAGACTCTGCTGCATGCCTGCTCCAGTAAGAAGAAGACAGAACGCATGGAAAGTCTATAGGCCAGGGCCCCCTCTTATAAAAAGTTTGGATTGGTCAGAATCAATTGTAAGTCCTCCAATCAATCACAGTCTCCTATCTCTTATGTACCAATATTAATTGCGATTGGTATCGATCGCAAATGAGATGCGATTAATCGCAACTGTTTATAAGACAGGGCCCAGATGTGTTCCTTTTTTTTCTTCAAAAGCCACAACTAGGGATGATGCACCATAGCATTTGCAAAGGTGCCTCAGCACAACCATAATTTTACTGAAGTAGGAAAAAACGATGATCGGCTGGTGGCTAATGAGCCATGTTATCATCTGGGCTATTTCTGGACAGACTTAATCCCAAAGTTAATAGTATTCATCATGCGAGGGAAGCCGAAGGTTAATAATGTCTGGTTAATCATGTCCAGTTATTAATGTCCGGTCAGTAAGTAGGAGTCGCGACGGACAGGAAATGATGGGCATTGTCCACGTGTCTGAAAATGATCAGCGGATGTTCCCAAGGCCTCTTAAAGAGCCATCACGACGAGCTAATGTGTTGACCAGTCCGCGAGGTATATCCCTGCACATACACTGTATCATGTATGGGCTGTTGAGGTTGAGAGCCAAAAAGACATTAACCCATTGCATCCAGGAACCTGGTGGGCCCTGTATTAAGCCTATGGGAATTGGAGAGCTCAGAAGTCAATGAGTTAACCAATAACATCGAGTTAACGCCCTTCTGGTTCCCACAACAGGCAATTTATGGTCTTTTGAGAGCCAGAAGAGAGTTTACTCCTACACTTTACCGATAAGTTAACTATAACACCCACTTAAGGCCACTTTGCTCTCAACACACAAATTACAGATACAGGTACTTAAAGATAAAGTTCAGTTCTGGTCATGCGATTGCATTGTGAAAGAAACGTTGTGCGATTGATCAGAAAAGGTTGATCATCTAGCATATAAGTATTGGTGTGTACTGCAAGGTTCTGGAATCATCAAAATCAAAATGATAAGAAATTTGGCCCAGTCTTGGTAAAGTTACAAGCACTGTACACAGAAAGATGTATATGGGACTTCACAAACATGTGGCATAAAAATCTGTCCCGATTTTCATAATGTTACATATTTAGAATATGAAGGCATTTGAAGAGCCATGCTTTTTAAGGCACGTTTTTTATCTGATGTTCTTCCACACTTGCATAATAGCAATGATAACGCTCACAAATTATTTTTCACCTCTTCCTAGAACTCAACCTTCTCTTTAATACTCTGAAGCCATGGTTAATGTGTGGGAGGAATGACCATCAGAACACAAAGCCTTTTCATAAACAGTTTTCTCTGCTTCATTATGTTCCATTGACGAACATCTGATGGTTGCCATGGTAAACTGTTATTTATGACCCTCATCACTATTTCAGCTCAATCTCTGTCTGTCTCTCTCGCTATGTTGCCATCTGAATACGGTACTCTTTCTTGCAGTCTATTTAATTATACTCTTATCTATCATATATAATTGCTGTCTGTCACACTATTTATTGCTATATTTCCATTACACTTTCTCTTACTATCTGTCCATCAAACTCTTTCTTGCTATATTTCCATTATACTTTCTCTTACTATCTGTCCATCATACTCTTTCTGGCTATTTTTCCATCATACTTTCTCTTACTATCTGTCCATCATACTCTTTCTTGCTATTTTTCCATCATACTTTCTCTTACTATCTGTCCATCATACTCTTTCTTGCTATTTTTCCATTATACTTTCTCTTACTATCTGTCCATCAAACTCTTTCTTGCTTTTTTCCACTACACTTTTCCTTACTATCTGTCTATCAAACTCTCTCTTGCTCTCTATCCATGATATGCACTCTCTCTTTCCGTCTATCTTTCATAAATTCCCCTTGCCATAGATCTATCACACGGTTTTACTATATATCTGTTATACTGACTTACCCGGTGCTACAGCCAAACCTGTCTATAAGGGCCACTCAAGGAAAACAGGAAAAAGTGGCCACTGTAGAGAGGTGGCCTTTCTACACAGGTTCTAATACACATGTTTCTTTCTCAAGGGAGACAAGGGAGACATAATAGCCAGGTGGTCTTTAGAGAGAGGTGGCCACTAAGACAGGTTGGACTGTATCTATCACACTATCAGTGCCTATCAATTATACTACAGTCAAATCTGCTTTAGTGACCGGCTGTATAGAAAGACCAGCTGTCTTCAAAGACCACTTTTTTTGGTTTCCTTTGAAAACAATTTCTCATTGAAACATTAACTTAAGGAACCTGTACATAAAGACCACCTGCCTATAAAGACCACTTTCCATCTATCATGCTCACTCTTCCTGTTTATTCTCTCTCCCCCTTACTGTGTAATGAAGTGGCTCATCAATGCACTTTGTTGAACGTTAACCCAAACCACAAGGAAAATAAAAAGGTGCACAAAACGGATATAAAAGTCAAATACAACGAATGTTTATTATTCCAACAATTTAAACTGCGCATGAAATGAATCATCAATCAACCACCATGGTTGGTATTATCATCAGGGTGCTAAATATATATTCTCAATTTGCTTGTCTGGCCACGATCATAGTAGCAATTACCTCTAATTTGAATTGACTAAAAATCTCAATTGAGAACCTTTGCTTGATAAACTGAGTGAGTACACATGTTTGTTTTTGCTTGCCCATGAATACATGAATACAACAGCAACACAGATATGATATGTATCACTGATGTTTCATAAAATACAAGACATTTGTGCAGCCATTGGCCCTTGTGATGTAGCTCCCTGTCTAACTTAAATATTTCATTAACAAAATCAAATGCAACTGACTAGTATATTCAATGTACACGTATACAGTTAATAAATTATGAAGTCTTAACTTAACTTCTGTAATGACTATTCCACAATAAATGTTGCATATTTCTTTTGTTAGATCTATACTTTCTACAAAGTATTCTTTTTAAATCCAGTTTTTGTTAAAGATGGAGCTCCTGTTTAGCACACAGAACCTCTTTCACTGAAAATGACCCAGAAAAGTGACTTTTAAATCCTGTATTAATACAGAATATATATGTTTTTACTGTGACATTAGCTGGATGACTTCGATACACTTTGATACTTGTGTTGTATAGGTATCTGATGGCTCACTTTCATAAAACTTGTTTCATAATTCAAAAGATGGTCTTTCAAACAAAGCCAAATTCAATAATTTCAGTAGCTTGCATCAGTTATTGTAATTTGCTAGTGAAAATAAGTTTGCATAAAACATGGCCTTGGTAAAAGATTGTTCCTTGAATTCCATTGATGATATTATCATGGCTAAATAATTTAATCCAGTATAACAGTTTTCAAGCACAAAGCGACTTTATTTTGCACAATCAAGAAGTGAATGAGGTATTACATATATCTGCCTCTTGAACGTTATAGATGGATTTGGACTTGATTAAAAAACACAGCCTCTTCCTTGTTGATAAGACATGAGGAATTAATAGCTGGTTAGACCTCAACTAAAAGAATAATGATAATAATAAACTATACCTAAATTGCTCCCCCGGCCTAGCATAAATGCTTTGGAAATCGTTGTAGGTGAGAATTTATACTGATAAGCTTCGTTCGACGATGTTACCGTCTCCCTAAAATCACTCACAAAGTGATGGACCTCAATGATAATATCTGTGAGCCATTTCGTGTGAACAATGTCCAACTAGCCTGATAAAAAAAAACTCAACGATTTAAAAGTTCATTATCATTATCATCATATTTGCATATAGCTGATCATTATCATTATTGTTGAGGTCTAACCAATCCATTATGATCCAGCAACAATAGGCAATTTTCGTGATGTAACCAAATTTATACTTTAGTGCTTCAATGCAAATTAGTTAATTCATCTGTTACAAATAATTGTATTTCAATAGTCTGATTGCAAATTGCAGGTGAGTGAAATAATTCACATCAACTTAGATGCTTCACAAAGGCATATGGGTATGTATGCATAAATTTGGTCACAGTACAAAAATGGCCTATTTGTTGGTTTTAGCATGGTCTAAATAAATAGGATTTTTGTGCATTTTTATTCAGATGTAACTTGCAAGAGAGGAAATCATAGACAGCGAAAGTCTGTTAGAATGTTCACCATGTTCAACCTCTTGAGTCTCATTAGCAGCACCTTCCATGAATGATGAAAGCTCCTCCACACATTCTGTTTAAAATGAAACAGAGAAACAAAATGTTGAAATGAACTACATATTACATAACAATCAGATGGATTCAAGTCAAACAAGGTCTTTGAAATATTGTTAACAATTTGACATGAAATTGATTAAATTATGCATCAAGGTGCCCGGCATTTCATATAATAATATTCCTGTATGTTCTTTCCAGATTAAGGTTCATAATTTATTTTAATTTGGTATCAGTTTGAAACGGGAAGGGACTTCTGTGTCCAATACTCAGAATCCAGTCTGCATACATATTGCTTGTTGCTATGTCAGACAAGCCTTGGGAAAGCTTCCAGGTTGTCAAAAATAACCTTTATTTAAAAAGTATGCATACAATTTGAATATGTTTGTCTATTGAAGTATAACATATTCATATCTTCTTCAAGCATGTTCAAGTTACGATGAGAGCCTTCCAACACTTTTTCACTTTTATTTTTTTTTATTTTTGAGGCCGCCATCCTTGTCAAGCATCGCTTATGATTGCAGTTTCCCGCACTTTTTCCACAGATAGTTCGGATAATACTTTAAATTTATGATAATATGTTATAGAAATATTAAGTTTCCTTATTATATGCATATATATTATGTAAAAAAAATGTTAACATGAAGAAATTATTGTTGTATATAATATGTTGTATTATACCTTACATTCATATGTTCTTTGTCATTCAGTTATATTATATTTGGAAAAATGCAGAATTAAAATAAAATAAAATTTGAGTCAGACGAGCAGGGCGGGTAGGCAGTAGGCACTGAGTCAGGCAGGCGGCTTTTGACCAGTGAGTAATAAGGGAAGGGTGCCGTCATGCATCCTCTACCCAGGGGGTTCAGTCAAGCCTAGACATTGATCAAGGAATCCCTAAGTGTTTCCTGCATGTATGACAGGGTGCCTCAACCCTAAGTGATTCACACCCTCCAAGTTCCAGGAGGACCAAACAGGTCTTTTTTGTTGTTGGTCATAATTATATTATGAGGACATGCCAATTAAATCTAGCTGTCTGTCTCTGTGTCAATTTTGCCACCAGAAAAGACAATTAACTATGATACAACATTGTGTTGCTCATCCCCTTACAACCATTTAAAATTATCAAGAATTTAGTTAAGACACCTCCTTTAGAAGGAATCACCTTTTTAAAATAAGGCACCTTTGATATTTATAAAAAGACCAAACAGGTCTTTCTTTGTAGGTCATAACTATATTATGAGGACATGCCAATTAAATCTAGCTGTCTGTCTCTGTGTCAATTTTGCCACCAGAATAAGACAATTAACTATGATACAACATTACCTAGCTCCTCCCCTTAAAATATTATGAATTTAGTTAAGACACCTACTTTAGAAGGTATCACCTTTTTAAAATAAGGCATATTTGATGTCTATTTTTTCTTGTTTCATTATAATTATATTATGAGGACATGCCAATTAAATCTAGCTGTCTGTCTCTGTGTCAATTTTGCCACAAGAAAAAGACAATTAACTATGATTGAACAAAAAACCAATCAATTATGATAGAACATTGCCTAGCGCATCCCCCTTGAAATAAATTTAATTATCAAGAATTTAGTTTAGACACCTCTTTTGGAACTTGGAAGGAAACACCATTTTAAAACATGGCACCTTGGGTATTTATACAAATTTGACTGTTTCACATTAAAGGTACTATGTCCCATTTGCAGGCCAAAAAAATGAAAAAGTTAAATTCCAACTGCATTTGAAAGATAATACTAATTTAGAACTTCCCTAAAAAAGGTGGGGCTTGAAAATGTCTTCAAGTGGGAAAATAACGACTATTAGTTGTCAAATCGACTTTAGGGCTATAGAGCCCAAAAGTAATAGTCTTTATTTTCAGACAATTGTACCGAATGGTCATACGTTTTATGCTGCGCAAAGATTCAATCAGTTTAATCTTGGCCATCACAAGAAGTGGGTTATTGATGTAGACAAATGCTCATGTACCCTTTACAACTCTTTTCATGTATGTTATTACCAAAGAAGAAAAAAAAGCCAGTCAGTCACTCAATAGTGTCTGACAGTGAAGTCTAGCAAGTAAACAGGTTTCCTTGCATAATTTGAATATGAGGACACTGCTAACATTTAAATTTCACAGATAGGACATACATGACATATTCATAATTCCTGCAAAGTTCGACAAAATTTGAGGTTGGCTGCAAAAGGGACATAGTACCTTTAACAGATTGGATAACTTTTACAGTACCAGTATATCACTTATATAGTTTTTAAGTAGGCTCACTTTTCCGTTCCATATTTCATGATTTATAGAACATTCTTTCATGTCATGAATTACTATGATTCAGAATTATTTATAATCAATACATGAATAATATCAAGGAATGTCAATATCTTGTAAAATGTATTATGCTTTGTTATTTTTAGCATTAAATTGGATAAAAGCAACCAATCAATCAATGAATCATCAAAAGGTTTTCATTTGTTATAAAATTAAAAATAAATAGTAAAGTCTTATCTAATAATTATCTAGCCCTTCATAAACTTGCATTTCTAAATATTTTCGAATATAGAGATGGTTTATAAAAAGCACATTGAAAGGTTTTTGATAGCCCCCCTCCCCATATAGGGACATATCATGCAATCAAAAATATTGTTAGATTTTTCTTTTACACATACAAAAAAGTGCATCATATAGGTCACTTGCAATGGCAGTAACTGTGACAGGCAGACAGAATGAACTTAAAGATTTCTGAGAAATAAAATATTCGAGCTTTGCAGGATTTAATTTGACATCCTGTGGCCATGTTTGAAGGGTTTAACATAAGCCCTTTCCTGAACAACTTCTGGAAAGACAAAGTTCTGGAAACCCCTTGGAACAGGAAACACAGCACAGTGAATCATAAATCAGTGCTTTAAATAGAGAACATTGGAAGCGATCAATAAGTACTTGTAACCCTTTCATTCTTAAAGACCCCTGAGTATTGAACAAATCCTTTTGACCATGCTAAATTCATCATCAAATCATACAGTTTTAAAGAAGTCATTAGAACGATTGTTGATTGCAAACAGTCTATGAGGGCTGTATGTTTAAAGTATACTTAACAAATGTTCCTTACACTATTTTTATTTGAAATGTAATGATACAATCTGTTAAGAATCAGTTAATAATCTCATTATCCACACAAATAAAAAAAATCAAAAAAATCTCATTATCGACATTGATTATTTACTACAACTGAGCTCTTGGTTCCAATACAAATCGCCAAAAATTGAATATTCTTCCTACAATGGAAGTGGGAAGAGGAATGATCATGGCATAATACATAAACCTAAGTATGACATTGCGATACATGTAAAGTAAATTATATCAATCAAACAATTTACACAGCAAATGAACGCGCTGAACCCATGAAATGTAACCGTGATCAATTAAGTTCATATTAAACCGCTTAAACTTTTCAAACCACAACCTCAACATCATAGGGGAACCTATAATCTACAAGCTAAGCTTTTTAATATGCTCCTCACATTTCACCCTGTACTACCTACCATTTAAAACAATCAATTTTTGATGTATTCACAAAGACTTGATTAGATAATGTCATACTTTGGTATTTTTATATTTTGTCATTTATGTGAATTCTGTTTTGTGAAATGTGAAACAAATAAACTTGAAACTTGATCACATCTAAAACTGAACCTCTCTTGTAGTACTCAAGAGAGTGGTCTTTAACATGAACTGTCCATGCCTAGATAATCCGGGCTTACAAACCACCAAGTTCATATTTGAATGCTACTCATAAGGCCTGTCTTCATCAGCTCGAGATTGCCAAATAGCCCGCTATTTCTGATTTCGGAAATAATCCTGAAGTTACAAATCGCGTCTCCATCAGCCCGAGATTCAACCTCGAAACTTGAAACCCAACCTTGAGAAATTAGCTCAAGATATTTTGCTCAGCGTTCGTGCATAGTGCGAGTCTTCGCGCTGGCGAAGACGCATCGGATAAATAACGGGATATTTTGCTAACTAGCCCAATATATTTTGGGATGATTATCTCGACAAAATATCCCGCTAATTGCAACTTCAGGCTGATGAAGACGCAAAGTAACTGGATAATTTGCGATCGGGATAGTTCAAATAGCGGGATATTTGGCAATCTCGAGCTGACGAAGACAGGCCTATATAGGGATCTGCATTAGATGAGTAATAAGCTCTAAACAGAGGTCACTTAATCTCCCAACAAACCATGCACAAGAAACCCTGATCAAGAGGAAGCCCTAATCATGACATGTCCGCAAACAAGAGGCAGAAAGACAACCCTTCCCCAATGTTTTAACTAAAAATATAACTGTAATCATTATTTAATTCAAGTCTGTCATACTTGGACATTTCAGCAAATAAAATTATCAAATATTTCAGAACTTCTTCTACTTCCTCTCCATTTAGACATATAGTTATGAAATTTTAATATTTGTTTTGTTACATAGAGATGCTTTCCTAATTCACTTTATCCAGCCCAAAACAAAAATGCATCCTCTACAATTACTACACAAACTGTTAGACTTTGTTTATCAAACCATTGCGTCGTTTAAAGATTTGTGTTTATATTGTAAAAATCTATGTATAGCAATATAAAAGCATGCCAGTACCAGTAAACTGGCTATTTATACTTCACATACACAAAGGAAATTCGATTTTAACCTTATCTGAGAATTGATCCCATATACACTTGAAATCTGTGATCAGCTGCTGTAAATCTTTAACATTAAATCTCAAAATTTATGAAAGAAATATGCATAATTTATGACAGAAATTTGCATAATTATCCAACTCTATTCACCACCTAACTCTACATATTCCTACACATTGCATGCTTTGTAAAGCGCCTATCACTCCGGTACAGTGCCGGAGACTGTTAATTACTCCACACGATTACCATATCACCACATGGCATGATGTCACAAACATGTTTTCAAAGAAAGAAATATCCGGGGAGGAAGTCTCTGATTCTATCGAGACTGGGACCTGGGGGGTGTTTCACAAAGATCCTCAGTTGAACTTATCTCCAAGTTGGACTTAAATATTATGGAGAGCCATTTGTAGCCTTAAAATAAAATATATTCAAAAGCGAAAAATCTAAGATTTTAGATTTTTTATAAATTCCACATCAAGAACATGAAATCCCCTTGATAATAGAAAATACATTCAATTTGAATCAACAATTTATGTCTTTTAAAATAACTTTTACAAAATATTTTTAAAGATGCTAACGGCTTTCCATAATTTTTAAGGCCAACTTAAGAGATAAGTTCGACTTATGATTTTTGTGAAACACCCCACTGGAAGTCTTGTTATGAAGATCCCTTCAAGATCTTGACTGATTTTTTAACACAGTGATTATTGTTAATTCCTAGTGAACCCTAACAATTGGGTTCTAACTTCCTTATTATGTCACAATCCCAATTTCCCTTTGTCACTCGGCCCCCTCCCTCTTCTCCTTCTGTCTCGAACATCACCGTCTCCTTCTGATCTGACTTAGAAGTTCCCTTTTCACTATTTCTCTTCATCAATGAACAACCACTCTAAAACTCAGCCTGGATCACACGTTCGTTTATTTACCACTCCCTCGTTTAATTATATAAAAACTAAATATTATTATTATTATTATTAATATTGTTATTACTTTTGTTCATCATTTTACTCGCACCAGTGACAAAGGTTACACTTTCATTGCTAGAGATGGCAAAAAATGCATATCGGCTGGTACACACTTTTCTTATGTATGATCCTGAGGTGGATACCTGAGGTGTCGCTTTTCTGTACATACCATGTCATTATCATATTGATGTTATAAGATTGTAAATGTATATATGTTGAAGTATATGGAATAAATAAACATAAAATCAATCAAATCAAACATCCCTCTCAAACGACGATACTTTACTATCCCCCCAACTCCTAAGAAGGCATGTGCTTGTACACTGTAGATAACCAGAAGACCAATAGGCCTGTCCTCATCAGCTCGAGATGGCCAAATAACCTGCGATTTTAACTATCCTGGTCCCAAATTATCCAGCTTATTTGCGTTTTCATCAGCGTGCACTTGCAATTAGCAGGATATTTGGTCGAGATAATCATCCCAAGATATCTTGGGCTAGTTTGCAAAATATCCTGCTATTTGTCCGGTTCGTTTTCACCAGCCCGAAGACTCGCACTATGCATGAACGCTGAGCAAAATATCTCGAGCTACTTTCTTGAGCTGATGAAGACGCGATTTGTAACTTCTGGCTTATTTCCCAGATCAGAAATAGCGGGCTATTTGGTAATCTCGAGCCGATGAAGACGTACCTTATGACTAAGTCCTATCTAAGGTTGAAATGGAGATTAATGTCTAAACATGTCTGAAGCATCGACATGAAATTTGAACCTGTCAACTCTTGGTCAGGAGACCACTACCCTGTCCCCAAGCTCCTTGTATCACAATACAATTATAAACTCTCCTATCAGTATCGTTTTAGGAATGAGAAAGGGCACTTTCTGTTTAAAAAGACGAGTTACTTCCTCAGAGCAGCACCATCGTATATTTGGAAGCACCACAATCTAAACCTTTAAGTAAACTACAGGATCCCAGGAAAGATGACACGATATCCCAAGAGAGTTTCATTTAGAGTTCAAGATTGCAGACACTCCCTTCCGCCGTTTAAACCACCACTATGACACAATCTGCCACACCTATTCACCCCAAAACTGTCAAAGATTCAAGATCAGGGGGGTGGAGTTGGACATTTCTTAATTGCCTAAAACAAGAGTAGTCAAAATGATGCACCAACAACAAGCAGAGGATAAACATTGATTCATGCAAGTCATCTAACCGTTTTATTCCTATATCCTTGCAGTCTATCTTTCAGACAGAAAGGGTGAACAATAACAACAACAAAATTTAAAGCCAAGTGTAAAATAAATACAGATGAAAGCATCCCACTATCCATCTCCTTTGAGATGTAAGGTAAGGTGAGGATTGTTAGACTACTTACATACTGAAGACACAGTTTATAATATTGCCATTCAGAAAGAATGGTAATTCATCTGGTACTCAGGCCAGATTACGAGCGATGAGTTAATTATCACTTTATGCTAGATCATGGTAACCTGGATGTCCCACAGTGCCCTCAGCCTTGGATGGATGGATGTCACGTTTCCTATACACCACGAGTGGGAGTGGGAGAGAGAGAGAGAGAAATAGAGAGGGGGAAAGGAGGGGGTGGGAAGGAGAGAGGAAGAGAGAGAGAGAGAGGAGGGAAGAAGGGAGAGAGAGAGACTCAGAGAGAGAGAGACTCAGAGAGAGGGAGAGAGACTCAGAGAGAGGGAGAGAGGGAGGGAGAGAGAGAGAGGAGAGAAAAGACAGAGAAAGAGAGAGGAGAGAAAAGAGAGAGAGAGAGAGAGAGAGAGAGAGGGGGATAGAGAAGAGAGATAGATAGAGAGAGAGAGAGAGAGAGAGAGAGAGAGAGAGAGAGAGAGAGAGAGAGAGAGAGGGGGGGGGGGGAGGGAGAAAGAAGTGAGAGAGAGAGAGAGAGAGAGAGGACAGGGAGAAAGAGTGGGGGAGATAGAGAGAAGGTAGAGAGAAGACAGAGAGAGAGAGATAGAGAAGACAGATAGTGAGGGCGAAAAAAAACACAGAGAGAAGACAGAGAGAGAAAGAGAGAGAGAGAGAGACAAGCAGGTAGTGAGGATGATGCACAGTTGCACACATCCCATGGTGTGTGTTGTAGGGTGAGATAAGGATGTGACCTCATAGTACTATCGAGTATCACCTGTGCTAAAGACTCCTTGGGTAGGTCCCTGGATGTCTCCAAGTTAGACTACAGTAAGAGCGTCATTAAGTTCATTCAGGTTCTTAGAGGGATCGTGTAACAATGTTAAATCTGAGATGCAAGGCTCTACATATTGTCAGTGTCTGTGAAATGGTGTAATATTGAAGCCCTAAAAAAATGGCTCTTCAAAATGACCAAGAAGTGCCTCAAAAAAATAAAAATCTTTGAGTGACCATACTCATTATCCCCCAATAGACTGTAGTGTTATAAAAAACGTTAGGAAAACGAAAAATGAAATTTCGATTTCCAATCATAAATATCTTGATAATCAGACAGACGGTCGGCTTGTAAAAGTCATGGGATTCCTGACTGACCTAAAGGTTTATAATAATGATTGCAGCATGAGCTAAATCCGGGGTTTTGTTTTCAGAATCTGAGGCAATCTCATTGTCTTCTAAAGTATCGTTTCTGCGAATACTGTACATAGATGTGCGTCAGAGAAGCTGACACCTATGGCCCAGAGACCCTACAAGAGAGAGATAAAGCACCAGTTTCACTCCAATTTTCCTTTTTTTTACAAGAGATAATGTAAGAATATGTTTTGCCATGACAGGAAATAGATCGACTGTTCTAATACAAAGGATATTTTGAGAAAATGATCATACATGGTTTCTTAAAGGTATTGTTTAACAATGTTAAATCTGAGATGCATGGCTCTATGTGTTATCAGTGTCTGTGATATGGTGTAAAATTGGAGCCCTAAAAAAAAATCACGCTTCAAAATGATCAAGAAGTGCTTCAAAAATGTAAAAATCTTTCAGGTTTTTACCATACTCGCTTTCCCTAATAGACTGTATGAAAAACGTTAGGAAAACGCAAAGTTTGGTTTTGATTTCCAATCATAAATATCTTGTTAATCAGACAGGCGATCGGCTTGTAAAAGTCATGGGGTTCCTATAATTATCATTGCAGCATGAGCTGCAGGATTTTGTTTCAGAATCTGAGACAAAGTTACCAGATCCCTTTAACTATAGGACAGAAGATGAGAGAAGTACCGGTATGTAAAATGTCAATTTGACATTTAACTCACAAATTCATTGCAATCCTAAAACCTTAATGTTGAAGTTAATGGGACTACCTTTATATCCAAGTGGATGGATGAAGAAGGAGATTGCCTAGATTGGGTGCCATTTTATCTCAAAACGGCTTCACCAAATCTTGTTGGATTTCATCCCTTTTTCCTGCCACAGAAGCAAAGGTCTTTACCAACCCTGTTTCTATTTATGGAACAGTTGTCCCTCAACAAATGTTTTCCTGCTCTATTTGTATAATCATTAAAGGGGAAGTCTACCCTTATAATTAACTGGTCTTAATAAAGGCAGAAAAAAAAGAGAGAAACAAATGAGTGAAAGTTTGAGCAATATCTGATTAAAAGTAGGAAAGTTGTGAATTTGTTGAAGTTGCCATTAGTGAAACACAAATTGGCAACACTGTGACGTATCTTGCGAGGTCCTCTCCAACTGGGTCTGTACAGAAACTTTCATTTTCTAAGTTACTGATGGCGGAAAAGATTCGTTTTATACAAGGGTCGTGTAAAAATATATTTGAAATAATTATATCTAGGGTGTATGATTGAACATTTCTTTGGGGAAAATAGACATATTTGATTTTTTGCCTTGACTCTTACTCACTCAGCCAACTTGTTTTATCTGGTGGATAGCAAGCATCATGAATAGGGGACATCTGGGTGAGCAAACGTCTTTGGACCTCTCTACAACCTTGTTCAGACTTGTTGCAGTAAACCACCTAACAAAAATATCGCTCCTGCAAAATGATATAGTTTTGATGTTTGATGATTGTTTTACCTGACTGCTAAGAAAGCATGTACAGTATATGCTTGTAAATTAGCAACCAGGGGACCGGCAGCTTTTAAGTCCTCTCCAAGGGACTTGGTAATGAGGATTAATGCCTTACCAAAGAGCACAAGCGCATTGACTTGGTTTCGAATCCAGGACCTCCTGGTTACGAGACCAGTCCTCTACCACTGAGCCATCGTGCCTACTCTAGTTTAAGCATAGTATTGGTCACACATCTGTAGATTATAATACATACATCACAGATTATGTTTAGGCAACCTTTTTTGTATGTCAAAAGCCTGTTTTAACCTCCATTCTATATACATTCTAGCCCATCTACACTAGTTTATCCAGGAGGGATTAGACCTCCCTGCAAGGTCACTAACAGGTGGTTATCTCACCAAATCAGCTCTCAAGAAACATAAGAAAAAGGGGATCATGGGGGGACCAACGGGTACTGCTTAGGCACTGTTTGCTACATAGAGGGCGCACATACATGTAGCTTCAAGTAGTGCAGTCCTGCTTTAACCTTCATTTTCCATATATTCTAAGTTTAAAAAAAAGAAGATTTATTTTCCATGGTAGTTTTCTTGAGGCAGGTTACAGCACCATGTCTGAACAAGGCTTATGAATCACCGGACATGAGGGCAATGGACCAAGGAAATCAAGATATGTTTGGGAAAGATTTCCTTGATGTGTTCGGATAGGACAGATCCTGCGAGTAGATTGGAAAAAACACACAGGGAATTCTGGAATAAATTTAAAACCAAGGTTACTTCATTTAGTGAACTTTACTTACTCATTAAATATGCCTTGTTCTGTTTAGACTGTCACTACGGTGATTGTAAGAGCGATGCAGGCTTTCATAGAGTTTTGATAAGACCCTTTCATCTTCCATTTTAGACAAGCATATCACTTGAAGGCAAAAGACCTTTAACAGGGGGGTGTTTCACAAAGATCCTAAGTTAAAATTATCTCTAAGTTGGACTTAACAAATATGGAAAGCTGAAGCATCTTTGAAAATATTTTGTAAAATATATAAAAAGGCATAAAATGTTGATTCAAATCATTCATATTTTGTATTATCAAGGAGATTTCATGTTCTTGATGCCGAATCTATGAAAAGTCTAAAATACTTGAATTTTTGCTTTTGAATACATTTGCTCTTAAGGCTGCAAATAGCTCTCCATAATGTTTAAGTCCAACTTAGAGTTTACTTTGACTTAAGATCTTTGTGAAACACCCCTCTTGTCTTGCTTTTTTTTAATTTTAAAAAGTGTGGAAATGATTTTATACAATTTATGGAAATGAAATTAGTTTTGAAGGGAAGAGAGATTCTTAAGGAGATAAGATTTTGTGAACTCTTCTCAAGGACAAAATTTTTGAATCAAATGGTTTGGGCATAAAATAGGAAGAAGTTACACATGAAGAACTTTTCATAGTGTAGTTAGGATGTGTCCTAGCCATAACACATTAAGGGAACAACATCTTATCAATGAAATCTCATTTTAGCAGTATGGCCTCCTAAAAGTACAGTAGGGATGTAAATAGTTTTCAGGAAACAAATAATGTAATCTACAGATGACAGAGAGATATCTAGGTTGAATTCCGGCAAAGCGAGAGAAAACTTGCAATACAAACAAACAGTGTTCATCACCAAGAGCTACAATAAAATGATCTAAAGATAAGGTCAAAGGGCATTCCCTGGTGTGGAAACAAAATAACAGATACATCCCCCAAAAAAATCGGAGACAAAATGAAAGTAGAAAACAAACTATAAAGGAAGTCAACATTAGGAACATCCTAAAAAACATATTTCCAAACAAATTAAGGACCTTCTTGGACAGGAAAGTCACAATTGTCACCTCTCTGGGGAGACCTTGTCACAGACATGGATTTGAAGCGATCGATGTTTTGCCAACGTCTGGGCAAGCTATTTATTTTTAGAAATGTTGACAGTCACTCCCCGAGGGATCTAGACTAGTTCCATGCTTTACATGACACAACAGTGAGTAAAAGGAAGAAAGTCGTATATATAAGGAAATCCTACTTCCAGCTGTTAATCACGATTAAAAATCAAATTCATGAATCGGCCAAGTCTTCTTATAAACCGTCTAGAAACCCCTCTTCATATATTTTTGGGATATGATTTTAATCCCGAATTTGATGACTTGAAGCTTAAACGTCCGGGTGATAAAGGGTCTGATTCACAGGCAATCGTTTGAGGTCTTGGGCTCGGTGGGATTCTAGATGACGTCATAGTATGAGGAATCTGGGACAACTTGGAACAATCAGTTAGCATCTATGAAATTCAATATGAGATATTTTGGTCAGTCCTATGACACATGCTCTGACGATAGGTCTTCTTCAATTTCCTACAGTAGTTGAAATCCAAACTTCCATCCAGGGCCCGTTTCATAAAAATTACCATTGATGGTAACTTTGTCAGCAATGGCAACTACCATGGTAACAGGGCTAAACAGCCAATCAAAATCCAGGTTTCCATGGTAGTTACCATTGATGGCAAAGTTACCATCAATGGTAAGTTGATGACAAAGTTACCATCAATATTTAGTTTTGTGCAACAAGGCCCTGGACTTACACCAGACCTAGGCTACAGAGTATTATGTAAACCTAACCCTAAGTGAACCTAACCCTCAGCGAACCTAAAACTAAATTGCTAAAACCCTGTATGTATAAAGCTCAGAAATAATGTGCAAAAAGCATGCACCTACAATTACAGACACCAGGGGAGTGTTTCACGAAGACTAAGATTGACTTTGACTTTGACTTAACTTATGGCAGGCCGTTCGTGCCACTATTGCTCTCCCCATTATGATCTTTAGATTAAAAATTTCCTTCAATAATGAATTTTCAAAATAGGTAAAATTCTGTAGATTTGTGACCATGATTTGTACGCCCCTTGAGAAACCGATGCCAGTAAATGGCGAGAGCAAACAGTGGTATGAACGGCCTGCCATAGTTAGGTCCAACTTAGAGTCATTCTTAGTCTTAGGGTGGGAAAGGAAAAAATAAGGAAGTAAAAACTTGGTGTCTTCTGGATAAGGTTTGTGAGCATAGTTTCTATAAAGTTGAGCCGCACAAGGCATACTTAAGGCTATTTGATGGTGATCAAACACAGGCATACAGACAGCTTGTTCACTAGCTAGACACACAAGAAACATAGACACAAATATCTTACATGGATATAATCCGGTACGCAGACAGATATGGTGTATGCAAGAAGATAGACAGCCAATGCAACTATACGGGCTGACCTCGCATTCTTAACAGGTACACAGTGTTTTGTTGGGACGAACAGATAAAACATGCAACATGTTCATCACAAAAAAAAAAAAACCACACAGACAACCCGACACATTCATACAAGTACCACAGAGATAGACAGACATATACATGTAGCATGTTCAAAGGGGAAATTGAATGAAACAAGACAAATTGATTTTACATAAACCGTACAGGGCAGCACACAAAGAAATAGTTTATTCAATGGGGAAAAAAGGTATGATATTACCACAAACAAAACTTGACAAAATGTACTTTAGGAGGCTAAATAAGTTTTTAGGTATCTAAGTTCAATGCAAACCCTCTTCCTAACCCAAACACTAACCCTTAAAAACTACCGGTATGATAAAATGGTTATACAGGCGCTAGTTAACAACCTAAATGATGTAGCCCCTATTATATGCATGTATGGTCATTGCTCTTACCTTGGTTTGCTGCTGTTAATCGTTTATAAGACATCTACCATTGCTATGTTGGGCAACCTCAGCTAGGAGGTGAAATGGACAGGATGCTTCCAAATGGAAAATGCTGAATTACAGGACACTTAGATAAAACCTGAAAAAGATAAAAACAAAGAATAACAGGTTTATTATTCTCCCAGGAAACCTACATTCAAAGATATTGTATTATAGATGAAGTTGAGTTCTGGTCATGCAATCGCATTGTGAAAGAAACGATGTGGAATCAATCAGAAAAGTTGATCATCTAGCAAATAAGTATTGATGTGTACTGCAAGGTTCTGGAATCATCAAAATGATAAGAAATTTGGCCCAGCCTTGGTAAAGTTACAAGCACTGTACACAGGAAGATGTATATGGGGCTACACGAACATGTGGCATAAAAATCCGTCCCAATTTTTATGTTGTTACATGCCATGTTTAGAATATGAAAGCACTTGAAGAGCCATGCTTTTCAGGGAACATTTTTTATATGATGTTCTTCCACACTTGCATCATACAATGATAACGCTCACAAATTATATTTCACCTCTTCCCAGAACTCAACCTTCTCTTTAATGGTGGACTGATGAATATTAATAAGTAAGAATGAGTCAGGAGAGCTGAGGTATTTTATCCAGTTCATCGTGACTGTGCCATGGACCAGTGATGCACTGGTGGAAGGACGGCACGTTCAAACCCTGCTGGTGTCCAAGATTTTTTCTGACTTGTTTTCAATTACAAGATCAAGCACGCAATCTTTGATCTACTGGGTGCAAGCCAAACATTTCTTTACATCAACAGGTTAATTATAACATAAAATAAGTTTGTCAACTGTTTTAGAAACCAGAAGAAAATTACTTTCACATATTGGAAGACAACTATGCTTGTGAGCAATATTATATCAACGGGTATCCTTTCAGGGTATGAAGGTTGCTGAGAAGAAAAAAAATCAGTACATGAATCAGAAATAAAAAATCCAAGTGAATGCTGTACCGGTATATTTAAAAGTTGGTAGACCTTACTGTAAATTCAAACATTCCCAGTATCCCAAATTCTGCACCATATTATACTTCCCTAATAAGTCAATATTAAAATAATTCACTTTCCAAATGTAGGATTCATCAAGAAGTTTAATGAATAAAAACCTGGGGGGTGTTTCACAAAGATCCTAAGTAGAACTTAACTCTAAGTTGGACTTAAAAATTATGGAAAGCCATTAGCATCTTTGAAAATATTTGGTAAAAATATTTTTGAAAGGCATAAAATGTTTATTCAAATCATTCACATTTTCTATCATTAAGGAGATTTCATATTCTTGTTGTGGAATTTATAAAATGTCTAAAATACTTGAATTTCTGCTTTTAAGTTTATTTCATTTTAAGGCTCCAATGGCTGTCCATAATTTTTAAGTCCAACTTAGAGATAAGTTCAACTTCGGATCTTTGTGAAACACCCCCCCTGATTTATGTCATCTCCCCAAAAGAGAAACATGAACAGGAAGACAGGGAAATAGAAAGATGAAAAGCATAAAAAAAGAAAATCAGAGATAGATCTGTAAAACTAATTATCATGCTTAGTGAAACCTGTACATAAAGACCGCTCGAGGGAAACATGAAAAGTCACTAAGTGGTCTTTATAGGCAGGTGGTCTGTATATACAGGTTCCTTTAGTACAGGTTCAATGAGAAGCCATGTTCAAGAGAAACAAAAAGTGTGGTCTTTTTAGACAGGTGGTCTTCCTATACAGGTGGTCTTTCTACACAGGGGGTCTTTCTATACAGGTGGTCTTCCTATACAGGTGGTCTTTCTACACAGGGGGTCTTTCTATACAGGTGGTCTTCCTATACAGGTGGTCTTTCTATACAGGTGGTCTTTCTATACAGGTGGTCTTTCTAATCAGGTGCTCTTTCTTTAAAGGTGGTCTTTCTATACAGGTGGTCTTCCTATACAGGTGGTCTTCCTATACAGGTGGTCTTTCTACACAGGTGGTCTTTCTATACAGGTGGTCTTCCTATACAGGTGGTCTTTCTATACAGGTGGTCTTTCTACACAGGTGGTCTTTCTATACAGGTGGTCTTTCTACACAGGTGGTCTTTCTATACAGGTGGTCTTTCTACACAGGTGGTCTTTCTATACAGGTGGTCTTTCTACACAGGTGGTCTTTCTATACAGGTGGTCTTTCTATACAGGTGGTCTTCCTATACAGGTGGTCTTTCTACACAGGGGGTCTTTCTATACAGGTGGTCTTCCTATACAGGTGGTCTTCCTATACAGGTGCTCTTTCTTTACAGGTGGTCTTTCTATACAGGTGGTCTTTCTATACAGGTGGTCTTCCTATACAGGTGGTCTTTCTACACAGGGGGTCTTTCTATAAAGGTGGTCTTCCTATACAGGTGGTCTTTCTACACAGGGGGTCTTTCTATACAGGTGGTCTTCCTATACAGGTGGTCTTTCTACACAAGGGGTCTTTCTGTACAGGTGGTCTTCCTATACAGGTGGTCTTTCTACACAAGGGGTCTTTCTGTACAGGTGTTCTTTCTATACAGGTGGTCTTCCTACACAGGGGGTCTTTCTATACAGGGGGTCTTTCTATACAGGTGGTCTTCCTATACAGGTGGTCTTTCTACACAGGGGGTCTTTCTATACAGGTGGTCTTCCTATACAGGTGGTCTTTCTACACAAGGGGTCTTTCTGTACAGGTGGTCTTCCTATACAGGTGGTCTTTCTACACAAGGGGTCTTTCTGTACAGGTGGTCTTTCTATACAGGTGGTCTTCCTACACAGGTGGTCTTTCTATACAGGTGGTCTTTCTATACAGGTGGTCTTTCTACACAGGGGGTCTTTCTACACAGGGGGTCTTTCTATACAGGTGGTCTTTCTACACAGGGGGTCTTTCTACACAGGGGGTCTTTCTACACAGGGGGTCTTTCTATACAGGTGGTCTTTCTATACAGGTGGTCTTTCTACACAGGGGGTCTTTCTACACAGGGGGTCTTTCTATACAGGTGGTCTTTCTACACAGGGGGTCTTTCTACACAGGGGGTCTTTCTACACAGGGGGTCTTTCTATACAGGTGGTCTTTCTATATAGGTGGTCCTTCTATACAGGTGGTCGCTATTAAAGCAGGTTTGAATGTACATGTATCTACTTTTTCTAAATGCGAATCAAACATACCTCAGCTTTGTACATCTTTATGAGTCCTTGGTTAACTTTCTGCCAGTGCGGTACTCCACTGATACCCCATAATACGTTAGAATGCTCCGCAAAGGGACCCGTCTTCATCTGCCATCAAGAATAGAAAACAAAATTTTGATATTTTATTTTATTTCTGCTATTTTCTAAATACAATAACTGCATAACAAAGAACATGTAGATGTAAGGTACTATACAAATATACAAACAATATAACTTCAGGTCAAATGTGATTTACATATAAATATAATAATGAACTTAATATTTCTATAATATAGTATTATAAATTCAATTTTTTATCCTAACTATATGTGAGAAAAATTTTTGCAAAGATTACTCTTAGAGCCAAAAGGCATGAAGATGATCTAGAAAGATACATAATAGTTGCGATTGATATCAACTCTTTGTAAGACGGGGCCCTGGCTTTAAAAGATATTTGTTAATGTTTCCTTGAAATTTGATTGCGTTTCATAAAGAAACTGTTAATGCAAAATTTGTTGAAAATTTATCTTTTTTTTCAGAAGGAAATGCACATGATTTCATTTGTAATCTACATGCTTGTTCCACTTTGTGATTAGGAAGACCTGGGGGGTGTTTCACAAAGATCTTAAGTCGAACTTTACTCTAAGTTGGACTTAAAATTATGGACAGTCATTTGTAGCCTTGAAATTGAATATATTCCAAAGCAAAAACATGAAATCTCCTAATAATAATAGAAAATATGAATGATTTGAATCCACATTTATGCTTTTTAAAATAACTTTTACAAAATATTTTCAAAGATGCTAACGGCTTTCCATAATTATTAAGTCCAACTTAGGATCTTTGTGAAACACCCCCCTGCTTACCCTATTGATGAAGTCTACACATCCAAAGAACATGTACTGATCGGCAAAGCCACTTGCTGTCTCGCTCTGTGGAATGCTCTTTGGTGTGAGCCTTGGGTGACCTGTAACGATAGCACGAAATATACTGTTGATGATAGCAGGATGGAACATAGAGGTGTCATGGCCTAGTGGATAAGTCACTAATGTTCTTTGGTTTGCAAGCTTAAATTCATCTTGTTCAAATTTCAAGAACAGTGTTTCACAACAAGATAGGTATTTTTAAATTAAATTAAAACACTGAGAAGAAAGGTGTAAATTAAGTGAAATCTAACATTTGTACAAACCAATGTTTTCCAACAGTTTTATTCATTTGCATTTTCTACGCAGCTACTGGCCTACTAAAATTGTTATGATATTAGGAAAAGGTAAACTTTTCTATGGAATCGACATGATCTACAAAGATTAGCAACATAATAATCTTTTTTTCCCTTTTCTTATGTCATGCTGTTAGAGACTATTGTTTTTTTCCTTTTCTTAAGTCATGCTTTAACCCTATTTTAACTGGGCTATTTCAGACCAGGTTTTTACTGGGGGGGGGGTCAATTTGACCCCCCCCTAAGATCTCGGCCGTTTCACCGCCGATCGCCGCGAAAATTTGCATGCATGTCAAGTGAAGTGTATAGAACACTATAGTAATTTCAATTTTTTGAAAAATTCACTCATTTGCATATTTATGGTAATTTATGCAAATAAGGTCATCAAATTCACATTTCTGCCCGTAAATCATAGATTATTCATGTTTACGTATTCTTTTTCACTACATATATTTATTAGACCATTTGGAATAATAATACAACACAAAAAATTGGAAGAGCCAGGTTATTCCTTATGTTATCTCTTGTTTTTATAATTTCTTATGTATTTCATTGTTTTTTTAACTTATGTATTTTATTGTTTTTGTTTTTTTATTTCATTTATAACTACAATTCAACTATTTTGACCCCAAAACAAACATCTAAACTTTAAACAAGACTGAATAACCAATGTTTTATCTATTTTTAGGAAAAATGACTTTTACATATGTTTTGTACACAAATCACGAAAATGAGCGATTTTCGGGCTGACATGCAAAGACAAAAGGTCACGTGACCTTGTAACCGTAGGTCCGATTTAAAAAAAAATTGTTTCAAAAGATGCGTAAGACTCGAAAGTAAAAAGTCATGAAAGGAAAATTTTATATCTGCCGCGGTTTTGGAGTAGTCGCGAAATTTCTACAGGGGGGGGGTCAAATTGACCCCCCCCCAGTTAACATAGGGTTAAGAGACACATAGACTTTTTGATCTCATCTTTCAAACATTCATAACTTTCTTATTATTGGTCCGACTTCTTTCAAACTTTTGGCATTCTGTTTATCTCATTTTTCTGCTTTCATACAAATGATCTTACAAGGGTTGGATTGCCCTCTAACTACTCACCAATGAGTTGTGAACTACCCCATATAAATGGAAGAAACTGATAGTCATCTAGACCCCAGACCCCTTGGCTCCCAGCCGGCTCCATGTTGTATGTGGTCTGAAGCTTCCTGGTTAAATCTACGTACCTGGAAGAATACACAGGAGAAAGGGGCATAAAGGATGACAAATTGGGCTTCATGACATGCTCCGTATCGGTTATTGAAGGTAAAGATTTCAGAGTTTATACACCATGAAATTCTTTCAAAGGAGTAGGGGCCTGAAAGGACTGGTGAGCTCTGCAATTAGCTCTCTGTTTTGCCTGTTTCAAGAAATGTCATTCTTTATGAGTTTCCAGCCTGTAGCTTGGAACTTCTTAAAGCCCATGTATTAATGTTGGTAAGCGCCTCACAATTGTGTATCGGATTTCTTTGAATTTAGTAGAAACGGCAAGAGACAAGTATTTCTTAGATGCTACATCATTTTTATATCCAAACATTTGTTTCACCTTTCTTGATCTGGTCAAGAAAGATGAATAAATGAATCAATCTGAATAAAAAAGGTTTAATCCTATATCATTTGGCAATAGTTTACATAATATGCTTGTTCCAGTTACATTGTAATAAATTCATTAATAGTATCTAACTGGATATTAGCATACAAGTCAAGAGGTCATTCAATTCAAAATGATATGAACCCTACACTTAAATCTCTCTATCGAACCTGACTCGACATATTAGACATCAGGTTTTGGCTCTTTATAAACAGATCTTCCTCGAAAGCACCTGCATATTAAAGCCCCACTGTACTACTTGTAGTTACTTGCTCCCTTTATATAGAAAAAAATGCCTAATCGGTGACTGTTGGTCCCCCATAATCCTCTTTTTCTTATGTTAATTGAGAGCTGAGTTGATGAGATAGCCACCTGTCAGTGACCTTGCATGGTGGTCTAATCCTTCCTGTAAACTAGTACAGATGGGCTTTAAGACTTGGCCAACCTGCTTCAAGTATATAGAAGTTATTTAGGCCATGAATCGACAAAGCAAAGACCAAAGGGGCATGACCTGACATAGATTTTATTGATTAATGCTAGAGTCTAGAGAGTCACTGGGTAGTTAATTTAGACTTTACCTGACAAAGACTTTATTGACCAATGCTAAGGAGTCGCTTGGAACTAGAACATTGAGTTTGCAGAGGCAGCAGAGAAACGCAGCAAAGGCCATCTCGTGCCCCGTTCCATAGTCTATCCTGGTTTGATTGCCGAAGCCGTCCGTCAGGTATGGTTTGAGTTCAATCACTGCACCTTTCAGGCTTTCTGGCAAGATCTTCGATATCAGGTCAGTGCTATTCTGTGTACAAATGACATAAAAGAGCAGCTTCTAAATGAGGAAGATGCTCGAGACAAGAAGAAGTGGAGAGAGTGTCATCATGGCGCGATAGTCAGTAACACCTCGTAAGAGGAAACATGCTGACTTTAATAAATGATGATAATGGCGATGATGAATAACATTTTGTATACAAAGGAGAGTGGAATTTGTACAACATATAAAATTCTAAGTCATTGACTGGCCACACTGACTTTCCTTTCTTCAATGGCATTCAGCTAATGTTTCCCTACAAGTCTTTCACCCTGCTTCTGGACAAGAAAGGTGAAAGAGTACACCTGAATTTAAAAGAATAATCCCTTTCTGAATTGGGATACTGGCCACACACTTTCACTTGTCTGCACTCCAGTTAATTCAAGGGAGCAGACCGCACTAAAAATCAATAACTTAAAGGCAGGCTTTACAACTTCAGCCAGAAGGGATTAGACCCCCAAGCGAGCCAGCGAGGTCACTGTGACAGGTGGCTATCTCATTAACTCAGCTCTCATTTAACATAAGAAATAGAGGATCATGTGGGACCAACAGGCACCAATTGGGGAAGTTTTCTATATAGAGGGAGCAAGTAGCTACAAGTAGGACAGTGGGGCTTTAAGATAGTTTCATGAATGAGAAGAAGATTGTTTGTTGAATTTTAAGGTGGTAGAAGACATTTAAAAAATATGTTGAGGACTTCACTTGGGAGGGAGTGATTTTAGAGTACATACTTACATCTTGAAGTTTCTGGTGCCACGTTCTGTAGGCCTTGTTTCCAAACCTCTGCGGTTGGTCTATGGGGGGAATCTCAGCGATCCAAGACAACAACTCCTCCAGGAGTGCCAACACCTTCTCACATGCCTAGACAGTAAGTACAAAAAAAAAAAAAAAATGAATTTCAAGAAATCAAGGGAGGATCTCAGCTATCGAAGACATCAACTTTTCCAGGAGTGCCAACACCTTCTCACATGCCTAGACAGTAAGTAAAACAAAAATACAATAAATTTCAAGAACTCAGAAACCTCTGTGGTTGTTCTATAGAGGGAATCTCAGATATCAAAGACATCAACTTTTCCAGGGGTGCCAACACCTTCTCACATGCCTAGACGGTAAGTAAAAAAATAAATAAATATGAATTTAAAGAACTCAGAACTGCTTAGCGAAAACATACAGGAAGACATTAAAGGACAAAAGGACATACAAGGAGTTTCCACACCCTGATTTGATTTATTTAGGCAACTACATATTCCCAGATTGGTTTGGATATTTGGATTTTAACAAGACCTCGTAGTTCCTATCTTAATTTAAGTGTACAACAACATGGTTTATACTAACCGTTGACATTGTGCATTCATCAGTAAGTTTGGTTCCTTTGGCCACATCATTCAGCGCTGACACAAAGAACATGTAGTCTGCATATGCCTACGAGAGATAGAGAGAAAGAGAGAGAGAGAGAAGGGAGAGAGAGAGAGAGAGAGAGAGAGAAAGGTGGGCAGAATATAATTAACTAGATGGAATTTTGACTGCGCGCAGTCGAAAATGATGCCTCCGCCATAGAGCAATTTAAACAAGTTTGGAGTTTAAATCTCCAGTGGTTCTTGAGATATCATGATAACAATCGCAATGTATGGAATTTCATAAGTTGACCTCTGTGACCCTTGACCTTTGACCTACGTGCTCCAAAATCTAATCAGATTGTCTTCCTATGGTGATACACACTATCATTAAGTTTGAAGTTTAAATCTCCAGTGGTTCTTGAGATATTATGATAACAATCTCAATGTATGGAATTTCATAAGTTGACCTCTGTGACCCTTGACCTTTGACCTACGTGCTCCAAAATCTAATCAGATCGTCTTCCTATGGTGATAAATACTATTCCCGAGTCTTAAGTTTAAATCTTAAATGGTTCTTGAGATATTGTGATAACGGTCAAACGGGACGGACGTACGGACGTACGGACGGACAACCCAAAAACATGATGCCTCCGGCACCACCTTCGGTGGCGGAGGCATAAAAATAATTAAAAATTACATATTAGTCCCTAGAGGATGATTCTATTCAGTGTCAATTGCATTTGGAGTTTTCTGTTACAAGAGAATTAAGAAAGTATGTACATATGTAGATTATTGTCTTGTTAGAGGATAACAGTAATCCGGTAGGCATTCAAACCCTGTACCTTGTGGACCAGTCTGGTGACCCAACCCCTAGACCACAACACCTCTGGTGGTATAATGATAATAACCCAGGGCAGCCTCCTCAGTATTAAGATTCTTTTCCAAGGCCTACCAGAAAGAAAGAAAAAATAACCACAGGCAACTTTAAAGCTCTAAATGCCAAATTTTCTGACTTAACTGGGTTTTGCTGGTTACCAAATGAGACAGATATTCCTAGAAAAGGTGCTGGTAAGTGTCTTCTACTTTTCATCTTTTAATTCTTGTATTTTTAATGTCATAATGCGATTTAGAAGAATTCCAGTATTCAAGAATTCAAGGAATTTATTCCTACCGGGTACATATTTACTACACCTGGGTGGAGAGTCGCAAATGGAGATTAATGTCTTGAAAAAAAGAAATTGGTGGGACTCGAGCCTCAAACCAGGTGATTCACGGTCTAGCGAGGTACATGTATCCTCTAGACGGCACCTGCAACTGTTTGATGTAAATTGGAGTGATGTGTGTAAGAGTAAAAAAACGAGCTCTATGAAACATGTACTGATGTAGAGTTGGATAATCACCTGTGATTCTAGCCATTTCTTCATATGCTCTGGTACTTTGACCTCTTTCACTGGAGTCATAAAGTCGCTTGGAATCAAAGGGGCACTTGGACTTTGACCTATAAAATGGGGGAAAAGAATACATTTACATACTAAATAACTGGTAGATAAACTTCTTCATTATATTTCTTTTATCCATTTTCTGCTTCAGGTTCAGGAAGTTCAGACCTCTGAAGGATTCTGACTAGTAACACTCCAACAAAGCATAGAGAGTCAATGCTAATGCGTATTGACCTCTAGCACTGCACTACGTGCCAAGAGGCTGCAATTGCACACATGAATAGTCAATTCACACAATACACACAAATGCACACACTAAATACGATGTGGCTGATCGGCAAGTTTGACAGTAGACTTACAATTTTATTTTTTAAATTATTCTTTCTAACATTAGTAAGTTGCAAAAAATTGTATTTTACTGCTATTTAGGTGTCATCAATTGTCACTAAAGGACTGATTTTGAGTGAAATCAGTTGAGTTTTGTAATGTTTGAAATGTTGAGAATTAATACAGACAATAGCACAGCATTTATACACAGCCAGGATAGTAATAGGGTGTCTGATCGCGCACTCGATGTTGTGTGCTAAAATCCTTCCCATAGAGATTTCACGCATCCGTATGCAGTCTATGTGCATTGCGCGATCATGCAAAATTGGTCAATGTTTTTATTACCAAATTGAGATTCAAACCTTTATTGCTCGTGATCCCGAAGGTGATACTCAATAAATGAGGTGTCATATGAAAGAGCAGGTTTATCTCCATATTTCAAAAGGGGCGTCATTTTGGAATTCTAAAAACATCTTGGTCAAAACAGCGATTTAAGCATTGTTTCCTTGCTAGCTCTGAGATTTGCCACTTTTGAGTCATAAGGAATATATCCATGCGCTTATTTTTTTGCTACCCCCCAGGGATCACAAACAATTACAGTTTGAAAATACCCTTCCCCCAATTTTCCGGATCAGCTAAGTAGGGAGGCATGAGCTCCGCTAAGCCCAAACCCATGGTGACACCACGTAAAATCTGCACATGCATATCATAAAATATTATCACCGAGCCCTAACCTAGCATGAAGAACTTTGTGCATCTAGCGCTGTACAACAAATTTATGCGCTCTCATTGGCCGGTCCGCTCCAGTTTAAGTGCGAGAGGAACTACTTTACTTAGGCACAACTTAGCGCAACTTAAGTTCAATGGCAAAGTCAATACGTAATATTACGTCACACGACAGAGATTTTGACACGTCCTGTTTTAAACAGGTGACGCACACACATAAAATAGAAAAATCAATGAACATTTCTGTATAAATTTCCAGTTTATACCGTAAATATGACGAAAATGAGAATTGCTCCAACTTAAAAAATAGTTAAGTGAAACTTAAACTTAACAAATAGAGCGTTTGACTGAAATATCATAACTTTTGTATCGAAAAAAACCCAGAAAATCGCAAGCTTGTTCCTCGCACAAATATCTTATAGCATTGAGTGAACAGAGACCAGCGATAGCCAATCATACCCATGTCAGCCGGGCTAGGCGCCAACTTATTAAGATGAGGCTGAGATCGGATGAGCGATCTGCGCATGCGCTAATTCATTGTAGACTAAGCTAGATCTCTTCGTGCCTAGGTTCGGGCAGAGCGGAGCTCACGCCTCCCTATTTAGCTGATCCCCAAAATAGGGGGAAGGATATTTTCAAACTGTTATTGCTTGAAATCCCTTGGGGCTAGCAAAAAAATAAGCGCATGTATATTATCCTTACATCTAGCCCTACATAAGCCTCGGGAGTTCGGAGATCGGAGCTACGATGGAAATGACTTTAAATCGCTGTTTTGATCAAGATATTTTTAGAGTTCCAAAATGAGCTCCTTGGCTTTGGGGAACATGGAGAAAAACCTGTTCTTTCATATGACATCTCATTTATTGAGTATCACCTTCAGGATCACGAGCGATAAAGGTTTGAATCTCAATTTGGTAATAAAAACATTGACCAATTTTGCATCATCGCGCAAAAGCACGTATACTGCATAGGGATGCGTGCAATCTCTATGGGAAGTATTTTAGCACACAACATACATGAAGATCTATGTATGGGCCTTGGGTGAAGAAAAAGGAGACCTAGTCCTAGCCAAGGCAAAGCATAGGTCGGAAACACCTTTTTATAAAGTGGTTGTGCAATAAAAGAACAAGAAAATAAGAGATCTAGTTGAACAGATACAAAATAGACGTTTAAATTTACCACTTTCTGCCATGGTTCAACGTTTGTTGTTGTTCAGAATCGGCAATTGTTCATGTGAGATGAGAATTGTCTCGACGATGGCGCGCACTTTCAACTCGACTTCGCTATATTTCGGTATCCTGCTCTAAACAATTCGGTACCAGAAAAGACGATCTTGATTCTCGAGTCGCTGAAACATCACATCCTTTGTTATAAAATGTTATGTTTCAAAAAATAAATCATATAATTTTTTATACAAACATAATCAGGCTTCAGCCAAGACAATATTTTTTTTTTTTTTTTAAAGAAGTGAATGAGCTCGTTCTATAAAAGGCTAAATAACAAAAATGAAGTGTTTCTTGCCCGCCCCCCCCCCCCCTCAGTGTTATTTAGGGTACGCATAATTATGCTTGTTCCCTCTTTTTGAAAGCACCCCCTATCTGAGGACTGCCAACATTTTCGAAACCCCCTGTCGTGGGCTTTTCGCAGGCTTTTCCTGCCTTGGAGACCCCCCTAAATCATGAAAAATGCTCAATGTACCCCCTAAATTCGGAATAATTTCTCAGGAGTCCAAGAAATGAGAGAGAGAGAGAAAAAAAAAAATCTTTTTAAAGAAATCTCCGGGTGAAAAGTTAATACACCCCCTTTTTTTACAATTATCGGGCCGGACTTTGTCGCACGAAAAGTACCCCTTTACCGGACATTTTGGTAACACGCATGGGGTCATTCCGACCCCGGAGTTGGGGGGGGGGGGGGCGGGGGCAGCCATCTTGGGAAAAAATTGCAAAATAGTAAATAGTAATGTCCTGCCTCCTCCTGTCTTTAAAAAGTCCGGACGAGAAACACATTATTTTAGTTATTTGACCTAAACATAATACTAATATCAAAGACTTTCAAGAAATTGACTGAGGGACCACTTCAATATCCAACAGATCGCCCATCAAATAAATGTAGGGATACTTTTATATACAACAGTCGGAGAAGCAATCGAAGTGTCACTCCTGTGATAAAGAAAATACTCCAAAGTGTAAACATGCCGCTGTTGCCTGTCCCTAAGCGCCCCGTTCCTATTCAATCCTTATTTCCTATGTGTCCCGTCCCTATTTCTAACATGCCTGACATATGTCAACCACCCCTTTAAATCACCAACTATATATATCACATTCTTACTCATGGGCGGATCCAGCCGGCGGCAGGGGAGGGCCCGGGCCCAATTCGTGAGAAAATATTTAGCGGCGAAACAGCCAGCCGGTGAATAAGCGGGGGGGGGGGGGGGGGAGCACATTTTTGTTGGCTCTCGACAATTTTTGACAAATCTCAGCCCCCCCCCCTGCGGAGCGCCAGGGGAGAGAGCCCATCTCCCCCCAAAAAGGGTAAAATTAATGTGTTTTTACCTGTTTTTTCTGGATCCGCCACTGTTCTCACTATTGTAACAGGTGAGTGAAATAATTTGTAACATGGCACTTATCAAAAATGTATGCAATAAATTTGATTACATTACGAAAATGGTCTATGATTAGAAAAATGATGGCGCAACGCACTACATGGTCACACTTTGTTGTGGTAGATTTGTTTTCTTCTCTCTCTCTCTCTCCCACTTTCTGCCTCTCTCTGTCTTTTTAAATATCTTGCATGTCATATTATTCATATTTCATATTAGATCATATCGCATTTTATTGATTCTAAATGAGAAATAATGACTAAATTATTAAATGTGAATTCATTGAACCATTTATTTATTTAAAAATTACAATTATTAAACTACGATTTCTATAAACGAAACTTTCAACAAGCATCATACATGATTATATCAACACCAAAGTAATCCACTTACAAGTTACAACGATCATACTGAAATAAGAGTTGAAATATTACGATATATAAATACAAGTTCCAAGATCTCTTGTACATTTTTGGTGTTGGACTTTTCACCGAATACATATTAAGAAACAACTACAATTTTCTTTAGATTTTGACTTTTTGTTGTTGTTGGAATTCAGATGACGCAAATAGAAATAAGGTTTTATCAATTTATTGTGATTGCGTAAGGAATGAATAAATATGCTATAACAGTAAGTGTAACTCCATTGATTTACTGTATTAATCTGTAAATGAAAAGTAAAATTTGAATACAAGACTAATGCAATAGTTACTTCTTTTGGACTCAACATTGAGTTTCACATGATCGCAAGAGCCACCTGTTTTTTGACCCACATAATTGCCGCTATTGTAAAAATTAAGGTAAAACTGTGAACTTTCATTTCCCCAGTTCTGTTTTCAGTAGGCACATACAGGATGCTTGTGGCAATATACTTTCTAAATTTACAGTAAAGAAATTCACTCTTTAAGGAGTCATTTTAGGTATAATTTCATTTAGAGTGAAAAATCCACGCTAAAAAGAGTGGAATTATCTCTTAAAGAGAAATTAAACCACTACTTTGAAGTGGATCATTCTATAATTACATGGATTCAACTCCCTAATGTGACCCCTAAATAAGTGAAATAGATTTCCACTCCTCTGAATTTAAAGAGGTCCAGGTCCCACCGGCCCTAGCGGCTCAAGTTCGATGACAATACAACATTCTGGCCAACAGATGATAATAATATCGGTTACTGTTGCTCTAGCTAATCTTCGTTGTCTGGATGCAACCATGTTGTCCTCTAACCAGTAGCTGGCTCTACCAGCGCAAAGGGCCCCGACGGTTGTACCACTGGACCCTTGAAGGAAACCCACGGGGATCTCGCCGACGTTCACAAAGTTCATGTCGGTCAACTCTCGGGCTACGATGTCAAGCACTTCACCCTGGATTAGAGAGAGAGAGAGGGAATGTTATTAAATGTAACATTAGTATTATTACTATTAATATGATGGATTTATATAGCGCTTAAAACATCTACGATATACTTAAGCGCTTTACAGATATCATTACCCTGCTCATTAGATTTATGCTGGCATGCACACAATGCAGGCCTGTGCGTCTTCCCCACTTTTTGTGGAGCATTCCAGCCGGGCGCCTTTTAAAAGACGCTGCATCCTACCAGGAACCCATTTTAAACACAGGGTGAATAATGAAGAATACTTAACCAACAGCTTAAAGTTCTCAGAGAGCTAAGGGCATATATAATTGATTTTATTGTAATCTATGACTCATAAGTTTTCCATTAATATATTAATCATCTATTTCATTGTTCACTTCCGACAGGGTCTTTAATATATCGATATTGGGGACTTTTAGATTTGCACAACGGAGAACATGGACTGCCCTTTTAAGGCAATGTGACGTGACTGACGTCCTTTAAGGCACTGGCAGTGACGTCACATTGCCTTAAAAGAGCAGTCCACGTTCTCCGTCGTGCAAATCTAAAAGTCCCTATTATATAAACATGAATATGCCACCTACCTCATTTTGCTCGCCCTCTTCTGACATGAATTTTTGGAGGTTGTTAGCCATTTCTGCAGGCCATGGGAATGCAATGCAGATGTTTTCATCGTGTACGTTGACAAAGACTAGGGACTGTGGGTAAGAGATACAAAACATCATGGAAAAGTATATTAATTATCAGCCAAAAGAAACGGAAATTTAATGGAAATCTTTAAATTTAAATGATTTATTCTTTACTGTATTTTGTTAACAAAATTTAAGACAAGGAAGTTTGAGCAAAAAAGTTAGGGCTCATAAGTGAAGGGAGGATGTGAGAGAAAGTACTATCCTTTCAACCTCCGCTCCCTCTCCCCCTCCCCCTCCCCCCTCTCTCTCTCTCTCCCTCAGTCTCACTCTCTCTCTCTCCCTCAGTCTCTCTCTTTCTCTCTCACAATCACTCCCCTCCTCTCTCTTCCTCTATTGATATAAAATCTTGACATAATCATCATTAAATATAAACATATTTTAAAATAAAGTAGAAGTCCGCTGAATTTGACTGGAAGGGGAATGTGCCCCCTCCCGTTGCCCTCGTGTGGAATAATCGAGACAGCCGGGTTTAAAGCCACACTGTCCTACTTGTAGCTACTTGCTCCCTTTATATAGAAAACAATGCCTAACCGGTGACCATTGGTCCCCCATGATCCTCTTTTTCTTATGTTAATTGAGAGCTGAGTTGATGAGATAACCACCTGTCCAGTGACCTTGCACGGAGGTCTAATCCCTCCCGGCCAAACTAGTGCCGATAGATTTGAATACATGTACATACCCGATCGTAGTCCAATGCTACGGTAGCCCGAGAGTAGCCGCTGAAGTTACTGGGCGGGGTGTGGATGAGAAGGGTATTGCTGGCTTGAATGTACTCGAACTGTTCTGTCATTATACGACCGTCTCCCATCACCAACCTTGTCTCCTTCGTCTAAACGAAAAATAAAACGTTTTAAAATAAAATATGATTATTATTTTTCGTTTGCACAAAATATAATTCGCACAGTTTTTAAACTATCACGACAGTCTTTCATGACAGTCTAGGCCACGTAAAGAAGGCCTAGAGAATCTTCCTTCGACAGGGAAAATTGTGGGAAGAAGGAGTAGGGGAAGAAGGAGAATACTTTGGATGGACAGTCTGCAGAAATTGTTGGAAGAGAGAGGAGTGAAAGAACTGGTACTAGTACTAATACAGAAGTCTAGGTGCCGAGGGTTGTGGAACAGCATGGTCGCCAAAGTCAAACGATATGGCACGTTCTTGTTCATAATGTTGGGTCTACTTACTTCTCAAAGTCTATGAAACTTGAAATAATGCACTATCTATAAAGATTGAACAGATTGTCCCTGTGACTGACAGGGATAGTCTAAACTGTTCATTGAGGCCATCCAAGGGGACCGGAGGAGTGGCCACTCTAGACAGGTGACATTTCAAAACTGTTTGCACAACACATACTGCTCCCTAGCGGGGTCTTAATAACTGGTGATCACAGCACATTGGCAGAGACAGCTTTACACATGAACAAGCGAAATAAAACACGACATAAGTTAGAGAATATGTGACCATTGTTACTGCACAATTATCAATGTATTTCAGGTTATAGGTTACAGAACAGCGATGGCTCACAGGTAGAGCAGTGGTCTCATAACGGGGAGGTCCCGGGTCCGAAACCAAGCCGATTCGCTATAGTGCTCTTTGGTAAGGTATTAATCCTCATTACCAAGTCCTTCGGAGAGGACTTAAACCGTCGGTCCTCTGGTTGCTTACTTACAAGAATACATATGCTTTCTAATAGCCTTTCTTAGCTGTCGGGTAAAACAGACCATGAACCCAAACCTTAAACTTCTGCACCATAATTACAATTTCGACCTAAATGCAAAATGATCTAGAATATTTAGTGTCTCCCCCTTTTATTATTATTTTCCTAGGGGAAGGGTAGCAATACACACATATTCTAATAATGTTTTTAATCTTTTTTTAAAGTCCACTCCAAATTCTATTAAATCGAAAATGGAAATCCTTTTTGCCCAATTGATCGTGAGCCCGGCAGCCACTGAGCAGCGCCAGATCCCTTAAATGTTGAACGCCAAACAAGGTAGCAGCATTGCAACTCCCGTATTTTAACGTCTTTTGGTATGACGCGGCCGGGGTTCGAACCCACGACCTCCCGGTTGTGAGGCAGACGCTCATCTGACTGAGCTAACACACCGGAGGCATCTAGGATCATAATATGCTTACCATATCACTGTCAAAAATGCCTGCTTTTTCTCCCGGAATAAAGTCTTCCCCCGTGCACTGATTGCCACCATCTTGAGCGATCCAAACGGCTCCAAGAATACACCCTCCCAGCACCAAGCTAGTCAAGACGACGGTTGAGAAGATGGTCACAGATCGAATGGTCGTCAGACGAACCGAGTCTGATTGGCTCTCCTGAGGAGATACCTGATATACTTCCTAGGGGGGAAATGGAAAAGGAAAAGGAAGGGGGAAAAGAATCAGTTATATAGTTACATGGAAAGAAGGTGAGGGGAAGACCTCGTACAGGCTTTCTAGATGATTTGATTGCGGAATGTGGAGCAACAGGATGTGAAATGCTGAAACGGATGGCTAAAGACCGAAGTACTTGGAGAGACACTTCAAGTAGAACTCTGATTGGGTCACTGAACCTGTCATAAACTGATAGATCACTATTGATGATGATATAGTATGAGCGTTAATTGTTCTGTATATAATTTTTTTTACTGCAAGCAGGGCTTTATCCGAGACACATTACATTATCAATTGGATACTCCACTTATTATTCGGTTCAACTGTCCCCAATCTGCCGCATCAACAGGCATTAAAAAAAACGCCCCCGGGTAAACTGAAGAGCAGCAGAAAATATCTTTAACATTCAATAGTTGAGTTGGAAGAAAAAATTTAACTATAAATGCACGAGTGACGATTCAAATGGTATGGAAAATATGAATTAGATATCGAATGCAAGCATACGGCTCCCCCACTGACACTTACTTTGAGTCCCTTTTCCATGCTGGTAGTAAACTGCAACTTGATCGCGTACAACGGTTTTAGTAGATACGAGCCTCAGGATTTTTCGATGGATTAGCGGTATATGAACTTGCGATGTCTCAGGTTGATAAGAGAGTCAGCCAGTAGGATGTCTCGCTTTGAATGAGGATTCTGAATTTTGAGAGCAGTTTCAGCAGTTTTTATAGACCTTTTTCAACTCGGAAGTGGCAATTCTTCACGGGGTTTCATGGAAGATCAGATATTATACAAAATAAAAGTTATTCAACCAACAAACTACGTTAATGAAACGTAAGTCGAAATCTGCTTCCTGATTGGTAGGTCTGCATTAAGGGGTGTGTCCCGCTTTTCGCTAGTCCGTGATTGGTTGGAAGTATTCATGCGCTATAATTTCGAGGTAATATTTACGAAATAGAGACGTATTCACAGATCCGGTGTTCAATATTTAGTATATGATGTAATTTTCGTCACCACGGTCTCCAATATATTCAATATCTATTATTCAGATAAAGTCCGGGATTTACAAAGAAAGATGGTGGCTTAGAAAGTTATTAGATAGTTATGAAAGCACAAAATAAATTTATTCTTATTTCCTTGGTTTTATCGACTAAAGATTCCAACAGTTTTATTAAAAAAAAAAAAAAATTCTTACAACTGAAATGGCAAACTGAACAAAATAACAAAATTATTTACTTAATAAAAAAAACACTGTTTATCATTGATTTGCACAAAGCATAAAACATTATTTTGTACATGTAGTATCGTATTTCGGCAGTTATTCTGTGCAGTCAATGGAAGAAGGGAACGATATTATTTTTCTTCTCGAATGTCCTTGATTGGTATGTATTATTATGAAGTGTGTAGTGTTGTAATCACTGTCTTTTCACCCGTCAAGGAATATCCGGGACCTGGACAAGTAACCAAATAAATAATATAAAAACTTCACAAATTTAATGACAACCACGGTATTCTGAAGAAAAAATAAACGAACATGCTAAAACTGCATTGCTCCTTCTTTAAAAAAAGTCAAGCAAATACATTCTCAAATGATTTACAATAATATGGTAGCTTCCCCCACTTATTTACGTCATGTCAATTGAATAAAGTTTCATAAAAGAAAGAAGCAACTTTAATCAGGATGCTATTTCATCTCTTTGTTATCATCAAATTTATGGCTTTTGATAGTTTTTTTGGTGGGATTTCTAGATTATGAATAATGAAAGTTAAGATGAAACTTGATATAGTATCTGTACATGATTATTTATATTTTACCTCTGCTATCATTCATTATGTTATCTCGTATAAATATGTTTGATTTATTTCTGATCAATCTTCTAATCCTGAATTTGACAACCGATTATATGTAAAGAAGGAGGCGAGGTGGCTCAGTCTGTCAAACCAAAAATCTTGGATTCGAATCTAGCCCAGGCGGATGACCAAAGCCTTCGTTGTATGTTAAAGATAAAGACCAGTTATGGTCATGCGATTGCATTGTGAAAGAAACGTTGTGGAATCGATCAGAAAAGGTTGATCATCTAGCATATAAGTATTGGTGTGTACTGCAAGGTTCTGGAATCATCTAAATGATAATAAATTTGGCCCAGTCTTGGTAAAGTTACAAGCACTGAACACAGAAAGATGTATATGGGACTACGCGACACGTGCGCGATATCTATCAGGTCCAAATAGATATAATAATTTACCAAATATATCAATTAGTAGGCGGTTTCTCGGCAAAATTTGTATCATCACGTATTAGTCAAAACATATTCTTTCACATGATTGGTAATAAGAGCTTCCATTTCATTTTTTTAGAGGGCCGGCGTGTTTCCAAAACTGATCTTTACCTTTAACGTGCCCCTCTCCTGTTTCGTAAACACAATGCTATACATGATGCAGAGGGAAATATGAACCCACTGCGTGTATGTGTCGGGGAAAACATATGTGAAGTGGTCCCTACAGGCCACATGCACATCCCAATCAGTTATATCGGGAAGAGAGACCCGAGGATTACACCATTACGGTGATGCAGTTCGTTATCCTCCACCCATGCACAGGTGACACCAAATACTTACTACTACTCTCTACTACTACTACTACTACTACTACTACTACTACTACTACTACTACTACTACTACTACTACTACTACTACTACCACCACTACTATACTACTGATGATGATGATGACTATGGTGATAATAATAATAGACCAAATAATAATAATAATATTAATAATAATGATACTATTACTACTACTAACACTAGTAATAATTATACTACTACTAATAATAATAACAATGAGTGATAATAGTTATATCGAGAAGACCTCATAATAATTCATAATCATTTATATAATTCATAATTTTTCCAGACATATCATTGAATTGAATTGACAAGTAATTTCCATTCATCGGAATTATATCCTTGTGTGACACAACAAGGTACATAATAAAAATAAACCATAACCTAGAAGAAATCCGTCAGAGGTCGAACAAGACCAACAACGTAATCACACTTTAATGGCATTATATTCACGGATGTGGATACTATTTATCCATTTGCCACTATTCATCGTGCGCAAACACCGTGGAGAGTTACAGTTAAAGGATTACAACCAGACGCTTGTGGTAAACCAGACTATAATAATGCTTGAAATGGGTCATTGAATTTGTGTCGACATATGATTAATCAAAAATTGTTGCTCTCTAACAATTCATGATTCCCAAATACGAACGAGACGATTTTACCTTGACTGAACACTCTCTTTCACTGTCAGCTAGTGATGTATTTTACTGTTACTGCTGCTTCCAACACCATGCACTACCTCAACGCACCGATATCCCAACACTACCACCACAACCATGCACCACCACCACCACCACCACGATCATCACCACAACTAGCACCACCACCACCAAGTCCATAGCCACCACCACAACCATGCACCACCACCACCACGATCATCACCACCATCACCACCACCATCACCACCACCACCACCACCACCACCACCACCACCACCACCACCACCCACTACTACTACTACTACTACTACTACTACTACTACTACTACTACTACTACTACGACTCCTACAACTAGCTACTTGTACTTCTAATACTTCTACTACTACTACTACTACTACTACTACTACTACTACTACTACTACTACTACTACTACTACGACTCCTACAACTAGCTACTTGTACTTCTAATACTTCTACTACTACTACTACTACTACTACTACTACTACTACTACTACTAATAATCTTTTAAAGTCCACTCCAAATTTTATTAAACCGAAAATGTAATTTTGTTTTGCCCAATCGATCGTGTACCATTCTCGATTCTTAATTCTTGTCTGAATTCGGTTCCACCCCCCCTCCCGCGCGAAGCGCGAAAGCTTTGACGTTTCATTAAAATTATTAAAGAAAGAAGACGATTCGCTGTACCGTTCTCGACTCGGCTCAAGGATTTTAGGCACTAAATTACGGTCAGCTGAGTATCAAGGGACCCGACTTAGGGCCCTTGGTTGGGTCCAGGGCCAGAGCCTCGGAAGCTCAGGGATTTTAGGCGTTTAATTACGGTTAATACCTTATTTTGTTGTGACACTGGCAGTTAACTATTTTTTCTTACTTGCTCTCTTTCTTTCCATTTCTCTTTATATATTATTTCAAAAAAAGTGGAGGGGGGGGGGGGGGAGGGACCTCAAGGCTCCCGATCCCCGCCGTTCCGCGGGCCCTGACGTGTAGGCCCCTAGGCATCTCAAGAATTTTCTTGCCTGGCTGTAAATTTAGGAATGTGTCATTTTACAACAAACGCATAAAAAAGTATAATTTACTAAAAAATCTCGGAAAATTAAGTCATTTCAGCATTATGTGTAAACCACCGTTATGGAATTAGAAATAAACCACGTTTGAATTTTATTTCCCCCGAGCCCACTCCCCAATCAGTACGCCAGTGCCCCCCCCCCCTGATTTACACTTTGTTGGCAACTCTCTCTTTTTTTTCTTTCCCTTTCTCTTCTCTTTCCCTTTCCTTTCCCTTCTTTCTCTCTCTCTTTTAGGTTTTCTATCTCCCCTTCTTTTCACCCTTTTTTTTTCCTTCCTCTCTTTTGGTCCCTTTTAGCTCTCATTTTTTCATTTTCCTTCCTTCTCTATCTTTTTTTTTAGCGGGGGCGGGGGGAGGCAAAGGCCTTTTGCCCCACCCCCATCCCGATCCGCAACTTGTTGGCATGAAAATTGCAACTGATATCCCCCTTCTTTTATTTACTTCTTTCTCAATTTTCCTTCCCTTTATTTCCTCTTTAGTGACTGGTCCCGCAGAAACTAGTGCTAAGCCAGTCACAGAGAATTCATGATTTCAACTGATGCCTGTCAGTGCATTGTAAATTTGATTTTTCTTCAAATTTCATTTAAAAATCTTTTCATATTGAGAAATATTATGGTGCATTGGCGTATGGGCTATGGTTGGAGCGTTGGATGCGTTGAACAGCGTTGGTGTATTATGAGGATTTATCATATTCATATTCTGAATATTTTCAGCGAATTGAATAATATTGACAAGGATGCAATTCATAGTTGTACTCGATAATTCTCACTTAACATATTCTCTCTTTCTCTCTCTTCCTGTCTTACATAAAGAAAATATGAAAATAATATTTGGCCTTGATTAAGAAAAATTGAAATTTTATCAGTATTAAACAGGGAGAAGGAAAGGGGAGGAAATTAATCAAAACAAACATTGAAGAATCCAATTCAGTGTTCTTTCGTGATTCATAAGAATGAAAGTACATTAAAAGGTGAAATAATAAATTGAAGAGCGATGATAAATCAATTCTTTGACGTTGATTGATTGAATGAAAAATAATGAAACAATATGGTCTGAAGGTCATATATCTTCGAATATTAGAAAGTTTCATCCACCATCGTGTTGTTGAACACTATTTGCAATTTAATTTTAATGCGGTGACTTGTCGGTTACGAGCAGAAGGTCATTTCGGGCTTCTATATTCTATAATACTATCAACAGATATCTGGATAGAGACATCTCGTCACATCAAGCTACGAGAAAGTATATCATCATCTCACAGAATTATACTTTAGCGACAACACAATCATTCAAACCATATAAGCAGTACGCCTACACAGGCGCGTACGCAGGGGGGGGGGGGGGGGTTTGGGGGTTAAACCCCCCCCTTTGGAAATTTTTTGTGTGTAAACCCCCCTAAAAAAAACCTCAAACCCCCCCCCCTTTTGGATTTTTTTTTTTTTTTTTTTTTTTTTTTTTTTTTTTTAATTATTAAAAAAAAAAAAAAAAAAAAAATATTCCCATGGCCGACCTAAAAAAGGTGACCTTACCCCCCCCCCCAACGGAGCAAAATGTCAAATTTCCAAATTTCGAGACCAAAAAAAAAAAAAAAAGTGTCCTCTTACCCCCCCCCCCCCCCCCCCCCCCCCCCCCCCCCCCCCCCCGCTTATTCAGCGGTCGGCTGAGTCGTTGCGATTTTTTTGGGACCCCCCAAAAAAAAAAATGTGTCCTCTTACCCCCCCCCCCCCCCCCCCCCCCCCCCCCCCCCCCCCCCCCGCTTATTCAGCGGCTGGCTGAGTCGTTGCGAAATTTTCGGACCGATTTATAAATGTTAAAACCCCCCCCTTGAAAAAATCCTGCGTACGCGCCTGCGCCTACATACAAAACACATTGTCAAGTATTGTTTATACCATAAGGATGAACACGTTTCAATGAAAAAAGAAAAATGAATCATTCAACCAGACAATGAATAGGGTTGATTTCATGTTTTAGGGCTACAGCTATAAAGGATTTTCTATATGAGAGAATATGAGAGGAAGAGAGAGAGAGAGAGAGAGAGAGAGAGAGAGGGGGGGGGGGGGGAAGAGGGGGGGGGGGGAGGTAGAGATAAAAAAATATATATCATTTTTCACACAGATATACTTTAAAATTATTTCTTTTTAATTACAGAGCCCTATCGTTTGACTGATCACAATTACATGCATTTTAACCATATGATTTTTCAACAATTCAGTGACTTTTGATATCCTTGATTTCCTAATATTGGAAATCAGTTAGATGAACAATCGTATCAGGACAATTACCCTCTGGGCAATCAACCCCCCGGAAAATAACCCCCATAAAATTATCCTCCGGTAAATTCCCTCCCCCCCCCCGAGGACAATTACCCCCCCGAGGATTATTACCCCCGAGGACAATTACCTCCCACCTGCAAATCACCATCTCTTCGTTAAAGGCGAAGTCTAGCCTGATAATAAGTTGGTTTTAAAACTTTTAATACTAGAAGGCAATTTTTTTCGGGGGGTAATTTTTTGGGGTAATTTTCCAGGGGGATATTGTCCTGGGGTTGGGGGTGATTGCCCAGGGGTTAATCGTCCTAGAACCATGAGCAAGAGGAATTATAATAATTAAAAAAAAATGTATATGAAGAGAGAATTTCATCATAAAAGACATATAAGACGCTTATCATGTGCCCTCATAATTAAGTATTCCTTTTACCTCGTCAATTAGATGTATTACTTCAAAGCACCGGTCTAATCATGAATAATGTTTAAAAAAAATATCATTAATACAATCATGTAGATAATGAATATATCAAGACAGTTCAATTTCATATGACTTTTCTTAAAGAGAAGGTTGAGTTCTGGGAAGAGGTGAAAAAATAATTTGTGAGCATTACTCATTCTTGTTATGCAAGTGTGGAAGAACATCAGTTAAGACATGTTCCCTGAAAAGCATGGCTCTTCAAATGCCTTCATATTCTAAATATGCATGTAACATCGTAAAAATCGGGGGCCGGATTTTTACGCCACGTGTTTGTGTAGTCCCATATACATCTTTCTGTGCAAGTGTTTGTAACTTTACCAAGACTTGGCCACATTTCTTATCATTTTGATGATTCCAGAACCTTGCAATACACACAAATTCTTATTATGCTAGATGATTAACCTTTTCTGGTCGGTTCCACATCGTTTCTTTCATAATGCAATCGCATGACCAGAACTCAACTTCATCTTTAAGGCAACGAAACAAGCCATAACCAAACGTAAACCAATATATTGCCAAATTATTATTTTGTCAAGAACATAATGTATCCATATCCAGAATTATTTAGCATAAAAATGTCATGCTTTTATGGAAAAGTATACAATTTTTCAGCACGCGTCCTGCTCGCGAATTTTTTTTCCGTACTCGAGAGGGCAAATACCCCATGTGCGCATGCGCGTGGACTTGTGATTTCTCTGCTACTTCCCATACGAAATGTACATGTATTCGCATCTACTGTGCACGATTCGCGTTCTACGAGTAAACGATGGCATAGTAGTCTTCAAACACAGACTCTGATTTGCCAGTTTGACAAAACAATTACGCATATATCGTGCGTAGCAATAGTACTAGTATTCAAGTCTGAGTAGTTGTATGATTCAGACATTTTAGTGCTTACAGAAATGCATCCCAAATTGAATAGCATGGTATAGTAGTCTGCAAGCACAGACGCTAATCGGACAGTTTGACAACATAGTGTCTTGAGTAGTGCTTTATATTCAAATATGCTTAGTTGTATGATTCAGACCCTACTGGTGCGTGTATTGGAAAGGCATCTCAACTTGCAGAGTGGCATAGTAGTCTGCAAGCACAGACGCTAATCTGACAGTTTGACAAAATAGTGTTATTCAAGTCTGAGTAGTTTTATGATTCAGACCCTACTGGTGCGTGTATTGGAAATGCACCTCAACTTATAGAGTGGCATAGTAGTATGCAAGCACAGACTCTCCTTTGACAGTTTGACAGAATAATATAGGCCTATTGTGTATTGAGTAGTGCTTTTATTCAAGTTTTCGTTGCAGACTACTATACTACACTCTACACATTGAGATGCATTTCTATCGCACGCACCAGTAGGGTCTGAATCATACATCTACGCAGACTTGAATAAAGTACTTCTCAGCACACTACTAGTATGTTGTCAAACTGTCAGATTAGCGTCTGTGCTTGCAGACTACTATACCATTCTATACAAGTTGGCGACTTGAATAAAGTACTTCTCAGCACACTACTAGTATGTTGTCAAACTGTCAGATTAGCGTCTGTGCTTGCAGACTACTATACCATTCTATACAAGTTGCAATGTATTTCCATATGCACTACTGGGTCTGAATCATACAACTACACAGACTTGAATAAGCACATCGCGACACATACGCATATTGATTTGTCAAACTGGCAAATCAGAGTCTGTGTTTGAAGACTACTATGCCATCGTTTACTCGTAGAACGCGAATCGTGCACAGTACATGCGAATACATGTACATTTCGTATGGGAAGTAGCAGAGAAATCATAAGTCCACGCGCATGCGCACATGGGATTTTTGCTCTCTCGAGTACGGAAAAAAAATTCGCGTCCTGCTCGCGCGTTGGACAAATGTTATTGTTGGGACTAGTTGTTTGACAACGGTTCTTGCTTACAAAATACAAAATACTAACAAGTATAAGGTAAATCTGTATCCCTATAAAACTTTCCATTTTATTAGTTTTATGTCAAAATGTTGATGACGCAAATATACTTATTCATGCTCCTTATGTAAATGTATCGTGAATACGGAATACCTAAAAACGGCTGAAATAAAATCTATTACGTATTTTATAAGAGTTATTGTTTACATCACACATTAATCACGTGCAAGGTCGGCTGATCTGTACAATACACAGATACGGTGATTGAGCAAGCTTGCCTGGGCAAACGATCGCGACCACTGATGGAAGTTGTAAATTGAAACTAAATGTGAGTTGAAGGCTTTAAGTTTTGGTTTTTCTAGTTGATGTTAATGTTATATAAAACTTGATAAAGCTTTGTCATGGTAAATGGTTAATCGTGTCAGTTAGAACTGTAGCGGTCAGGCAATGGGAAACTTTGCCGAATTCGACTCTAGCTCCTGTAACTTACTTTGACCGGAGCGCCTCGAACTCGCGCCCCGGCGGTCCTGGCGTTCAAACTACCTTCTGTGCGCTTCCTTGCTTCGAAGTAGCGTGTAGATCTAGGCCTGTATGATAATGAGAAGGGCGTGTCTGAGAACGTTTTAAGGAGTTGTTCTACTTGTTTAAAATAGCAGAAGGAAATTGATTTGATATCTAAATAAAAGAATGGTGAGATTTGTGTTGGTCTTAATTAAATTAAGGCACATGGTTTCTTCAGATGGATAGATTCTAGATCATAAATGATGATTTTACTAGATATTTGATCTAGATCTAGATCTAGGGGTCTAGACCTCTACTAGATCTAGATCTGCAAATCCAAGAATTAAAGGCTCCAGAAATGTATAAGCTTGTTTTAAATTAATCAGGTCGGACTCGCAGGTTTCATTGCAAATGATTAAGATAACAATTAATATACCAGTAAATTATTTTGTGTGTCTCATTCTTTATTCCAGATAAGCTGAAACAGACCACCAAGTTTCAATCAGAATGGCAACACCTACTGAATTCCGCTGGAATCGTACAGGTGCCTACGCCCTCTATGTCCTCCTGCTGTTGTTGGTCACCTACCTATTGAATCAGCTTGACCGCTATGCTCTGGCCATCTGTACACAGCCCATGGCCCAAGAGATTGGCTATGGTGATTATGGATGCCTGGAACTCAAGAATGTCTCCAAGGCAGAGATAGGCAAGGCTGGTTGTCCGAAGAATGCTACTGAAGTACAGTAAGTTGAGAGTGAAGATGATTGCAATTTGGATTTTAAGCAGACATTGCATGAAAGAAATACTATATGCTTACACTTATATAGTGCATACATATATAGAATTTGTATATTCTATGTAATTATATTTTGTTGCACCAAGCATTTAGAAAAGCTTTGTGAAAAAGATATTAAAATGAAGGAAATAGAAAATGCAATTAAGAATTCATAGTCATATCGGACATTTCTACATGCCTTGACCAAATCTACCCTCTCCATCAACTCCTGGCAAGCCATCCTAATGAAGTACAGACTCCCAGATCTCCATACCCTCATACAACACCCAATTCCGTACACATTGTGGAAGAAGAAATCCAAGAGGGCAGTGATGGACGTAGTGAATGACAACATCCTACAAGCAATAGAAAAGAAGTCGTCCCTGTCACTATGGAGGAACATGCCCATACCAGACCCAATGCTCCTGTATCCACAGACCAGCAGCTCACAGTTTCTGAGGCAAGCGATCATAATAAGATCACAGTTGGCATGCAACACATACCTAACCCAAACTAGGCTTGTCACCATTAAGAAAGCAACCTCAACCACTTGCCGTCTTTGCCACCAGGAAGATGAGGATAATATCCACTTTGTGGCCTCCTGTAGTATCCTAGCGTCACACCGAAGTGACTTCATCGGAGAAATGCAGAGCAGACACTTTTCTGAAACCGCCCTCTCATACTTCAACTTCAATGATGGCTTTGCATTCACAAAAGCTATACTTCTTCCCAACCACCTCATGCTCCCATCAAATCTATATGATAGACTGAACACTCTAATTCTACTCTTCCTCCATAAAATTCACATTGCCCGTACCTCTATCCTTTCCTCTCCCACTTGAATGTTTGTAACTACAATGTCAACAGCTGGAGACGAAAGACACCAACACTGACGCTTGCAGAATACAACTGCAGATCTCCGAGAACAACGGAGGAAGAAGAAGAAGAAGAAGTCATGGCAAAAGAGTCTGATATTATAAATGTCGTCTTTTTTGTATGGATAAATTATGAAATATCTTTACTTGATTTAATGTAGTGTGCCTCAATTCAAGTAAAGACTTTCTGTGGTGAAATACAGAATGATAAAAACCGAAGGTTAGTTGTGCATGTATACCATAGAGATGCATTGAGATTTTTGTAATACATTTCTCTTGATGTACATGCATGACTGTCATTGTACTTTTTAATTTTTAATTTTTTGATTGACAGGTGTGACACATACCTTGGGCCTAACAAGACGGAAGTCTGTTACTACGACAGAACCGGAGGAGGTTTTCAGTACCAGATCCTAGCTGGACCGATCTTCATAGTCATTTACACATTCGCAGGTTGGTAAAACTAATAGCTCCATGGTATGACCCGTCTGCGTTATTATGAACCAGTGAATCTGTCATATAGCTTTATGGATTTGTTGGTTTATAATGTCAGTGACAAACTTATGCAATGTCCTACAATGATATATACACTGTAGACTGTCTTCCATGTTAATTTCTTTTCCCCTGCTGTATTTAAAAAAAAAAGGAAAAAAAATCAGTGTTAGATCCTAGCTGGACCTATTTTCGTATTAACACGGACCGTACTACGGATTTCATGTACATGTAGTCTCCTTCCAGATTCAGTATATTGAAAGCAGGGAAAACACTAGTCCATAATCTGGCCTATTTAATTTTGATCTCCACCACACCAACGCTACCTCCCCCTACTAACTTGCTACCAGCCTAAGATGGCGTGATAAATAAATTAGGACGCCCGGCAAAGAGGTTCTCAGGCTGGGCTGGTGAGAGTTTGTTGATAACGCCATCTTCGGCGGCTTGAATCAAGTGTGTAGGGAATATAAAGAACTGGCCAGATTCTGGACCATGAAAACACTCCATCTTGTAGACAAGGATGAGTTAAAATATTTTACTTTATGCACTCCTTTACCACAAAACTGTGGGCTGTATAATACATTACTGGTTTTCCCACCCATCTTCTATTTAAATGTCAGGTATTGGACTTGGATATCTAGCTGACATCACCAATCGCAAACTCCTGCTTGCAGGGTGCTTAGCCTTCTGGAGTCTGATGACCTTTCTTACTGGGTTCGCTTCAGAATACTGGCATCTCGTCATTCTCAGATTCGGATTGGGTTTCGGGTAAGCGTGCAGATAGTTTTAAAGGGGAAGTCCAACCTGATATTCAAACCCCTAAAAAATATACCAGGGCCCCATTTTACAAAGCTTGTCATCACCAGTGACAAATGACAGTTTTTGTTATAAGCTAGTGAAATCCTAGCTTCTGATTGGTTATCAGCAGATTTATCACTGGTTCTTGTCATTTGTCATTGAAAAAAGGCCTTGTGAAACGGGCCCCAGATGTATGAGTAGAAAGAGCAAAAATGTTGCATTCGATGCCAGGAACTTTAAAGAGAAATATAAGCCTTAAAATGCTTCAATCAGCACCATGTTTAGAGGTTAAAAATAATTACTTCCGATCAAAATTGGCAATTTTTTTTGTTTGTTTGTTTGTTTTTTTTTTTTGGGGGGGGGGACTAAGTTCTTATACATAGATATTGCTATTAGAGACATTTCATTATAGTATTAATGACTGCTGAATATTAAAGCAGTCATTAATACTTTTATATGCCGAAAAACAAAAGAGTCAACTAATGACACCACCTTGGCCTTTCTCTAGTTTATCTGCACGGTTGTTTTTTATGAGTGTATCTTTGAGAGTAGACTAGATCTAGATTCTAGTCTAAGCAAGATATTTTTACAATTTTGGGGGTGGGCCGGCCCTGTGGGGAAATAGGAGAAGAACCTGCCTCTTCATATGACACCTCACTTATTGAGTATCACCTTCAGGATCACAACAGATAAAGGTTTGAATCTCGAATTGAAAAAAAAACTTGACTTTTTTTGCATGGTCGCGCAATGCACGTAGACTGCATAGAGACTGCATTGCGTACAATCTCTATGGGAATAATTTTAGTAAACAACATCGGGTGCGCGATCAGACACCCTGACTAGTAGTAGACTACTAGATCTATTTTCGTCTACGTCTATGCTGGTACTCATTTTCAGCAACTAAACGAACATGTTTATGGATAATTTCACATACCCTTTTTGTTGTTCTTGCTGTCAGCGAGTCTTGCATTTGATAAGTTGAAATCTTGGGAGATTTTCTTTAGCCATTTTTGTCTTGTTTGGAATTGTCTTGTCTTGTATGAAAAAAACTGACCAATTCTTCGCACACGTACGGTATCCTCGATCGCTCAAACCATTTTTAACATCTAAAACCTATGGGTAACCATGGAGACTGAACTATTTTCCCGGTAACCATGGTTACTGGGATTTTAGAACTATTTTAACCATGGTCACTGGGAATTTTACAGAAATAGTTTAAGTTTATGAATGCAATTTCGACCAATCAGATGGCTGGATTTCTTAAGTGAGGTATATAATGTATGTTATTGTTGCCAATTTAAAGAACAACATGTGACCAATTTAGCTTTTAAAATAAATCCTGTCCTGAATGGGTTTTTGAATAAATGCCTGTAAACCTTTGCAATAATCTGAATTTGAATTTGAATTTGAATATATTGGTCATTATATAACAGAAATTCTCCCTTTTTCTTTTTCATTACAAAGAAGTGTACAATGGCAAATAGCCATTAAGTGATAAAACAATAGAAGGAAATACGAAATTGGTTTTAAGGAAGTTTTGACCATTGTTTATCAGAATAAAAATACAGGAAAAGAAAGGTCATTTCATTAACTCATCTAAAATGCCTTCCTATAATGTGTGAAAAAAAGAAAACAGAATTTATGTTTGATTCAGATCACAGCGCCCCCTAACATTACGGCCTCACTGTATAGATCTATTGAATAATGCATTCTTAAGCAGCAGCAGTATGCTATGTCATACAAGTCATTAGAAATCTGTCACCATTTTCTTTTTTATTTCTTTTATCCAGAGAGGCAGGTTGCACACCGTTTGCTTCTAGTCTCATCGCTGATTATTTTGCTGCGAATGTTCGTGGGATAGCCCTGGGAGGCTATAACATTGGCATCTATGCAGGCTACAGCTTGTCCTATGCTCTGGGGGATTTTATAACAGCAGCTAACATTAATGGGCAGGTATGGACCGTACGATGATATGTGACTTAAGTGTTTCAGTACCTTTGCTAGTTGCATTTACATGCATAAATATCTATTGTTAAATGGGGGAAGGGCAAACAAAAATAGTAATAGAACTGCAGGCCCTTTCAAAGTGCTTTTCATATTAATACCCTGGTCATCGGATTCAGGCTTACCCGCACACAATGTATGCACATTTTCTACTCCCTGGGGAGCATTTCTGCCAGGCAAGCGCACAATTGCTCATCCAACCACATTCACTTTCGCATCCTACTGGGTACCCATTTAACACCTTGTTGGAGAGTGGCAAATGTAGATCAATGCCTTGCCAAAGGACATTAGTACCGCGGCGGGACTTGAACCACGGATCTTGTGATCCACAGTTCGGTGACATATCCACTCGACCATGACACCTCTGTATGAACTCCCCAAAGTCTTTGCATTTAACAAATTCTCTCTTTATGATCTGCAAGGCTGACATTGAGTGTTGTAAACTTGTAATATTACAATGGTCTCTCTTTTTTAATGTTCAGGGATGGCGTTGGGTCTTCTGGATTGCAGGTGTACCAGGTTTCCTAGTCGCTGCCCTCATAGCCTTCACTGTGAAAGAGCCGGTAAGAACAAGGAACGCATCGCTACAGGAGAGATCCGAGTCCTACGAGACCAGCGGTCTGCAGAAGCTAAAGATGGTGATGGCTTGCTTCTGTAGTCCCTCCCTACTGATTCTGTGTCTTGCTGGATCTATCAGAAATGGAGGTCAGTAGTGTAGTGTCCATAGATTTATGGCTTACTAAAATTATTACAAGTATTAAAATGAATATTGAGAACTTTGCTTGGTAAAGTTACAATCACTGTACTGTCTGTACACAGAAATATTTATATGGAAATTCATGAACATGAGGCATAAAAATCTGAGCCGCTTTTTACGCTTTTACGTACATGTCATATTTAGAATATTAAGGCATTTGAAGAGCCATGCTTTTCAGGGAACATTTTTTATCTGATGTTCTTCCACACTTGCATAATATTGATGATATAATGCTCACAAATTATTTTTCACCTCTTCCCAGAACTCAACCTTCTCTTTAAAACATTGAGAGATAACTTTTTGATTAAACTATACAAATGTATTAGAAGAAGTGTAAAATGATATACAAATAGGATAACATTAGTTTTCTGACCTTCAATGTCTGTATATTTTGTTGATATAGGATTTACCTTATCATCTGATATATAATGGGCAGTCATAACAAGGACCCTAGGACCATGAGAATTACCTTGATATATCAACAATCCTGTTGTGCATCGATACAAAAAACAAAAGAGTCTAAGAGTTTGTACATCAGCAAAATTAACTTGTTATCAGATCAGGGCCCTGTATGTTGCGATTGATCCAAACAAATTGCAAGTCCTCAAATCAATGGCAAGTTTACAGTCTCCTATCTCTTAAAGGTAAAGACCAGTTCTGTTCATCCGATTGCATTGTGAAAGAAACGTTGTGGAATCGGTCAGAAAAGGTTGATCATCTAGCATATAAGTATTGGTGTGTATACTGCAAGGTTCTGGTATCATCAAAATGATAAGAAATTTGGCCCAGTCATGGTAAAGTTACAAGCACTGTACACAGAAAGATGTATATGGGACTACGCAACACGCGCGCTATATCTATCCAGTCCAGATAGATATAATAATTTACCAAATATATCAATTGGTAGGCGGTTTCCCAGCAAAATTTGTATTATCACCTATTAGTCAAAACATATTCTTTCACATGATTGGTAATAAGAGCTTCCATGTCATTTTTTGAGAGGAGGGCGTTTCCAAAACTGGTCTATTCCTTTAAGTACATAGATGCAAATGATTTAAATTGCAAATCAGATGTGATTAATCGCAACCGTTTATAAGACAGAGCCCAGAGCTTTTATATATTTTTAGCAAGGGGCAAGAGCCTCCCTATTTGGTAGATCTTATGTTTCCTAAGAAACTGTTACTTTTGTTATTTCTTTCAGCTGGCTATGTGTGGGGTTATAACACCCAGCTGTACTTCACAACATACTACCCGGAGGTCAGCACTGGACAGTGGCTGTCCTGGATTCCGTTGGTAGGGGGCAGCATTGCAGTAGTATTCGGAGGATTTATCTCCGATAGATTGGTCAAATGGGGACCGTACGCCAGGATATGGGTGCTGATTGCAAGTCTGGTAAGTTTACTTGCATGAAGCAAAGTGATTTTAGCGTCATTGATTGGATTACATTTAAATTTGGATGGCTAGGTAGTTATGGAAGGGAACTGTTTCATTCCAAATCTTTAGGTAACATAATTAGTCATTTTGGTGATGCAGTTGATCTGTCAAGAAAAACTAAACACAGTTCAGATATTATATTGCATAAATATTTCTCCTTATAATTATAAATCTTGAAAAGTTGTTATTTCATTTGTTCTTCTTCAAAACCCATGTTCTTAAAGCCCCTCTAAAGTGTTGGGAGCCCCCGGCCAAAATTTTGATGGAAAAATTTCACTTAAATTTAATCATAATGTGAAAGAGGATGTCATTTAAGACACATTTCTGAAAGGATTTCCAAAACAAATGTTTGAAGTTGAATATTGATGAAGTTATACAAAATTTAGGTTTTCTGCGTACAACCGAAAACCTAAATTATGTATTCTTTTATCAATATTTGTCTTCAAACACATTTTTTTTTTTTTTTGGGGGGGGGGGGGGGGGAGGGGGGAAGGGAATCTTTGCAGAAGTGTGTCTTAAATTACATCTTCTTTCACATTATGATACAATCTAAGAGAAATTTCGCCATCAAATTTGGGGGGAATTTGGGGCTCCCAACACTTTAGAGGGGCTTTAACATAAGCATTTAAAATTATGGTTTCATAATAATGGTTGGTGTATCCTTTATATAAATGCTCATTATCAATGTAGGCTAAGCTTAGATTTGAATTTAATTAGCCTTCTTTTGTCTTGTTTTAATCATGTGACCAGACATTAGCAGCTCCTTTCGCCGCTGGGACTCTGTTCTTCAAGCCACCGTGGGCTTTTGTGTTCCAGATCCCTACCTATATCATAGGCAAGTATGCTCTGTGTGTTTCAGCTCCCACATAGTCTGCATGTACAGACTCTAATTTAACACTTAAACACAATTCCATAAAAAAGTCTAGCTCTGTCGGTCCATGCCTGGCTGTGTCAGAAGCATCTTAAGTTTATCACATAAAGTAGTATTTCTGGGCTTTCAAAATTTTGAGACTTCCACAAGTTGTTATAGTTTTATAGAAAAGGCAATGTATCAATTACTCTTTTGTCAAAATAAAGAAAACTTTATGAGATAAAATTAACCAGTGGACATATTGGATACTTAAGATGAAATTTTGCAATGGATAATTTGTATTTATTATCAATCTTTAATGACATCTGTTAGATATTTTATTATTCTTAACTTCAAAATGTTTTATTCTGTAAGTTTTATGTGATATGAAAGTCCTTCAAAATGTTTTTCATGTGTGAAATGATGATGACCGTCTTTTACCTCTGTGCAGGGGAAATGTGGGTCAGTGTAACCTTAGCTGTGGTGATAGAGCTGGTCCCGTCGAACATCAGAACAACGGCCATCGCTTACTACTTCTTCATCATCAGCAACATTGGGGGCAACATGCCCCTTCTTGTACCCCCTATCGAGCAAGCTCTCGGCCTCCGTGCTGCTCTTTATATCCTCTATCCCGGCTGCTACTTATTGGCGTAAGTATATGGAAGCATTTTCATTTCATTTCATTTCGTTTATTTCCATTTCCAGCAAAATAAAATAAAGTACATAATAATAATAGTAATAATATTTAAATTTTATATAGCGCTTAATACAAATGTCTCTAAGCACTTTACAAATATACTATTACCCCAGTCATTAGATTCAGTGCTTGCCCGCACACACTGTGAGCACAATCTCCACTCCCTGGGGAGCATTCCAGCCGGGCGTTACTTGACGCTCACAAGCTGTTTGACCAACAATGACGGCCATGGCATTGCATTGTACATAGTAAAACAATGAAACTTAACATTATATTTGTAATTAGTCCACAGTGTACAACAGGCATATACAACAGGTTGGTCATGGTTCTGCTGAAAAGCTGGGCTTGTAGATTGCAGCCCCCTATAACTTATAGTTGCAAAAATAGTATATCAATAATAAGGGAACGCACAAATACATAAACTGGGTAGACATAACATAAAAGGAGTGAAAGGGACAGGAAAGAAGGGAGATAAGGAACGAGAGAGGGTTGGACTCTTACCTATAACACTCACAACAAAGCAAGGACAGACTGGAATCGAATGGCAGTACAAAATGAATGAAAATATAAAATATTATTTTATTGGGTGGAATAAATTTAATGAGGGAGAGCTGATTTGATTAGTTCTTTCAATCTTTCTTTTTTCATAAACTCATAAATCATAATCCAACTTTAAATTGAAGAACTTGATTTAAAAATTGCTTCATGATGTTAATTACACTGATGTTGGTAAGTTACTTACATGATGGTATTTACAGACACTGCGAGTTTGTAATGTGAATATCGATCTTGTTTTTTCCTCTTCTTCTGAGCTGCCATATTAGCAATCTCAAAGTTTGTGGTGAAGATGATTTTCTTGTGAAAGATCTCTCTGAGCAGAGCTGCTTAATTTCTTGCCTTTGATTTTAAAACGTAAATAAAAGAATGAATCAGGAGAGCTTAGGTATTTGTTTGTAGCTCATCATGACTGTGCCGTGGACTAATGATGGCCTGGTGGTAGGGTCGCTGCACGGCAAGCAGTAGATGCAGTTCAAATCCCACAGTTTCCAAGATTTTTTCTGACTTGTTTTCAATTACAGATCAATCAATCGATCTTTATTTACTGGGTGTAAGCCACAAGTATGTTTAAACAATTTAAATATATATCGTTGTTCATTGATGTTTTGTCTTTTCAGAGCTGCCATATTTGCCATCTGTATATTGGTTGTGAAGAGGGATATCCGTCGCAAGGAAGCGCTGGACGTTCCCGATTCCAGTCCTCTCCTAGCTGATGATGTGAGACAAGAAGATTCCAAGGTGGATTAACACAAAATGTTCCGAAATCATGTTTTTTTCACAATCGGTCAAATATTACCTGTTTTGGTAAGCTTTTTCCTGCTACCCTGTAACCATCTTAAAGCTCACTGTACTACTATATAGAAAACAATTTGGTGACCATTGGTCCCCCATGATCCTCTTTTTCTTATGTTAAGTGAGAGCTGATTTAATAACCACCTGTCAGTGACCTTGCAGGATGGTCTTATCCGTCTTATAAACTAGTACAGATGGCCTTTAAGATCTCTGTCGTAGCTGGGGCTGTTGCTTATGCAGAACGCTGATATGGTAGAAAGAGATTGTACGTTGGAGAAAGAGTATATTGGCATCAATCTCTGTTCATGGATGTACCGCATTCCGAGCGTTCATGTTCAGCCTACCTTATCCATCTGGGCATCGTTTCACGAAACGGTCATTAGTTCCAGTTCGTATTACAATTAACCAGCGTTTTAAACGATGTTGGTGAACTTGTACTTTTGATGGTTTCTTGAAACGACTCCCTGATGAACATGGTGCTTGATGATGTCTCTTCTTCGGTCTCTACCATATAGTCATCAGCAACGGATTCAGCAATGGCGCCAGCTAGGACATAGGTCTCAAGAAGCTTGCAGCATGGCAAGTGATAGCTTACCAAACCAATTTTTTTGAAATCTTTAAAAATTATTTTTTTTCAAGGGGGTACTGATTGTTAAAACAGAACAATATCCCACTTTTTCATCACCAATCAGATGAAGCTAGCCCGTTTAGTGGATTAGAATGGTTTAGGGAGTTATTAACTCCTTGTATGCCAGACAAAATACTGTTCTATGGAATTTATGTGTACTGTCTGTGAAAAAAATGCCTCATTGGGGCAGTATGGGTTAAAAGACAATGATTGGTTGTGGTAATGCATTGTATTTGGAGAGGTAGTGACTTAATGTAATTCTTAAGCTGTGTTATATGCACTACATGTAGATGTGCTGTTTGATCAGCAAAAATATATAAAAAGTAAGTAAAACTGAGTGAAAAATCACATTTACTGAAAAGCACAACTGTTATTAGACTGCAGGCTTCGTGTATGCTTGAGTACAGTACTACTAGCTAAATTACCTATCTTTTCTCTTTATTGTGGTATTCCACATTTTCTTTTGAAATTATTTTACAGACAATATATATTTGTAGTCTTGAACCTACGTGCATGTTTTATTTGATTCTGTGAGAATCATTATCCATCGCCACTAGAAATCAGGGTTCCCTTTGATTGATTATTCAGAGTCGGCTCCTTTGTGGCACCAGTGAATAACCCTCTCGCAACAATCATTCCACATTTTGTGGTTTGGCTCAATAACTTTTGATTCTGAGTCCTACAAAATATGGCAGATGCTTGCGAAGAGAAACAGGAATTGAAAAAAATGAAAATAAGCTCTAAAATGTTTAATTTGGCAACATGTTGAGAGATTCAAAATCAATGTTTTTCAATCAAATTTGGTAAGTTTTTCAAGTTCCTGACAATATGTTCCCCTATCATTATTGCTGTCAGAGACATTACATTTTTGTCTTAACAATGTAGCAATACAATGAAAATAATGAATGTCATGATGATTTGAAGAACAGTCCATTCAGGAATTTCAGGGTAATGTATTTTTGTTGCTTGGTCTGTTTTTTTCGGTCTGGAGTCGGTGTGACTAGGTTGTAACCCTGATCAATGCTTTGTACCGTCTTCGGAATGGGTGTGGAGACACACATTCCAATGAGTACTTGTTCTTTTTTGTTTGTTACGCAATTTTGCAGTCTGTTGACCTCATTTTACATTATGACCAGTAAATATACCTCATTAAAACATATACAGGGTATACAGACTCCTGACGACGGATAGTCAACCTGTTCGAAACGTTGAGCCACTCCTACCACCCATCCTCTCCAACCGGCGCTATAGTTCTCCTTAGAACTATAAGCTAAGAAAGATAACCAACAGTCTTTTTCAAGACTACACCAACGGTCCTTTTCAGGACTACACACACTCGAGAAAGATTACTGAGAGTCCTTTCCAGGACTCCTCAATCCTCCCTCTCTCTCACATGGTGCAACCGGAAGCCTACTGTATAACATATATATATTTTTTCAATTTCTGAACCTTTCATGTGCTTTTCAATAAAGAACATGAATGTTGATTCATTCTAAAAGGGAAAGATAGTAAGGCCAGCGTACTGTAATACAAAGTTAGCGCTGTTGCTCTTTTGCAAATGACCACTGTGTACAATCATTGAGCATATGATAAATTGCTATTTAAACTGCCATTTAAACTGCCTGATAAATTATTATTTAAACTGCCTGATAAATTATTATTTAAACTGCCTGATAAATTATTATTTAAACTGCCTGATAAATTATTATTGATGAATACATGTTGTTTGATAAATGTAGATCATGAATCAAAAGTCGGGAATTGAGAAGCACTAACTGCAAATATAGTTGATGGCGTGTAAAAGTGTGATGATTTCATTCATTTCTTCTGAAGGCAAGCCAGAATACCTGTTAATAACTGTACTTTAAGCTCAAACTACCGAAAGAGGTTTATTGTTTATTTGTAAAACTAGACATTGAAACCTTCCAAAAATCATCATAAACATGCTATACTGGAAGTAGAACTTATCTTATGTTAAGAACAATCAATAGTGTGTTTTAAAGTATATTTTAGAAGGATATGGATAAGAAGAAACAATTTTTCTACTTGTACTTAAAAGTAATACAAAGTTTAAGGAAATTTTGAAAATTGGGTGGATAGTGAATCTTTACGATTTTGATATATTTAGATGCCCCTGTGGATGTGTTATAAGCACTAGAAAATTTAGCCCTTAAAACACTTCTGCTTTCAAGAAAATTTGGATATAAAAATTTACCGGTGCTCCCGGTAAATTTTGATGAATTTCAAATAGCGCCTACGACCGTACCATGGTAGCTGCAACCATGAAAATCTCAGAATATGTAGTTGTGATATATAATTTCCAAACGAGAATAGCTAATAGGTTGATTTTTGTCAAGAAACATTGTTTTATAGCTTAATTAATATCCTGACCTTGAGAGGGAGCTATACAACATAAAGAGTTAACTACGGTATTTACAATTTCATAACTGTAGACTCGATTTCAACCGCGACAACGATCACTGAATATTGTAGGATCGCATATGCTTCCAATATGTTCATTTGACCCAAATTCATGACCCCATACCAAAACTTTGTATTACCTTTAAGTTTAAGCTTTCTAATGTTCGTTATTTTGTATACCAATTATTGTTCGTCCAAAGCATGCCTGCAGGTATTTGGGTAAAAATGTCTTGTATGTTGCATGTAAATACACACCAATCTTTTGAGAAAAAAAAAGTGATGTTTAATTTGAGGGGTCAGTGACACAAAGGTGTAACTCCATTTTAAGAAAAAGTGGTTTGTGTCACTCAGCACTTGGGCCTGAAGTCTATGTTTCACTAGCCATTGACTTCAATGGGATGTTGGGTGTGTAAGTCTTTGCGTTTCCTGGAAAGCCCACATTTTTCTGAACATTCTGATATCAAATACTAATTTTGGCAAAATATGGAGTTACGTCTTTGTGTCACTGAACCCTCGAATTGCTGTACTGCCCTCTGAGGGCCAGAAGGGCATTAACTCATAATGCCCAAGGTCAGAGGTCAAGCCCATCTGGCTTGCCGCCTAGTCAATATTTGGATTCATGACACAGTCAATTTATTGGAGAATAATTTCTGAAGTGTCAATTAATGTACGACTCATATGAAAAATATTATAATGCAGGCAGGCATTAACACTAGCTTGAATAATTCATTTGAGAGACCAATGAACATTCCAGCATTTATTGATTACGACTGTATGAGTTTACAATTCCTAATTTGTCAAAGTTTGCAAATCTGTCAGTGTATTTTCAATGACCTCAATGTCAAATAATTGGAGGATAATTTCTGAAGTGTCAATTAATACCATTTCTTTAGTTTTAAGTAAAAAGACTATTCAAGATTAACATTCATATTTTTCTTTTTCATATGTATTAATGTGTAAAGCTATGGATAAAAGTATACACTTTTCCAGGTAACAAAGAATAATATGAATATATTATAATTATGTATCATAATTGTATCATATTATCACAATTATATTAATCATCTACCAGTAAATTTACTTGGGTTAAAGGAATATACATGTATGATATAATCATAGCAAGAATCATCAGAGATTTAATGTCATATTATATTTGTTTTTTGTATTATCATTATCATAGATATGTCTTTCATGAACTGTGTCATTATGGGTATTGTAAACAAAGCTATTGTCACACAACTTAAAAGAAATTACAATAATGCAAGATGTACTTCTTTTTATAGGGCTTTATATTTTATATAGATTTGATATTTTGCTGTATAACTGGGAATGCATGTATACGGTAGTACTAATTAAAAGAGAAAATAAAAGTGTACTTATGAAATACACTGATAAAATATGTGAATCTTGTTTGTGTATTTATTTAATAAACCATAAATACAGTGACAGAGAAATCAGGTAATGAAACCTAACACATTTTTCCAAATTATCTAATATTAAAGGTACTATGTCCCATTTGCAGGCCAAAACAATGAAAAAGTTAAATTCCAACTGCATTTGAAAGATAATACTAATTTAGAACTTCCCTAAAAAGGTGGGGCTTGAAAATGTCTTCAAGTGGGAAAATAACAACTATTAGTTGTCAAATCGACTTTAGGGCTATAGAGCCCAAAAGTAATAGTCTTGATTTTCAGACAATTGTACCGAATGGTCATACGTTTTATGCTGCGCAAAGATTCAATCAGTCTAATCTTGGCCATCACAAGAAGTGGGTTATTGATGTAGACAAATGCTCATGTACCCTTTACAACTATTTTCATGTATGTTATTACCAAAGAAGAAAAAAAGCCAGTCAGTCACTCAATAGTGTCTGACAATGAAGTCTAGCAAGTAAACAGGTTTCCTTGCATAATTTGAATATAAGGACACTGCTAACGTTTAAATTTCACAGATAGGACATACATGACATATTCATAATTCCTGCAAAGTTCTACAGCATTTGAGGTTGGCTGCAAGAGGGACATTGTACCTTTAACTGATCATGAAAACAAGCTGAGAATATGCCTGTACTAGAAAGTACCATCACTGTTATACAAATACTGAATGTCAGACCTGCCAACCTCTGGAGTTCAAAAAACTGTATTCTTTAGTGTCAAAGTTTTATTTTACTGACAAAAGTTGTATTCTTGAAAATAAACATGGATTGTTACGCGAATCAATGCCCCTTACAGTTTCTACCTACAGGAAGATTTTTTTTTATTGATCATTGGTTGAATATGCATTATTTTGTCATGACTGGTGTGTTCGATGAACCAATAAACATCCCCAAATTGCCGATGTGAGATGCTTGTAGGATACTTTACAGGACAGAATGGACATTTTGCCATTGAAAATGGCGGACGCACACACCAAATATTAATTAAACAAATATTTAAAAAAAAATAAATAAAAAAATATAGTTTTATTTTTGTTGAAAATCGTATTTTATTAAGGAAAATTGTACTGTCGTATTTGCTTCTAAAAATCGTACTAAATACGACTAAATCGTACTGGTTGGCAGGTCAAAATTCAATTTATTGTAGTCATGGTGTCACAAGTGTTCTTTGTACATCACTTTTCATGGCATTTTGAGGAACACCCTATTCATTTATAGCTTCTTGCATTTAAAGAAAACTTTAGTTACCATCACCAGAATACAAAAGAATTATAATAGTCATGAGAAATTGGACTGTATGGATACACAATGATTTTTATCATTATGACTATAGCATGAAGGGTTTCTGAACAGACCAAATAGTTGGTCTATCACCCCCTGACTCCGCCCAAAGGCCATTACTTCATATCACTTGGCACATTGTATGATGGGGGGTTGGGTTTCGCGACACAGAGCCTCTTTTGCCGTCAGATTGGCCCAAAATATTAATCAAATAGCACTAACCATCATGAATATTTGTTCCTCATAATATCGCCCAACCTGTCTCTTATAAATCGAACCCAGTCTTTGAGATGTAATAATAATGATGATAATAATATGTCGTTAACCCAGGGTAACCTCATGATGAGTATTAGAGTTTTCCCATATCATTACCCCGGGTTCCATGATAAGGTGCTCAAGCATCCGAGGAATTTCTCCCTACCAGGTACCCATTTACCTCACCTGGGTGGAGAGTGGCAAATGTAGATTTATATCTTGCCAAAGGACATTAGTCCCGCAGTGGGACTCGAACCACGAACCATGTAGTCCACAATCAAGCAACGTATGCACTAGACCATGACACCTCTCCATGTGTCTGATACTGCTCGTACAAGTAGCCACGGCACCACAAGGCACTTTTTTGGCTTCAGTCCCATTTGTTGAATTCCATGTTCCAACAAGTCTGAAGTCTTTGACAGCATATGCTCACCATGTACCACATTCCACTTCCTACGATGTAACATTAGTTTTAGTTTTCCATCCCAGTGCATGCTAAGTCTTTATCACACACTGTCTTCATGGGATGTAAGTCAGTCCGAGGCACTCGGTTTTATGTTGCAATGTGAGAGTCTGAGTTTCTTGATTTCTTGCTCAGCGGCTGATCTTCTTTCTCGTGCCCTTTCGAGTGAACAAAGCGTGCGAAGGTCTCGGCTACAATCAGAGGGAACAGCATGGTAGCTTCACCATATACCTGCATTAAGAGACATGAACAAGTCACCAAGTATAAAAACAGTGCAGTAGAGTATATTTATATTGTAGCTGCGTTATATAAATTAAACTTATCATCATTTATTATCATAAAACTTCAACTTTATAACAAAAATTAAGAACAAATCTTACTAAAACATGGATTTCAAGATTGCACAGAAACACTTCAGGGTCCTATCAGAACTACTTATTAAATGAAGCACTATTTGCACTGTATGACAACAAGGGAAAAAAAAGCTACAAATATTATCATTTCCAATCCATACTTTTGAATACCATAGACCATATTCTCTGCCTACCTAAAACACATGAGCTGAAAAAAATAGCCTCATTCCCATATATTGAACATTGTGTTCTCACCTTGACAGGAGAAGCAGTCATCTTGATTGTTTCTTGTGAGATTTCAGTAATAAAAATCCACAAATATTATCGTTTCCATCATTTACTTTTGAAAAGACAACATTCTCTTCACAGCTAAAACACATGAGCTGAACAAAATTATCCTCAGTGACAGTCCCATATGCTAACTATTGTGTTCTCATCTTGACTGAGAAGCAGTCATCTTGATTAAACCTCATAAGGTTTTAGTAATAAAAATCAACAAACAGTATCGTTTTCATTGTTTACTTTTGAAAAGACCACACTCTCTACCTACTGTACATAAACACATGAGCTGTATAGAAATCATCCTCGTGAAGTCCCATATATTGAATATTGTGTTCTCACCTTGACCGGAGAAGCGGTCATCTTGATTTTACCCCACGAGATAGCTTCATCTGGTCTGGCTCCAGCATCGCACCCATCAAACTCTTGAGCCGTGTTCAGAAATACACAGAAGTCAGCTCCATTCCTCTACAAAATATCAAGAATTAAAAAAAAAAAAAAAAGTTTTTTTTTTCTTTGTTTATTTTATTATAACAAATCATGAGTATTTTTTTTCAACCTGTATAAAATAGAATTTTTTTTTTTAACCTACGTTATCTAGTAACTTACCCGTTCCTCCCACACTGCGCAGGTCAGCACAAGTGCAGATAAGATACCGGGGAAGACGATAAGACAAGGTTTCTTCCAGCTTCCATAGAGAATGTACAGTGGTGTCAACTAATTCCTTACTTTACTAAACTATTGTTCAGGTTTTTAATGCACTCCCCTGATGATTTGATGAGATCTATGTAGGCACCATCGTAATCTGTTAGATATAGTTTATTGACTCCAAAACTATACTTTCTATTGGAATTTCCAGTTCTTGACCCAATGTATTTGTATGGAGACCGGAAGTGCCTTTGCTGAATATACCCATGGCCAATGCTGCCCTCAATGGCCAAATACCATAGTTGTGGTAGCGAGAAATTGCAAGACGGTAACTACACTAAGGGAACCCCTGCCATTACACCATCGGCACTTTGCTACCCAGTGTCACTCCAAAATCATGATGCTGCCCTCTATAGAAGATGTAGAATGGCAGGGGCCATGGGAAAGCAGGATCAATGTCTTCAGAACAATTACAAGCACAAAACCAATTTTATTGTTTTGAGTTATCGAAAAGTAAAAATCTATTTTGAATATAAAAATACAACTTGACTAAAAAATGTTGCTCAGAGTAGTGTCATATACCTTACTTGTGAACAATAAAACCCTCTTGAAAAGTAGATTGTGCAAACTTTTGTTTCATACTTATTTCAGGTTTTAATTACAGTTGATTAAGTGTACCTGTGGTATTGGCTAAGTGACTTACATACCATAAGTTTTGCATTGTGGAGCGCCAGCAGTTTCAAGTCTGACAGTCATGAGTGCTATACAAGAACCCATTTTTATTATTACCATCATCATCATTAATTATTATTATTATTATCATAATCATTGTTGCTGCATGCAGTACATGCTATTTATGAGTTACATACCATAAGGTTTGCATTGCATATATGATGTTTGACCAGCCCACCACCTAAGATGATCATTCCTGTGTGTGCTGCATACACTGCCTGACTGTTCATTCTCCGGACATCTGTGTAAACAAAAAAATAATAACAATAATTATCAAACAAAATTCTATCTATCATTATCAAAAAATGACTTTATGTCGGAAATTAGTGCATAGTAGAAAGGGAACCTCGTAAGAAACACAGAGTTTCTAAATTTGATTACTTGAAACTTCAATAATTCATAACTTCCTTATTTTTCATCGGATTTTAATCACATTTTCACTGATGTGTTTCTCTCATTATCTGCATCTATGAAAACCAACTACATATCAGGGTGGACTTCCCCTTTAAATGTCAAGGGTGGACTTCCCCTTTAAATGTCAAGGGTGAATTGATAGCCAGATAAAGAGAATAGGCGTACTGGGACCCGTTTCACAAAGGCTTTTTTCAATGACAAATGGCAAAAATCAGTGACAAATCTGCTGATAACCAATCAGAAGCAAGGATTTCAGTAGCTTACAATACAAGCTGTCATTTGTCACTGATGACCAGTTTTGTGAAACACCCTCCTGGTTTACTTACCTTCTACGATATCTAGTCTTAGACCAGGATTCTTGTAGGAATGGAAGTAGAGGATATCACCCAATGAACCGTCCGTTAGGGCAGGACTAAACACTGGAATGTTGTTCTGAAAAATGAAGGAGAAAATCATTCAGCTTCATACTTAATCTGGATTTATTTAGAGCTTAGTATGATACACCATCTCTAAGCCCTTTACAGATATTATTACACCAGTCATTGGATTCATTCACGCACACTGTGCACCATCTCCACTCCCTGGGGAGTATTCTTACCATATGGTCATCGTGAGGGCATTTGGAAATTACTAACACAAAGGCGTTCTTCATTCTACCGGATCCCCATTCCTCTCATGGGTATGGAGTGGCAAATGTAGATAAACGACTTGCCAAAGGACATTAGTGCTGTGTCAGGGGATCAAACCACAACTTTTGCATTTCAAGTCAAGTGCTTAAAGGGATTGGGTAACTTTGTCTCAGATTCTGAAACAAAATCCTGGATTTAGCTCATGCTGCAAGCCGATCGCCTGTCTGATTAATCAAGATATTATGATTGGAAAACCGAAATCAACTTAACGTTTTTTTTATGACACTACAGTCTACTGGGGAAATAGAATATGGTAATACCAGTCACTCAAAGATTTTTACTTTTTTGGGCACTTCTTGATCATTTTGAAGCGCAATTTTTTTAGGGCTTCAATGTTACGCCATATCACAGACACTGATAACACGTAGGGCCGTGCATCTCTGATTTAACACTGTTAAACGATGCCTTTAACCCACTTGACTACGACACCTCTAATGAGATACTGAATGAATGAAAGAAGGCATAGAGAGAATGAATGACATGTACCTTATATGCCCAGTAGTAGACAGAATTTGGATCATCGATTTCTTTGCCTAATCTAGCGATCATCTTGGATGGTGTCCAGTTGATACCCTGTAACATAAACACATAATCGTTATGATGATGAATGAAATCCATTGAAGAGCATGGAAACTGCCAATATGATTATCATGATTAAAAAACAAAACAACAACTAATAATTGGTTGTATATATCATGCCCTTTGGAGCAATATCATATTTTGGGTTAAATCTATGTCAAACTGGTGTAATAATTATTATCATTATTACGTATTTGGCATCACCTGTTCCTAGGAGGGGAAAAGCAAACTGATTCACTGTGACCCTAAGGTCTCTCCTCCCGGTATAACTGATTAGGGGCATGCAGGTGGACCACTACACTGGGGTTTCCCCTACTCTTATACAAATAGTGCTGTGGGCTCTTAACGCGCAAAGGTTGCGACTCTCCTCTACACAGGGTCTCCATTTAATGTCCTATCCCAGGGACAAAGTGTTTTCCATTGTAACAACGCCTACGTCTATGAATCAGGGGAGCGGCTCGTTAAAAACACAATGCAGGCTTCAGCCATCCGCCTGGGTTGGATTCGAACCCACAATCTTTGGTCGACAGGCAGACGCTTTTAACTGAACCAACTCGCCGTCTCCGCGAGTTGGCTCAGTTGGTAAAGCGTGTCAGGCTCGTCGGTGTCTCATCAAAACCCACCTCTGTGTTCTGTTCTACCAACATCTGATCTAAGATCGGCATCAGCCAGTCCTCAAACTTGCAGTAGTTCTCGTTCGGAACCAACAGGTTGCCGATCCGATTGATGCCTTTAGGTCTCAGGTCACGACCTCTCAGGCTGAAATCACCAATATATGTGTCTCCTAAACATTTGATGAAGTCTTCTTCAATTCCTCCTGCACTAGAAACTATGCAATCGACCTACATGTAACGGAAGAAAAGAAAAGAAGACAAAGTTTAAAGGAGATGGAGATAAAGATGTATAGAGATGAAAATGAAATAAAGGGATAGAGATAATGAACTTGCCAAAACTCTTTCAGCTAAAAACAAGTTTGTTCTTAAATCAGTTTAGATTCCTAATATAGTCAAACCTGTCTACAGCAACCCCCCAAGGGAAACAAAAAAATGTGCTTGTTGTAGACAGGTAGTCTTTGTAGACAGGATCCTTTAGTACATGATTCAATGAGAAACCATTTTCAAGGGAAACAAAAAATGTGTTTGGTCTTTGTAGACAGGTGGTCACTAAAGCAGGTTTGACTGTATTTGCTATTTTGTCATAAACCATGGCACACACATCCATTATTATACAAAAATATCACATGGCTCTTAGTTTTTTAGATAACTTTGAAATGGTCAAAAGCCCTTTCCACTGCGTTTTGGGCTTCGGACAATTGAAAATGCACTCAGAGTCAGAGCAAATCTATGATCTGTACATATATTTGAACTCATACACAGCTAGACCTTAGCTTCTCACCAAATTGTGTTGGGCTAGGAATCTAAAATTTTCTCGGAGACCTGATGAGATAAGGTTGGAGGTGTACCCCAGGAAGATGGTACAATTTGACTTGAGTCGCCCGCAAGGATTCAGCTCAGCTCCCTTCTTAGCTTCCTCTTCATCGTATCCTTCTTCTTTCTTGGATATCTGAAATGAATCATTTGTGAATTGAACTTGGCGTCATTACCTACGAGAAAAGACATCAAGCTAGAGACTTATAAATCAGAGTTACTAGCACCTAAACCACCAGATAATCTTGAATGTTTGATTAAACTAGTCAGTTATTATTTGAAGTTCTGGGCCAGTATTCAATTCAATACTTAGAATAAGTAAGAAATTTACCAAGTAAATGGCTGAGGTAAGAAGTTAATTTATCTCATATTCAAATTGCATTTTTAGACTTTTACTGTTATTATTTGAAGTTCAGTAGCTTAAAGCCCCACTGCACTACTTTAAGCCACTTGCGCCCTCTATATAGCAAACAATGCCTAATCGGTGACTGTTAGTCCCCCATGCCCATGGTCCCTCTTATGTTAATTGACAGCTGATTTGATGAGATAACCACCTGTCAGTGACTATGCAGGGAGGTCTAATCCCTCCTGGCTAAACTAGTGCAAAAATGCTTTAGGCAAACATATCTTTATCTACTTAACCATACCCAATAGTGTAGACCATAGCTTATTGAGAGAGAAAGTTGTGACACGCACATATACGCCTTACAAAGAAGAAGAAGAAGAAAAAAATCAAATATATAATTGCTGCATATACCATTTTTTGAATTTCCTCAATAGCCAGTCCTAGATTTGTTGCTTGGAATCCACATGTCTTAAACGATTGTAGAAGCTTGTGATAATCAATACCCTCGTTGAAATCATAACCTTTGACCTTTACAGAATCCTTTGGCATCTCAGAGCTCTGGACCATGACAGCTGATGTTGCTAAGTCTGGAGGTGCAGCCATCTTACTAGCGATTCATCCACTAGTTTTAGAAATGTCTGAAAAAAAAGAATGTTCAATTTTAACACCCCACACATACTATCCTGGCTGTGTGTATCAAAACCTCTTCTATTGATAGATCTACTCAACATTTTAAAAACTCAACTGATTTCACTTAAAATCAGTACTTTAGTGACAATTGATGACACCTAAATAGCAGTAAAATACAATTTTTTCAACTTCCGATGTTAGAAAGAATAATTTAAAAATCCAAATTGTGAGTCTACTGTCAAACTTACCGATCAACCCCATCGGCATAATTGTGTGCATCTGTGTGTTGTGAGTGTATTGACTAGTAGTAGACTATTCATGTATTTAAAATGCTGCCTATTAACACGTAGTGCAGTGCTAGAGGTCAATACGCATTAGCATTGACTCTCTATGCTTTGCTTGACTCTGGAGTGACCCTACCCAGATCAGAGGCAACAAACGAAAGAGACAGAAACTTAATTCGGTCTAAAAGTTAGACTCTAGATTCTACCCCCAGCTCAGCACATCATCACATGCTCTTTAAAAACAGAATTGCATTCTTTCATACAATGCCTCCATGTTTCTTTTCCTGGTGATGCTACATCACGTCTGATACTGATAGCATTATTGGTATTGTATTTGTAATTGTAAAAGTTAGATTTGTATGCGAGTGGTCCAACTCTGTCTAACATTAAAGTTGATACTCTAAGCAAATAAATGTCCCTTAATTTGTTACCTACGGCAAGTATATGTTATTTTTAAGTTTTTCAATTACTTAGTATATCACAAAAAAATCCTGTCTACTCGAAATCCTCAATTGAAATGTCTAAAATATCCGCCTCTCTTTGCATAGAAAATCAGTCACGACGCTGGTCTACTATTTATGACCTCACGTCCGGGAGAGAGTATATTCACGTACCCGGATGTTCCATAGCAAACATGTGCAGAGTGATACGATTTTCTGCATATTTTTGTTTCAAAGGCTGAAAAGTCTAATAAATCATAATTCTATGTACAATTCTTTACCTTCCCCTAGTACTTCATAGTATTAATATCAATTCCCCTTTTAAAAATTATGACATATACATGCCAACGATGTGCTATTAGTCGATGTAATTTTTGTTTTGGTGTTGAAATCGGCCCAGGCACGGAGTGAACAGTAGCTGTCTACCCATGCACAGTTCATTACCATACACTACAGCGATCTCCCGATGGTTTCTTCTTCCTTTTTCCCCATGTCTTTCGCCTTCCTTGGCCCTGAACATCCTTCATCTACCAATTCTGACACCGGTAGTCAGGAGCAAGTCTTTGTTAGTTGTTTTTCTTAGCTGGCAACGTCGCTTTCATTCTCTTGCAATTGCCGATAAACATATAACTAGCGCACGTACGTTCCATCACAAGCAAGCAGCCGCCTAGAGCAGCGGCTTGGTCTTACCTCCCGATTCTGCTCGCTCCACGAACGTTCATGCAAGAGCCGCATCACTCGCCAAAATATTATAGAGGAAGCGCGCTTGTATGATCTCGTTCAAGTTTGATATTTTACAACATAAAATGTTTAACTGGTACTGTATCCTTTTTTGAGGCAGTCACACACATCTATGATAAGTACTATCATAGTTCTAGACCTATTCGTTTTACAAAACTGCTCATGTACATCTGATGACAATACAATGCATCCGCCTATTCATAAGTGCACGATTTAACTTTAATTCCTAAGCAGTAAACTCGTCTTAAATCTCTACCAAATAGGTGAATATGAGGATATAAAAAGAAATCAGCGACTGGAAAATGTTGCTTCGTTATTCTTCATTCAAATGAAAACAGAAAATCCATCAAATATACTCCTTAACAACAACAAATCTAAGCTCTGACAGGATAGCATTTACGTAGGGATATCACTGCCATTCACTCTCACTGAGCCCATGACTCCCGTTTGTGACGTCACGGATAGAGGCCCGACTCTACGTGCACTTCCGGGTTTCAGACTTAGATATTTTGGTAGAGTTTACTCGAATAAATTCATTATTCTAAACTTGTTTTGTCGGGTGGACACCATTTGGTGTTATTATGGGGGTTAAAAGCTTTCTATTTATGTAATTATCTCAGTATTTGGGATTGTCTTAGAGTATCAACTTTAACAACAACAACAGTTTGAACTTTGATTTAGAAAACTTCACTGATGATTTCTTTTAGCATGTTTAGTCTTACACTTAGCTTAGACTAGTCTCGACAGAAATAACCGTCTGATATGGGTCATTTCTTTAATAAAACTGACATTTGTTGGCATTCCCCATAGCCATAGAGGCTAGAGGCTTGATCTAGAGGCGGTCAGTGGAGCCAGATGCAATCTCAGCGGAATTGGAACCACCGTCGACATGGTCGATATCAGACTCAGAGACTGAAACTTTCTTTCGGTCTAAGACTAGTCATGCTAAGTATTAGCCTTACAATTGATCATAATGCATGTGGCATATTCCTTAAGCTTTATAGACACAAGACATTTCATAACTGGATAGTATCTTACCAAAGAAACAATATTACAACTTCCTTATGTTCCGTGTTTGGCCTTGCTGAGCTGAAGCGTAGCAGTCGTGTTTAATGTACACAACACTAATCTCATACAGTGGTACCGTTATGCAACCTGTACGGTGTAGTAGAGAAGACAAATCTTTACAGACTTCTCCCCCTTCTTTTTTGGAGATGTTTAAATCTCTATATTGTAACGGACACGATTTTGCCACCTTGGCTTGACACGGAGTATTTGTCAGGATGCCCGTGTCTGGCCTGGTGCTCCCCGTCGTTCGTTTGGACAAAATATATGCCCGTAGCTTGATGGCTGGATTTCTTCACTGCTCACGTCACAGGGCGTATATCAACAATCGTGCATCCTTCGACTGCAATCGGTCACCCCAATCGTTGTGCACAGCAACAGTCAATTGAACATCCTTCGAGCAATCAATCAATCATTCATCTCTTCTTAATCACTCAATGTAATTTCACTGCTCTAAGAAATTAAATCAGAATATTGAATTGTAAGTCAAAAGGCTTTAATGCTCACCTGGTCAATGCAACAGGTATGATAACACGAGTGCAAACTTCAGGTTAGCCTCGGTGAGGCTGGCCTGTACAACGGATATAGTGCAGTGGAAAGCCCTAAATACACAATCCTGCCCATCTTAAAAATTTCCCTATACATAACCGTATAAAAGAACAATTATGTCCTCGTTAGTAAAACAACACTTCAACACAACATTTCTGCTAATCCCATAAAATCTTCACATATAATCTTCAGTATAACCCCTTATTCCTGATTAGATCACTACTATACAAGTAATATCCCCAAAAGAAATATGATAATTGCACCAACATGATCAAAATATGTAATTTATGCTCATTTTCCTTCAGTTTGGTAATTGCTAAATCAACGATGCTCCATATTGCTATAGCGCATGCGCGTACAACAAAAATGCTTAACCTTCGTCCAATACTAAAACCCTGATTTGTTACAATATAATAAATGGCAGTAACCAGTGGAGTAATGTTTTTTCTTCGGGGGGGGGGGGGGGGGGGCAGAAAAAAATCTGCATCACCTCTACTGTTACATGTTACAAATTCAAATTCAAATACAAACTTTATTGATTTCAATCCAAACAGATAGGATCATTCTCAATTTTTGTACATTGGATAACAAATTTCAAAGTATTCTAGTGTATATCAGTTTAGTTTATTTTAACCATAAAAATGAAACATGTACATACAATTGAGTAACATAGTAAACATAATACGGTAAAGGACACCCTTAGAAACAAATTGCTTTTGGTGGGGCCTTAAAAAGAAAAACAAACTTCACATAAATTATACAGTTTAAAAACTTTAAAATAACATGATACGTACAAACCATAGTATATCTCTATGGTACAAACACACATGCACGCTCACTCATACACATTACATTCAAAATATCCTCCTTAGCTCAAACTTGTTTACATAAATCAATAAATAATAACTGTGTACATCGTACTTTAAATCGAAAAAGAGTTGTATTTTCCTTGATATCATTACTTAAATTATTCCATTCCTTAATGCCATTTAAATAGAAAGAATTTTGTGCATTTGCCGTACGAACTTTAAATAAATGTAAATCATTTTTCTGACGAGTAGAATACGAGTGAATATCACTATTAATAACAAGGTTTATATTAGGAATTTCTGGCAATAGGCGATTTTGAAATTTAAACAAAAATATGCGAGTATTAAATTGAACCAATTCAAAAATTGGGACAGTGTTTTAACAAAAAGTGGCCGTGATGGGGCTAAATAATCAGATTTAGTAATAATACGCACGGCTCGTTTCTGTAACAAATAATAAATAAAGTAGATAATTGAGTAAAAATAACAATAACCAGGAGTGACACAAATTAACATACTACTGCATATGTCTCACCTGAAATACAATACAGGGATGAAAAGAAATTATATTACTCATAATACTTATTCAAATAACAAGAATAAAACAAAATATAAACATATATACAACATGACAGTAAAACAATATACATATGTTTTATGATTACCAAATTTAGATGATCCCGACATCGAGATTGATAAAGGTAAAACACAATCAATGATCTACTAATTTCGCATATAGTCGTATTTCTATATCACATAATATACAACCAAAATATATTAATAGTACATGTATAAATTAAGACGCCGCGGAGCGTTTCAATTGGGGGGGGGGGGGGGGGGGGAGGCGAGGGGGTAAAGTATTTGCGATCAGGAAGAGCGTTGCGAGTGGAGCGTTATTTGTTTGTTTGATTGATTTTATTTCTGCGTTCAAAAATATACAAATTCAAAGTCAAAGTACAAAATTTCGAACAATAACAAATACAATGAATACAATGTTTACAAAAGTAATTAAATGAAAAATCATGTACAATTATATCATTCGCTAAACATGTACGAAGCATTTGACGTGGGGTCCAGGGGTAAAGCCCCGGTGGGGGTCAAGGAGCGGAGCCCCCGGAAGCTAGCTCAGGGGTTTGGCCGTTAATTACGGTCAGATCAGTATATTTTGATACCTCATTATTTTGTGACACTGGCAGGTCACTTTTCTTTCTTTATTTCTTTGTATTTATCTTTAACATACTTTCCCATACTAAAGGGTATTTCAAAAAAGTGTACTCCTAAACAACTGTTGTAAAATTGTAACCCCTTGAGCATTTTGAAGTGTGATAGGGATTACCATCTAAGTTGTTGACAATGTAAAATAAAAATCGAATTGCGCTTCTGATGTAAAATTCACAATGTAAACATTTATTTCAATAGAGAAGCAATGAAATCAACCTGTATGCATATATACACTTCCAAATGGTCATCATCAGTCCTTTCTTGGAATAAAATAGTTACATTTCAAATTTGATATATTTTAAATGATTGATCGATTGATTAATTGAAAAGGTTTTTATTATGATTGCACTTTGCAACCAAATGGCTGAATTATGTACAACATACATTGGCAATAATACATACAAATGTGGTATGAAAAACGGATCAACTTTGATAAGATCAAGATGCTGTTTGCACAAAGTATATTATATTACAAAATTTATGACCAACATGACTAAGGCAATAACAGACAAAAGGTATAAAGACAGAGAAAAGGGACAACGGAGATAGAGTTATATGTTGTGAGCCTGTGAGGTGACACAAGAGTAGGTAAAAGGATGAGCAAGCAGTCCCTTTGAGATCTTACTTTCTCATACACGTTCTTCTAACAAACTTCTCTCACCCCTCCCCCCGCCCGGCCCCCCGCACACCCACACATCACTACACTGAAAACTCATAGCATTAATCAACAAAGCACACTCCTATACCGTGTGAGTCAAAAAAAAGTTTACACCTAGACAATTGCTAATCAGTTATTTTAAAAATCATCTATGAACAGTAAATTATTATACATCTTACGAAAGAGCGTTTCATCCCAAATCATTTGGTATCATTTCTGTAGGGTATGTGTTCATGCGGATTGGATGAACGGGAGGCATTGTTTGGGAAAGTGCAAAAATCGACTTGCGCCAATGTGTTTACAAAAAGTACACAATGTACAGTGAACAGGTACTAATCTATATGCAAGACACACTAAGGGACCAGCAGGCGCGCCGGAAGCAGTTTGGGATTGGTGGGCAAACATTCCAGGCCGGGCTCACTTTCCAGTGGCGTATTAAAATAATGAGCAAAAACTTTTTTTTTTTTTTTTTTTTTTTTTTTGGGGGGGGGGGGGGGGTAGAAGAAAAAAACTGCATCACCACAACTCTTACATGTTACATGCAGGCCCCGCGGAACGTTTTTCAAAATGGAGTACGATCAGGTAGAGTGCAGCGAGCGTAAATTTGTGTGGGGTCCAGGGCCTTTGCCTCCGGAAGCTCAGGCTTTTTAGGCATTAATTTACGATCAGATAAGCATATTTAAATACCTTATTTGTGACTTCACTAATTAGCGGGGGGTCCAGGGGGCAGGACCTCGGAAGCTCAGAGGTTTAAGGTATTAAATAACGGTCAGATAAACATCCAGGGGCCCGCCTTAGGGACCTTGATGGGGTCGAGGGGGCAGAGCCCCCATGAACTCATGGGTTTTAGGTATTATTTACGGCCAGATTGGCATTTGTCACCTCCTTTGTGACATTGACGGGTACCTCATTTTTCATCTCTCTTTTATTCCTTTTCTCTTTAATATATCTTTTCAAAATCGTGATGATTGAGGGGGGGGGGGGGGGTAGAGCCCCAGAGCCCCGACGTTCCGCAGGCCCTTACATGAAGGCTTCTATATGAGCATATTTTTTCGCCCGACTGTAAATTTGGGAATTTGTAATTTTCCTAAAACGCATACAAATGTACAATTTACCAAAAAATCATGTCATTCCAGTAACATTCGTAAATCACTGGTATCAAATTAGAAACCCCCCCATCAGTACGCCAGCGTTCAGGGGCTCAACTGTTCTCACCTCTATAATAAAAACACACACACGCTTTCCTATCCTCTCACAATATTTCTACGATATGCGCGTATCGCTATAAAAACATTTATTGATATTAGGGCATGCGGAATGTATAGTAAATTTAAATCCTGTTAACTTTGCCTTTCTTTGAATGGAATATAATGTGTATGTTATTCAATTCGGGTTTTATTATTTGTATGTTCTTTCTGCAAGTACCCCCCCCCCCTGCCCCCACACTTCCGGCTTCTATGGGGACCAGCTATGCGACGTGAGACTTGGCAGGTCTGGCCGTGTGCGTCGATATCGTGGGCACCCATCTCGATCTACTGAAGATCTTAAGATCGTTTCAATCCAACTCGCTCTAGATAAGCTACCTCTCGCTGCCGACTATGAACAAACACGACGGAAGCAAACACGATGAATTATTGCCCCCCCCCCCGGTCTGGCCATAAGGGCTAGAAGAACAACTTAAACGCGTATACCGGCGCGTACGTACAGTAGGATTTTGAATCATTTTGAAAAAGTACTCCCTTTTCTTGAAAATGGCCCAAAATAGACGTTTTTGAACCCCTAAATGCGGGATCGGGCGGGCCGCGTCCGTAGTATAACCACCCACCTTTATACGCGTTTTCTTGGTCACGCATGCTTACAGTATTTATATTTAACTAAGACCCCCGGGTATAAAAATCACTTAACAACACATCGACCGCGGATATTGTTTCCTTTCTTGGCATCCTGCACCTTTGCTTGGAATATTCAGTTTTTACATGAGAACGGAATCACTGTAAGTACATTGTAGAAGTAGTTGTCTTAGCAGTGTAACCCTGGGTATATCTGCCTGGAGGTGTGCAAATGGACCACTACACAGGGCTTCCGGATCCCCCACTTTTATATTAATGGTGTAGTGGGTTCTTAACGGGATCCCCATTGAACGTCCTATCCGAGGGACAGAGTGTTTTCGACTGTATCAGGAGAGGGACACGTTAGCACACAACGCACGCTTCAGTCATACGTCTGGACGGGTTGGATTCGAACCCACGGTCTTTGGTTCCACATGTAGACGTTTTGCCGACCTTTTGCCGAGAGAGATAGATAATAATAATAATAATATCTAGCTTTTATAAAGCGCTTAATACGAATGTCTCTAAGCGCTTTGCAAATATACTATTAGTATTACCCCGGTTATTGGATTCTGTGGTTGCCCGCACACATTCTGTGCACAATCTCCACTCCCTTGGGAGCATTCCAGCCAGGCGTTACTGGACGCTCAAAAACTGTTTGACCAACAATGACGGTGGCATCCTACCGGGTACCCATTTAACACCTGGGTGGAGAGTAGCAAGTGCAGGTTAATATCTTGCCAAATGATATTAGTGCCGTGTCGGGATCTCTAGTCAAGCGCCTTAAACCACTCGACTACGACACTCCAAGAATAGGTTTATACACTGTTGCTCATAACGGTGGAATATTTTTTTTTATCCCAATTTATGGAATTATTTTAAAAATAATTTAAAAATACTAGATCTAAATAATAGTATACAGTCTCAGATTTTATTGAATAATAATTTGCCAATATGTAAGCGGACACTTTTTTTTTTTTTTTTGTCTCGAAATTTCAAAATTTGACATTTTTCTTCGTTGGGGGGGGGGGGGGGTAAGGTCACCTTATTTAGGTTAGCCGTGGGTATAATTTTTTTTTTTTTTTTAAATTTTTAAAAAAAAATAATAATAAAAAATTAAAAAAAAACCCAAAGGGGGGGGGGGGGGGTTTAGGTTTTTTTTAGGGGGGTTTACAAACATAAAAATACCAAGGGGGGGGGGGGTTAAACCCCCAACCCCCCCCCCCTGCGTACGCCCCTGTATATATATATATATATATATATATATATATATATATATATACTACCATGTAATTAACCTTAAAACTGCAACATCACGCTTAATTCTGAACATTCAATTTTATTTCTTGATAAGTTGATTACTTCTCCCCTATTTACACGTCATTCATTGAATTGAGTTGAATTGAATAGAATTGAATTTATTCACCACTTCCATAAAAACAAACAAAGGCAAATAATACAATAATTTCTTGCAAACATAGATACACCAATGAAATGGAAAATACACTAAAGGTAATTACGGAGTGGTTGGATAATCTAAAAAGTTACAAAAACTAATAGGTAGATGATCCTAAAAATGTACACACAAAAAACAAAAAGGGACAAAGAAAATACACTAATACAATGATAATTACACACACACATAATTGCGTTTATTAAATTCAAATTTTCTGCATCAGGTGAAGTTTTAGATTATGCTTAAAATTGTTTAAAGATGCACACTGTTTAAGTTAAGGGGGTACTTTGTTCCGAATAGTGGGTCCTTGGCATAACAAGATACTATTTGAAAATGACGAATGCCCATATATTACACGAGTGCCTGCTGAAGTCCTCGTATTATATCTATGATTATCGTTATTGCTCTGAAATATATTACAACGAAATTCTGGTAATAGGTTATGATAATATGAATACATAAAAACACAGAGTTGAAAATCATGTTATAATGATATTTGGAGAATATTCAGTTTCAAGAATAGAGGTCTGGTTGCATATAATAGTTTATATAACAGTTTACACAAGTTTGTAAATGCCCGGTGAGGCTGTTATTAAATGTTGTATGGTCTGTACATACAAGGTATTTATTGACAAATAATAAACCAGATGATGTTATGCTCTTTAATTTCCTAAATAGATTCATTAAGAAACTCGTTGTAATAAAATACACCAGCTTGCCTTCATATCTCGAGGGTGAGGGAAATTTGTATTATGATGAGAATTCCTTATGACGTTAGGTTTAGGGCACAATGCATGACATAAGACCTGTCAGTCGTCAAAAAATTAAATCCACTCTGATTGACAACACCTTTTATTTTAAAGATACTATGTCCCTTTTGCAGCCAACATCGAATTCTGTAGAACTTTGCAGGAATTATAAACATGTCATGTATGTCCCATCTGTGAAATTTAAACGATAGCAGTGTCCTAATATTCAAATTATGCAAGGAAACCCGTTTACTTGCTAGACTTCACTGTCAGACACTATTGAGTGACTGACTGACTTTTTTCATCTTTGGTAATAACATACATAAAATGAGCTGTAAAGGGTACATGAGCATTTTGTCTACATCAATAACCCACTTCTTGTAATGGCCAAAATTAAACTGATTGAATCTTTGCACAGCATAAAACTTACGACCATTTGGTACAATGGTCTGAAAAATTAGACTATTACTTACTAGCTGTTTAGCTCCTAAGTCGATTTGACAACTAATAGTCGTTATTTTCCCACTTAAAGACATTTTCAAGCCCCCCTTTTTTTTAGGGAAGTTCTGAATTAATATTGTCTTTCAAATGCCGTTGGAATTTAACCTTTTCATTTTTGGGCCTGCAAATGGGACATAGTACCTTTCGGTGCTTCAAATTCCCCCACGAAAACCCACTACTATGAGATTTTAAATTATGCCTCAAAAGTCAGAGTATGAATATTGTCAGAAATATCATGCACTTTTTACAAAGTGATTGAAATGAATTAAGTTGAAGCCTGGTATAAAAGTATATAAACTTGATATGATGCGGTGTTATTTAACAACAGCCTCATTACGATCACAAAGCTACTCTACTGAACACAAACACTCAACCTTATTTCAAAATAAGTTGATTGATATTCCCCTTTACAATTTTTACAATGTAATTTGCCATATTTTGCACTTGTATCAAATACTAAGCGTCAATAGTAACACAATATGAATTCACGTTGATCACAATAAGACAAATATTTTTTTCCACTCTTGATTTGTAAAACAAAATATTGATGTATATACAATACCTATTAAGTTTCATAATACAATGTTCATGTACATGCATATAAGCAATTGCATCTTAAAGTGATGAATATACAAATCGTTCTAATGTTGTAGTAGAATAATCAGTAGATAATATGAAAAAAAATCATCTTATTAATGAACTTTTTATCAATTTGTCTTGATGAGATGTACAAAGAGATAAAATCATCGTTTTTTTTATTTATAAATATTCCAAGATGCTTTTTATTTAACCGATGACTTCCTTCTTTAACTCATTCATATCTTTGAAATCATTTCGACATGAGCAGTGTACTATTGGAAACATCCAACCATTTTATAAAAAAGGAGACAAGAACTGTGTTACTTAGAAACTCATCGAACATCTCTTTGCAGAAATTTAGGCAACAAACACCAAGCATTGATTTTATGATGTCCATACTTAGTTTGATTTTATTTGAAATTGGCCACCATGCCTCTACATTTGAGTAAATTACATTAATCTTCATTCTCAACCTCCCCTTCGTAACAAGAAATAAATTCAGTTAGAGAGCTTGCAACAAAGTGTTATAGACCCTCTTAAAAAGGAGCTCAAAATTCGCCCCAAAATTGATAGCAAAATCTCACTTAAAATGTATCGTAATGTGAAAGAGGATGTCATTTGAGACACTTTTCTGCAAAACTTTTCAAAACAAATATGTTTGAAGTCGAATATTGATGAAAGAATACAAAATGCGTATAACAGAAAGCGCAAATTATATATTCTTTTCTTAATATTTGTCTTCGAATACATTTTGGGGGAGGGGGGGGGGGGTGGAATCTGTGCAGAAGTGTATCTTAAATGACATCCGCTTTCACATTACGATATAATTTAAGTGAAATTTTGCCATCAAATTTTTGGCAACTTTGGAGCTCCCAACACTTTAAAGTGGCTTTAAGATGACTGGTATGCATTTAATGCATGCTGATGGTATCAACGCGCTGTCTTCTAACAGGATAATCAAGCACTTTTCAAACTCTCGTTGCATTTTCTTATACACCCTGCATAGTAGAGAGCAGAGAAACAAGAAATACCGTTTCTTTTCATTTTAAACCCTTTAAAAATACTTTGTATAGGCTATGATTGGGGTAATGATATGATTGCAGACCCCTCAGGGAGAACAGTATTGATACTGATGAGGCGGCACTGGGTAAACCAGACATATTATTATTGTTATTGTCATCATGATATCCAAAATTACAAAATTTGATAAAAATAAAAAAAATGGTAGATTTTTTTCTTATCATATATTATTGGTCCAGGTCGACACCTTTAACATATATAACGACATGAAGGTACATGGCTAAAGGGAAAGTGGAGAAATAAAAAAAAGGGTGATTTACTCAGAAGTACCCAAAATGGATTTAGCTCCTCAAGTTTTGGAATGAAACCGATTTAGATTTAGCTCCTTTTGGAATGAAACATGATATTGTACCAAAAAATCTTCATACTTCCTGATGAAATTTTAGAATGTGATATAGTGCATTTTGTCCCCATGTAGGAAATCATCACTTTAAGACAAAAAACTCAGTTTTGATAAAATATGGTCTTAGCTCCTTTTGGAATCAAGCTCTTCATAATTATGCGAGAGTAAAAAGACCGAGCTTTTAAAGTTTCGCATAATTTCAAAATTCAAATCCTAAAAAAAAAAAAAAAAAAAAGGGGGGGGGGGGGGGGGGAGGTTGAGCTTCTACAAGTGCCGCCCGTGTGGCATGGCCCCCTAAATATCCTACCCCCTTCTAAGACACACCACTGATCAGAACTCAATGACCTGTGGATTAACGGTGTTACAACGCTTTCTGCAAGTAGATATCAAGGATCGAAACTCCTTGAGCCTCCACCAGTAAATGATGCTATTAACTATGTAATTGGTAATTATCATCATCTCTTGTGCATAATGAAGGCAAGCACTAATAGCATCACTTGTATTATCCGAGTAACACCCATAACCTATGGGGTACAGCATAAAGAAGACAGTAGTCCCTAATATTATGCAGAATGTCCGCAGGACACGTTGGTTTTCCTTCTTGCGCTCTTCCAGCTGGCCGTTACCGTTGTATTCTACCTTAGCAACGGAGCGATAGATGAAGAGGTAACAGATTGATGTTGTTGCTAGGGAGATCGTGATTAGGCACATAATTACAAAATTATAACCCTCGAAAGTAAATTTGATAATGACTACGCACCCTCCCGAAACGATCCATGTTACGATACAGGTGATGACACATCGAGTGGTAGTGATGATGTTCTTCACGCCGAAAGGGTCAATCGTGATGGTGATAAGCTGATAAATAGCTACCTGTAAGATGCTCAAGTTGGACACGAGTAGAGTCGTGAAGAGCACTTCACCTACTACACCGACGAAATATATGATCGTAAGATCCTATAAATATAAATTAGAACATAAAAAAAAATACGTGTCATCGAATATTGTCTAAAAACACGTAAATAATACATTTCGGGGAAAGATATTTTGTACACTCAGTACAAAGTTTTCGGCTAGCTTTTGTTGAGATCTTCTTTTACAGAGCATAATACTTTGTCATATCCCCATCGTCAACAAAACAATTTTGTACTGATTGTATAACAAAAACAATCTAGTATAGTTTGTTTTACCTTTAGTCAAAACGGCAAGACCAACAATGGACCGAACACAAAATGACGTCACCCTGAGGGGCCACGACTTTGTCGGTTATTGGTTGGTTTGAAATGTGTGTGTGTGACTTCACTTGGGTATTATCATAAACTCCAAGAAGAAATGGAAAGTAGTTCTTAAGCTATACAGAGCTCATAAACACGGTATACTCATTAGAACAATAACCAAATATAAAGGCAAAGTAGGAAGTTATGAATGATTTTGATATTGAACCCACATTGCACAGGCATAACTTCAATGGCAGTGTCATTCATTTGAATTGTCAAAGAAACAGATTGAATGTGTACTACGCTTCGAAAAGAAGCACATAAGTTCCTCAAAATACTTCTATATAATTATATACTTTCTGTGTTATGTACTTATTGTATACATTCGTTTCTTCAGTAACGTTGTCTGTTGGATACAGGTCATCACATCACGATAACAGATAAATAAATGTACGATTTTAGGACATAGGACAAATAACATAAAAACTACTCCAATTAATATATATATTTTTTTGAAAATTAAGCATACCTCTTTCTTGAATTGAATTGTCTCGTAGATTGCGAACACAAATACTCCTGCTAAATCAGCGAGAGCGAGGTTGAACGGAAATATATGGTGTTGTTTACGAAACCGTGGATGAGAGAGAATGACAAGTAAAGTTGACGTAATCAGTATGAAGGCAATCGCAAGTTCTATTAGTGAAATGATGAACATAGCAACATAACATGCTTCTTTATCTTCCAACATGACTACTTCTTGTTCTCTAATGCAGCTCGTTGTTGTTGTTGTTGTTGTTGTTGTTGTTGTTAGGTTTGTTGGAGCTATCCACCGATTTCAATAATTTCCGCAAGGCTACGTGTGGATCTTAGACGAAGTGCCCGACTATAGAATCGACTCTAAATGACAATGGTGTGGTGTAAAGAAATCATCAGTATGACAAGACTAAGCAATCAGAAGTGCTTTCCCTCACACAAAGCACAGTCGAAGTGCACATCCTAATTTGTTCAGATGCTCTCTGAGATGCATCCGTTTCGAGTGTGATGCCAAACTTTATGCTCCGAGAGAAGAGTATCTTGAAGTTGAATATCATGAATTGGATTTAGGAAACAACAACTCGTTGCCATGACTACGATAAACCTGACGATATGAATGTGCCGTGTCACCAGGGGCGGCGTTCCCGGAAGGACGGGGGGGGGGGGGGGGGGGGACACGTCCCCCCCCTGAAATTTGAAAAAAGTGCATAAAGAACAATGTATAGCAAATACTGACTAAAGACTGCAACACACTTTTAGGCTATGGAGGGCCCAAGAGTGCAGCGTTTAGACTAATAAAAATGCAAAAATCTTCTAGCTAGGTCGCTACGCCCCCTCGCATAATATCCTTTAGAATGTACAAGTAAATATTGTAAAAAATCCGTATTCCGTTGGTATCACCGTGACCCACTAGCATACCGTATTTGCCGGCGTATAGGCCGCAGTATTTTTGGAAGAGAAAATATCAAAAAGTCGGGGTGCGGCCTATGCGGCGAAAGAGCAATTTTTTTTTTTTTTTTTTTTTTTTTTTTTTTTTTTTTTAAGTTTCGATTTATGGCGCTATGCCTGGCAATGTCTCCCAGCTCAGTAATCAGTGTGTTGACTCACCACTCGGAAACTACAACAACACTAAAATTTGACTGTCATCTTGGTTTGAAAGTAATCTTTCTAATAGATCTCAATATGTAGTTTATAATAATAGTTCCTCAAATTTTTTTCTATAACAAATGGTGTACCACAAGGTACACCACTGGTACCATAGGTACTTTATTGTTTTTAATTCACATTAATGATCTTACACATTCTTCTAAAAACGACATTGTTACTATTATTTGTGACAAGTTTACAAGCATAAATCAGCGCCTTTAACTGTACCTCGATGTTAAATGAAGGTCCTTCCACGCGTGGGTTTTCGCCAGCAAAACAACAACAACAAAACAACCAAATTTTTTTTTTTTTTTTTTTTTTTTTTTTTTTTTTTTTAAATGTCAAAATCGGGGGTGCGGCCTATGCGGGGGTGCGGCCTTTACGCCGGCAAATACGGTACTCATGTAAAATAAAACTCAAACTTGTTTTATTTCTAATTCGATACCCGTGATGTACAAATATTGCTGAAATTACTTGATTATTCGTGATGTTTCCTCACTTTTGTGTAATTATACGTTTTTTTTTGCGTTAGTTGGACAATGAAAAATCCCCAAATTTACAGTCAGGCAAAACATATGCTTATTAAGAAGCCTACATGTCAGGGTCAACGGAACGGCATGGCTCGGGGGCTCGAGCCCCCCTTTTTTTGAAAAAGTATGTCAAAGATAAATAGAAAGAAAGAAATAAAGAAGGAATAGTGGCTTGACAGTCACAAATAAGGAATCAAAGTATGCTCATCCGACCTTAATTAAAGGCCTAAAACATCTGAGCTTGCGGAGGCCATGTCTCCGGACCCCTCCAGGGCCAAATGACGGGCCCCAGGATGCTCACTGATCGTAATTTAATTCCTAAACCCTTGAAATTTTAGGAGCTCCATCCCCTGGACCCCACGCCAATTATTGTCCTTCCAGTGTCACAAATAAGGTATCAAAATATGTTCATCTGACTGTAAATAACTGCCCGAAACCCCCAGATTCTGGGGGCTCAGGGTGGGCCCCTGAATGTTCATCTGAACGTTATTAAATGCCTTAGCTTCCGGGGGCTCCGCCCTTGACCCCCTCCGCCGGGGCTTTGCCCCTAGAGCCCACGCCAATTTACGCTACATTCTACCTGATCGTAAATACTTTAGCCCCCCCCCCCGCAGTTTGAAAAAACGTTCCGCGGGGCCTGCATGTAACGCGTAAGAATGGTGGTGACGCGGATTTTTATGTGTGCCCCCCCCTCCAAAAAAAGGGAGAAGTTTTTGCTCATTACGCCACTGGTGATACCAACGGACTACAAATTTTTCCTCGCATTTCGTTCCCCCGGTCATGAAAAGAAATCGCCGCCCCTGCGTGTCACTCAATGAGTGCATGTAACCAGTGGCGTATAGCCAGGCTCCAATAACTGAGTGGGCCGCTGCTATCAGAGCGTGAAGAAATGGAGTTATTAGATGAGTAGAACGCAAATTAATGAACCTATCCATGCGGAGACGGATGTGTGAGAGGATACATATATATCTTCTCTTCGGGCTCCTCATTTCACTTTAACCCTTTTTGTTTCTCTTCGTTTCCCTTTACTTCACCTTTGGTTTACGTCAATTGCCTATTGCCAATTTAATACGTTGATACAAAATTAGCTGAATAATTAAAACAGTTACAGAGGACCTCCATTTGTTATAATGGGCACTTAACATATTGCTCCGGTTGTAACATTATCGCTCGTTGGACCAAAGCCAGCACGGTAGCTAGTTCGACGTCACTACCAAACTAGCCAATCAGCTATCAATGACGTCATATTGTACGAGGCGGCAAATATATTTTGTGAAATTATCGAAAAATTGACTATTTCTAATCGCAAACTAGTTTTATTTCTGTATGGAAATGCAGTCATTGTTATCTTGGCATGCATTCCTGTCATCAGAATAGGGTAAAATACGTCTTACATGATTCAAGGGGTCTATTTTGCAGGGAAATTGTCAATTTCGTAGAATTTTCCACTATCTTACAGGGTGTGCCATTGGGTATATGTGAACCGGGTGTGCGGGAAATGCTGTGTTGGGGAGGGGAAGTGAGAGTGTTCGTGTGTATTTGTATTTTCCTGCGGTACAACGTATAGTAGGAAAATGTTGAATATGCGGATCCGTTTAATGATTACGTAATAGGAGTGGCGAGACGCCACGATCCCGCAAGGCGGGATGGTTTGAATAACTTAGGCAGGTGAAAGTTATTGTATTGAGAGGGAAAGGAATGTTCAGAAAGGCATAATAAGAAAGGGAAATGGGTGTGGTTGCCATTCTAGCTTTGTCAGACACTAGATACACGACACAAATTTTAATTGAAAATTTTAATATTGAAATTCCCCTCGCTGCCGTATAAATAAAAATACGTGTCCGGGCGTGGGGCAAAAAGGCAAAGCCCCATGCAGGTTACGGATCAAAGCAGATCAAATTTAATATTTTGCAATGTTCTATACAACGTCAGTATATACCTAGGTGTAAATGTTGACGATTGAGATTGAAATTATGCAATGTTAAGAATATTTACATTTGATATTTTTAAAATCAAGAATGAGCTTAAAAACTGAAATCATTTTGATGTTCAAAATTAAATAATAATATTGTCCAAGATTGTTCAAGAAGATACAATTCGAATAAAAGCTGGCTTGGTCGGTCTGGCAGGCTTTCCCATAAAGTTTGATATTGATGTAATCTGTGAGTCAATTTATGAGTAATGAAGGATGAGAATATACGGTAATTGTATGTGTGTCAGATGGCTAATCATAAATCTACAATGACGAGTAAACTGTCTACATCACAGTCCACAGATAAATATGTGCCTTCAACGTATATAGCAGACGGCAATCGGCGGAGCAGACGACACTTGATAGTGATTTTGTATGTGAGATTGCCGGAGTGTTGGCTGAGTCAGTAGAGCGTCCGCCTCACAACCGGGAGGTCGTGGGTTCGAACCCCGGCCCCGCGTCATACCAAAAGACGTTAAAAGATGGGAGTTGTTGCTAACCTTGTTTGGCGTTCAACAATAAGGGATAGATCGAGCAACGTCGATCTGGCGCTGCTCAGTGGCTGCCGGGCTCACGATGAATTGGGCAAAAAGAATTTCCGTTTCGGTTTAATAAAATTTGGAGTGGACTATTAGGCTATTATTATTATTATTATTATTATTATTATTATTATTATTATTATTATTATTATTATTATTATTATTAAATATAAACTACAAGAACCTTTTCCATATCTTTAAACTTTCATTGATATCTGATAATTAAACAGTTAGTAAAATAAACCTACCAAACTACATAATACAATGAAATACTTGACTGAAAGTATGGGAGTTTAATGTGGTGCACAATTGCACCCCTCTGTAAAAAAATCGAATAGTCCATGGTGTGTCATGAATATTCATGTTTTTGCTTACCTCGGCAAAATGTTTACTTATATACTACATGGAAAAATTACGGTGGGTGTTTGCTGAAGTGGACATAATGAACCAAGCAGAACTAGTTGATCTTCCCAAAGCACCTCGACCATAAATATCTGGAGAAGGTATAGTTGCCAGGATAGTGGTTGACGGACGTAAACAAAATAGTTATACGTATGTCAGGTCAACGAAGATTTCGTGAATATCTACTAGTTGTTACAAAAATTACATTATGACGCATATCATTTAAACACAGTGATAAGATCCATGATTTTCCTTCTTGTGATAAATATTTATGTTCATTTTATTGATTAAAACAAAATTAAAAAAAATATAATTTTGCATTTTGATGTTTAAATATTTATGGTTCAGTTTATCCAGGTCGGACTTGAAAATGTCTTCATGATTTAGAAAAGATAGGGGTTTTGCTCTATCAAATATAAGTTGTAGATATTTCAATTTAACATAATCATTCGATTGAACATGCTCGATCCAATTCAATTAAAATTCATTTATATTGTATTGATTATAATCACAAAGAATGTAGAAGGGCAACATGGACATCCCCATGTGGACATTACAGAAACCAGATAGACTTCATTATTACTAAATTAGAAAATATAAAGACGTTCCAGAACTGCAGATCGCACTGCTCAGCTGACATTGGGTCAAACCACAATCTAGTACTGGCTAATTTGAAGTTCTTACCCAAAAAGACCAAGCGAATGAAGAGCCTCTCGAAAAGCTATGATGTGGGCAAATTTAATGACTCTAACATTGTAGAAGCATTCAAAGTCAGGATTGGAGGTGCCTTTAAACCATGCACTACTTCAGCTCCCGGACACTGATGTGGATGAGCTGTGGAAGAAATTCAGTGATACAACTTATAATATCTCAGAGGAAAATGTAGACTTCAAAAGGTCGAGACAAGTTTAAGGTCTCCCAGAGGAGGTTTGTTAGGCCTGTGAACAAAGGAGGAAAGCCAGAATCCTCATGATGAATAATCCCTCGGCCCCCAACAAGAAAAGCTACACAAAACTCAATAAAGGGGTTAAGTATGAAGTGAAGAAGTGGAAGAAGAAAATTCTTGACACAGAGGTGGAAGAGATGGAATTAGCTCACGCAAAAACAACAGCCACGAGCTCTTTGAGAAGGTGAAGAAACTATCTGGTGAGAGAGACAAAATGCAACCTGCCGTGAAGAACAAGGACGGCATCTTAAAAACTGCTCTCGCAGATGTGTTAAATGATGGGAAGTACATTTTAGCGTTCACCTTAACACCCAATTTCCAAGGGACGAAAATGCTCTTCTGACCATACTTGACCCACAACCTACAGATAACCCAAGTGAACCTTTCACAATTGAAGAAGTAGAGACGGCAATAAAACTATTGAAGAACAACAAGGCCTGCGGGTGGGACAATATAGCTGCCGAAACTCTAAAGGCTGGTGGACAACCAATAATACAACTCCTGCTCAAAATAATAAATGCAGCATGGTCAGGAGGTGAAACCCCGGAAGACTGGAGCAAGGGTCTTATCACTCCAGTGTTTAAGAAAGGAGACACGCTGGATCCATCCAACTACAGAGAGCTATTACTCTACTCTCCATACCCGGGAAAGTTTTCTGTACAATGGTCCTTATGAGAATACAGGTAACCATCGAGAATCATCTGACTGAGGAACAATGTGGATTCAGAAGTTGTAGGGGCACCACAGATGCTGTGTTTTTCGTTAGACAGATCATCGAAAAGGCCAGAGAAAGAAGGATACCAATCCACTTGAACTTTGTTGACTTTAAAGCAGCATTTAATACCATATGGCGAGAATCTCTCTGGAAATGTCTGCGTTCCATAGGAGTGAACAAGTCCTTATTTTATCTCATAGAGAGCATGTACAAACAAACCAAATGCTCTGTGATGGTGAATGGAAAGATAACTGAATGGTTTGATGTCATAATTGGGGTAAGACAAGGCTGCCTCCTCTCTCCAAGTCTCTTCAACCTATTCCTGGAATACACCGATTCGGGCGACTTCTGGTGGAAGTGCGCCCTCATAAGGTGACGCCATAACTGGGGGGCGTCTGACTGCAGCTAGCTAGCTTACATTGCAACGGGTATGCTATACCTATACCGAACCTCGCCCAGGCCGGCCAGGGTCGCTGCTCCGCTAGCTAGTAACCGCTCTCGAGCTCTCTGTACTGTCAGCTGGATCGGAGAAGCCCCCCCCCCCAGTTATAGCGCCGCCACCGGCGGGCAGGTACATAAAACCCCCAAACCGAATCGGTGTATATGTGATAAAGGACATCCAACAACTAGATGGTGGAATACAGATGGGTGACATGCGTATCAACAACATCGGATAATTATGCAGATGACACCACCCTCATGGAACTCGTATTTGAAAACCTCAAAAGCTCAACAAATGAACTGGAGAAGGCATGTAGAATTAGATGGGGTATGAAAATCAATGCAACAAAATGCAAAGTCATGACAGAGGATCAACAAGATATTTCACTTAACAACACCAACATTGAGAAAGTGGAAAAATTTGTCTTTCTTGGCAGCACAGTTCCTTCTATAGAAGAGGACGTGAAGAGACGTACAAGAGCTGGCTGCTTGGGCATTCGGAAGACTGAAAAGTACCATCTGGTCCAACAAAGACATTTCTAGGAGATTCAGAGTCAGGATCTACAGAGCATTTATCCTCCCTATTGCCACAGATGGAGCAGAATTCTGGATTCTCCGAAAGTCTGATAGAAATAAGCTTGGGGTATTTGAAATGAGGTGACCATCCTTGGAGTTCAACTAGTGGACAAGATAAGGAACGATGAGTCCAGGCAGAGCCTAAACGTCCCAAGCACCATATGCGAGGAAATAATCAAACGTCGCTTGAAATGGTTTGGCCATGTTTAACGCATGCCGCATCACCGCCTACTATACCAAATATTCCGGAATGACTTTAAAGGACGCAAACCACGGGGACGCCCTCCACAGAGATGGAAGGACCAGGTTCAATGCGAAGTGGGATTACCCACACAAGAGGCAGAGCAACGAGCCCAGGAGAGATCAGACTGGAGCATGATTTCTCGTAGGGGAGCAAGGGGACACCCCATTCTATGCACATAAGTCCAGTAAGTCAAAATTATAATCTAAACAAAAAAGATACATTCTCAATTTTTTTAAAATCAACGGATAACAAAATTCAAAATTGTAGTATGACAAAGCCAATTGAGTGCAAATGTCGAAATGAATGTGTTCATGATTTAGAAAAAGTAGGAGTTTCTTTCTATCAAATAATCATTCAACAGTGAATTATTCGTCTCTTATTTTAAAAAGGCACTTCATTATCTTTTGCATGTATTTGTTCCTTATTTCATCTATTTCTATAAACGTGATGTATTTATTTCTTGTAATTATGTATTTTCTTGAATATTACTGTAACGCCAGTTGAAACCAAATTTCTATGTGACTTGTTTGCAAATATCAAATAAAAATATTTTGTATTTTGTATCTTGTATCTTGTTATTTATGGCTAAATCTGTTTTTGCGAGTTTTCGGCTAGCCTCAGATAAATGTGTTAAAACTTTGATTAAAAAAATACTAAACCTTTGAAACTTAGGTTAATATGTAAAATGTCATTTGTTTAATAAATGATTTGTACTGAAGGAGCATTTTTATTGGTTTTTGAATACTGAAGTTACGATTCATTGTAATGTCTAATAATGATTCTAATAATGGCCCAGGGATAGTGACTGCCAAGCAGTCAAACAGAAAGAAACTAACAAACAAGTAAAACAACCACAACAAATACCGTCAACAAAAAAAACAACAACAACAACGACGACGAGAAACGCAGCACAACAATGGATATTTCCAGTACATTTCATAAGTATTGGGTTTTTTCCTGTCACTTTTCAGATTTTTTATTTTTATTTATTTATTTATTTATTTATTATTATTATTATTATTATTATTATTATTATTTTTTTTTTTGGGGGGGGGGGGAGCTGAGTTTGTTATTACAGATTTCTGTAGATTTGCTTTTGTTGTTGTAAAGATTATTCATTCGTGCCTGCGCGGCAAATCACATAATATTAATACATTTACTTTTTTTTACCTAATGATACGTATTATTATTATTATTATCTGATGCCGTCTTCAATGTTTTGTTGGAGACGCACTTGTTTTCAAAAGCCTTTGAGTATTTAATGATTGTGTATCCATAAAGGAGCACTATCAGGAGTTTTTTTTCGCTCACAGCACAGTAGAAGATATACTTGCGCTGTTTATATTGATCTATTTTTTGTTTGTTGTTATTATCATTATTTCAATCATAAAAAGGCCATCGTTAATATTTATTGTTAGTTTCAAGTTAGCTTCAGGTTTATTCCACCCATTAAAACAGAAATGACATGACATTACGGGTAATAATCAACACCATCACACACACGCACCCACACACACACACACACACGCGCGCCCACTCTCTCTCTCTCTCTCTCGCTCTATTTCTCACATTTCCCACATGAGAAAGTGTAGTAGAGATAGATTCCGGGATTTCCCCCAAAGCACTAATAATTAAGCTGATGTGTGGTTTCAGTGTTCTGAATGCTTCGAGGCGGGAGTGGGGAAGAGGGGGGGGGGGGGGGGGGGGGGGGGCTCGCCTTTGTTTATATAGACAGTGTGTATTTTTATACTATACATTGTAAACCCAAGCCCTCTCCACCTGTCATTTTCACAAATTGGAAGTTTTCGAAGAACGAGTCAATGAGTAAATATCCCACAGTTTAATGAAAACTCAGTGATGCGTTAATGACTTGGTTTACTGACTAGGCAGTAGATTTACTAATTTAAAGGGACTTTGTAAAATTTTTAGATGAGAGATAGTGGTGCTAAGGAAATGACTTTAATGCTAGATGTACAATTAAAGATAATCTGAAATTGGGAAAAACTGATTCGATCGATTCCTTAATTCTCCCAACTATATTATTACAATTTAATTACATTTTACGTAAATGGAAATCTCACAAAGCAATAAAATGGCTCTATATTCCATTCCAGACATTTAAGTGTTGACAGATTTTTTATAGCCTGTTTTTATGTCTTTTTTCATGGAAAAACGGTTGGGAAAATTCAAAGATGGTTGGAAGAATTTAGATTCAGAAGCGCCGCACATCGACGCCCGTTCGAAAACCCGTTGAACTTTGTTAAAAGTCTTCATATTGCGTGAATTAATTTCGGATTTGGGGCATCGTAAGTTGGATAATCCATACATACAAACATAATTTTACGTGTTTTGCATCCTGATTCAACAGATTTGTGAAATCAACCATCACAATGTTTAAGTACCTTTAACATAATCTTCATCGAGAACTGAGAATGTTTACTCACTTTTTTTCTACACCAGTTGAGAATACTCGTTCAAGTGATTTTTGTTTATATATCATCGAGTAAAATGAAACTCATCAAGGCGGTAACAAATGTGATGCTTGGTCATGTACTCCAGTTTAGGTGTAAAAATCATATTTTCGAACTGCACTTTACCCGACTATATGAGTTTGTTAAGGGTTTTACTCGAAACAGGGAGTTCTTGTTTTTTGTGTATGGTGTGAAATATAATTTTTACTCTCGTGTTTTATTTGCACTTCTATGCCTCTGTAATATGTTCGTATTATTTCTTGACTTTAATTCCAACAGTGAACCCGTGTAATATATCTGGTCAACCACTCGGCCTTGAAAGTGGTGCTCTTCCCGATTCGGTTTTATCTGAATCATCCTGCTACTCGGCGGCCTTCTGCAGCCGTTTTGGCCGCCTGAACGATGACACAGTCTGGATCGTATACTTGTCCGACCAATATCCATGGATTTACATTAAAAAAAAAAAAAATCAGTGGTCTTTATGTTCAGAAATATACAGTGTAACTTCGTAAGAACTTCATGGGACTATGGAAAAATTGATCGCTATAATACAATTTCTTTGTGCCAGGGCTGACAAAAAAAAACCCATAACGGTATATATTATTGAGGAATAAATCATTTGGAGTGTCTAGCTGAAGTAAAAGTTTATAAAACAATGCTTTGAAATAACGAGGTCCCACTGTTATTTATATTACTGTTATTTTTTTTTTCCTTTTAATAAAAAAAGATAATCCAACCAAAGAAAGATAAAGTTTTCCAGTGTAACATAGAGTAATTTTTTAAAATGAAAAAAGAAAGAAAAAAATCCTTCATATTCCATTATCAATATCATGCACAAAACTATATACCGCAGCTCTCCCGTGGAGATAAAAAAAATATTAAGTTAACATGTTTTTTTTAACGAACAATAACTTTACACAGTGCCATATTTTAGTTTTAGGTCTAAAACTGGGGAACAGGAAAGAGGGAAATGCGCGCCCCCCACACTCCGAGAACGGAGGGATACCATGCGTGTTACCAAAATGTCCGGTAAAGGGGTACTTTTCGTGCGACAAAGTCCGGCCCCAAGAATTCTAAAAAAAAAGGAGTGTATTTGACTTTTCACGCGGAGATTTCTTTAAAAAGGGGGTGTTTTTTCTTTTTTCTTTCATCTCTTTGGACTCCTGAAAAATTAAAAAAGGGGATTATAAAAAATCTTGAACATAGAAAAATCGATCAAATCCCGGGACTGATGTAGACTAGTTTTATACTGTAGTCTATCCTATTTCACACACAGCTGCATGACTATCCGGGCTGTGTCCTGTGTATTGAACCTATATTCTCAACATTTCAAACACCACTGTACAAAACTCAACTGATTTCATTCAAATTTCTTTAAAAGGATAAAGTACTTGATTACATAAGCCATTTATTATGACAGGTAGGCCTACATTAGTATGTGAAAGGACACATCAAGCAGGCACAGGTGATGTCAGTTAAGAATAATGGAAGGTTTATTTCTTACTAAGTCTCAATATCAGGCACTAAAGTAATTATTCGGTGGTGATATATTATGCAGATAAGTGAGCATAGAACTAATTTGCAGACTTTGATTATTCTTACAAGGTATGAATGAAAACACGAGCACAGACATTTTGTATGTATTTCATGTGCTAAATGTCTGTACATAATGCAGGCTGAGTTCTTTGGGGTATTCCCTGGGTGTGTGAGCCAACCAGTAATGACAGCTTATCTAAGATAAGGGGAGGGGGAGGGGATTGGTCTGCATGTCCTGAGATAGGGGGGTTCATTGAGCAGTGTTCCGGATTTAGGGGTGTCTCCAAGGCAGGAAAAGCCCGCGAAAGGGGGGTCCAGAAATGTTGGCAGTCCTCAGATAGGGGGTGCTTTCAAAAAGAGGGAACAAGCATATGCGTACCCTAAATAACACTGAATGGGGGGGGGGGGGGGGGGGGAAAGGAACTTCTTTTTTCTTTTTATGTATATAAATGGGTGACAAAAAAAATTAAAATTGGCAGAAGAAGAATAAAAATAGCAATATACATGATATAGGCCTTTGTTTATGTAACAAACTAATAGGGATTTTTCAAAATGAATTATGAGAAACAAGAATCCCAACTTACGAAAATTGATCTAGCCATGCATATAGGGAAGTTCCGACCCACCCCGGGCGCATGAGCTCGGATAGCTCTTCGCTGTTTTAGACATTACTGTTCAGGATACTGGCATATGGATATGGCCATGAGACGAAAAAAAAAACGAGAAAAAAAAAAACGATTGCCATGATAATCATAACTGGCTCTTCATAACCACATTTTGTATAGTCAGCATTGTGTTAATACACAGGCCGTATTTAGTTATGGACTAACGATGAGCTTCATTATTAAAAGAATGAGTTTTCTTTGCAATATTACTTAAGATCATTCCCATTAAATATGTTTTTGTATCGATATTTCCGGGAAATTATGACCATGATAGCCATGTAACATACACGCTTGCAAGGTCGATAGTTGGACGCTCTTTCCGGGTCCATCCAAAGACCAATCACGGTCTCCTGTCTTGAGGATGGAACTATATTGGTATGGACCTCTAACTGATGTCATAGTATTAAAGTGCAGAGTAGGACTGTTAATAAATGAGAAAGTTTACCACTGGTAAAAATGGCAAAAGTGACCTCTAATTAATGCCATATAAGTAGGTGGAGAGTAGGACTATTAGTCTAAATCAAAATATACGATAATTGTTATTTCGTTCAGAGGTCTAGGTACCATTTTCAAGAGACAGGAATTAAGGTAAATACACATTTTTAAAGATTGTTTAAAATAATTTCTAAACCTGTTCAAATATCTGACCCCGCCCACTGTTCTCCAACCCACCCCTTTCTATATTCTGACCCTCTTTAATTCTACGATTCCGTTTTTTTTTGTCTCCGACACTTCTTTCTCTCCCCATGTCTGTGCTTCACCGTCATGTTTGCAAATTAACACCCACTGCCGCCCTTCCTTTCACTCTTTCTCTCCCTCCCATCCCATTCTACCTTTCCGCCTTTCTCTCCCTCATGCTCTCTCCATTCAACGCCCCCTCTCTCTCTCTCTCTATATATCTCTCTCTATCTCCGTCCCTCTCTTCCATCTCAATCTCTTTCCATCCCTTTCCTCTATTTCAATTTCTCTATCTCTCTTTCTCTCCATCTCTCACCTCTCCCCTATATTATCCTTTTCTACCTTTCCGCCTGTCTCTCCCTCACGCTCTCTCCATTCAACGCCCCCTCTCTCTCTAACTATCTGTCCCTCTTCCTCTATTTTAATTTCTCTCTCTCTTTGTCTCCGTCCCTCACTTCCATCTCAATTTGTCACTCTCTCTCTCCGTACCTTTCCTCTATTTCAATCTCTCTCTCTCTCTCTTTCTCTCTTTCTCTCCATCCTTCACCCCTCCCTCTCCCCTATCTTCATTTTTCTCTCTGAAGCATACTTTCTCCTTGATTTTAAACCTATAATAAATTATTCCATGTACAAATCAAATCTTTTTAAAGCCTCTCTAAAGTGTTGGGAGCCCAAACAAATTGATGGCAACATTTCTCTTCAATTGTATAATGACGAAAGTGAAAGAGGATGTCATTTAACACTGACTTCTGCAAGAATTTTCAGGAAATTATCAAAATAGTTCATTACGAGTGATACCCGACCCCTTAATGCGAAGCAAGGCCCCAAAACAGTTGGATTCTTAAAAGTATAAACTTGTAAAATATTGTTCCTCCCGAGGTCATGGTCTGGACATGTGATCGATAGACCATCCATCTTTTTCTGAATAATAATAGAATACCAATGCCACTCCTTGTTTACTGTACAAAATCACATTACTGAGTAAAGGTGCAGCAAGTTAATTTGGGCTAAGTCGTAATACTAAAGATATCAACTGCCTGTTGCTACGATAAATAAGTGAGCTACATTTTATTTGTAATGCTGTGTTACAAAATAGATAAACTTATGCATCAAATGAAAAAGTGGGAATTGGACCCATCTTTACATCGTCAGTCCAAGACTATGTCATCTATTCACAGATCTCACATACATGTAGATCTCTATGTTTGTATCAGATTTCTCAATTTTAAAACAGAGAATAAAATATTGGATGTAATAAATTAACTATTTGAAAGAAAAGACAAGACACTTGAAGCAGAAGTGAGATTTTCAGAAGAAGATAATGAAGAAGAAAAGAAGAAGAGGACGAAAAATAAGAAGAAGATGATGAAGTAGACGAATAAGAAGAAGAAAGGGTAAAAGTAGAAGAAGAAGAAGAATAAGAAGAAAAAGAAGAAGAAGAAGAAGAAGAAGAAGAAAGGGAGAAAAAGAAGTAGGAGGAAAAGGAGAAGAAGAAGAAGCAAGAACAACAATAAAAGCAAGAAGCAGCAACAGCAGCCGCATGTATTAGCAGTATAGTTTTAGTAATAATACTGATGCAGATAATGCCGATGCAGATAATGCTGATGCAGATAATGCTGATATTGATTAAGATGATAATGATAATAATAAAAGTAATACAAATGATAATAATGATAATAATAGTAATGATAATGATAAAAATAATGATGATAATGATGATTATGATAATAAAAATTATAATTATAATAATAACTATAATAATAATAATAATATCAATATTAATAGTGATAATAATAAGGATAATATGATAATGATAATGATGGTGATGATGACGATGATAATGATAATGATGATGATGATGATGATTGGATTTAGTTTTACTTTCAGTCTTGAGACTTACCTTAAGGATTTAGGTAAAACTGAGACCTATCGCCTGTAATGTAAACTGTACTTTTGAACGATTTGCATTTCCCCTATCCAACTAATGTATTATAATTGAGCACACAAAGAATTATACATGAAAATATCATATCGCCACTTCTTTACCTATTAAGTTGCCACATTCAGTTTTATTTAAACTGTACAATATATTAAATAATTTTATACCAAAAATTGTGATATTGTAATCGTGAAACAATGGACAAAAAAGTAATCAGCTGTTTATAATTGCTTTATTTTTTCCCAGAAAAGAAAAACAAGTAGTATTCAACAAGTACAATTGAAAAGGCATAATAAAGTGGAATATCAATACATTGGTACGCAGTAATAACAACAATGATACCATTCCGTTTTATATGGCGCATATCACATTACAAAATTACCTTGTAAAAGTATCCCGGCATTAGCTACGGTAACCGTTATAGGCTCACACTTGTGTGTTCGAATGAAAGAATTTTACAAGGTAATACACATTTATACACTTGCCATGGGTGTAGAGTGACCAATGTAGATTTTATGTCCTGCCACAGAGGACACAATGGAAGATACTCAAGTTCAATCACTTACAAGAATCATGGTTTTCTAGGGGGAGAGATGGCGCGCGTTTTTCCGACGGCTATTTTTCTGAAGGTTCGTAATTCCTAAGCTTCATAATTGGGAAATTAATAAGGTTTATAATTCTGAAAATGAAATATAAAGGTTCATCATTCCAAAGATTACATATGGTTCTATAATTCTATCACCTTTCCTGAATTAAGAACCTCTGGAATTGTGTGCCCTCTTTCATTTTTCGGGATTACGAAACTTTGGAGCAACGAACCTTGGGAAAAATGAACATTCGGAATGAATTTGAGGAATAACGAGCATTCTGAAATATGAACCTTCGTTAAAAATATTTAAAAAACTACATGCAATCGTTTTCCTTATACATGCTAATAGTATCAAGTATCAAGTATCAAGTTTATTTGTCTTCCAGAAAAACACATGTGCAAAAATATAATAGAGTATAATCATAACAGTACAATGTAGAATAAAGAACGACGAGGAGACCTTGGTTGAAGCACAGCTTGTTATACGTTAAGGCCCCCTCATGTGATGTGAAAAAGATAACTGATTCATGAATACAACAACAAATATGGAATAAATAAAGCTATTACAAAATACTCTCAGAGAACAACTACCCAACGATGCATCGACCACAGCATGGATGACTACAACAAGTATACCCGAAGATGCGCACATCCCCATCACACCGGGTGAGCTAACAAACTCACCGTATGTGTGAAAATATGTATCATATGAGCAAAAATCAACCCTCCCACGGGAGGGTGATCTAATATGGACAAACCCAAGCTGACACCAAATCGAGACATCAATGAGTTATTGCTCTCTGAGTGCAGAGGTCAAGTAGGAATATTTTGTATATGTACAGAGGGGAAAGAAGAAGAACAAAAAGAAAAGGGATCAAGGGGGTTATGTCAAAGTCAAGAAATAACGAAAAATAGATCGAGAGTATAGTTAAATATGCAACAGTACACAAAAAAATAAAGCTTGATAACACATTCATGTGTCATCGACATACTTGTGAATATGAGCCTTTGTTTAAAAAAAACAACGCAAAAACGACATGTAATCGTTTTCCTCGTACATGTACCATGTTCATAGTAACGTCGAGAGAGGCAAGTATTGATCAAATGCCTAGTCAAATGCCATTGTACGCATCCGGCAAAGATTCGAACCCTCAACCTCCCGATTCAAAGTCAAGGACATGAACCATGAACCATATACATTCAAATTGTAAAAGGAGGAAGTGTACATTCACCACACTCGTATTTCAGATTACTCTCTATAAATAAGTTATAAAAATCAAATTTTCCCAGTATTGATGAACATCACCTGACTTTAACATAAAAACAAAACAACGAGTGCAGGACGAATGTATTAGACTACATAAAGTGATACTATTTTTTTTTATATATGTTATAAATATTTCTCTATCACCACAAATATGAAACATTTAAGATACAATTTTTATATAAGAGAATACAAACAAAAAGTATAGGGGAATTCGACGTATTTGGAAGCCAGCAGAGCTACAAAAAAGTACAGGGGCGTTTAGTAGGCCCCGGAATACATCATTATTTCATTTGATTTATTTCATCTATAATAATGCACATATACCTTGTAAAAGATATGTTTAAAAAAAAACATAGAAAATGTTGGTATTATCTCGTATATTTTCTATTAAATTCCAGATGTTTTGACATATTGTTGAGAGGACCAAACCCCATTACCGTAATAGAAAAAGCAATATATTGTATGAACGTCAGTGTTGAATAAAAAATCCTGACCAAGTTTCATCATTGTAGCTCATGTGAATTTGGTAAACTAGTTTGATATGTTCTATTCAATGTCAATTATAAAAAACAGCGTGAAAAAAAATTATCATTGAAGTTATGGTTCAGTATTTTTAGCCAATTAGAGATCTGCCACATTGTCACGTGGTAAATATTCAAAATAGAGAGATTTAATATACACATGTATCCCGTTTCCCGTATTAAATATCTTTTTTCATGACTTTGAAGAACCAATCTCTCCTATGAAGTAGATGCAAGGGGCACGATGTATACCAAAAAAAAAAAAGGAAAGGGAGAAAGGGAAAGGAAAAGTGAAAAGAAGTAAATAAAGTATCCTGCCTCGTTCCCCCCGTAGGTAGCCTCGACAATTTATACTTACATCCATCTAATAAAATTACTGCCCATCCCAGTAATGCCAGAGGCCCCCGCTACACCACTGCCTTACTGAATGATTATATTCTCGTCTAGCTATCTCTTCTTGGTGCTATGTCTTGAGGGTATCGAGTCCATTTGTCTTGTCCTAACCTGAACGTTGGAGAAGAGAACAAGGTCACAATAGAGATATGTACAAAATATAAAACGGTGCTTTCCACGCCTTGAAAATGAGTTGAGTGAATTAGTCATCCTTGCACAGTCAATTTGAGAAAAAATGAGACTTTGTGTAACATTTCTGTACAAAACAATGAGAGTGTAACTCGGAAAACAGCACTTTGTTCTAAATCAAGACTGAAACATTTTTGCGCAGACCAATTTTTACGAGCTTTTTGAAATTAGGCAGTGCTCACTCAAGCATAAAATGTTGTCAATCCTTATAGTGCTATACGTTTAAAAAGACCCTTACCCATAATTAAGCATACACGGCATCAAACACAAAATCGTATAGTGCTCTTGCCAAAAAAAGTTGGTCTTAATTTTGAAAAAGGTACTTCTGCAAATTATTATATATATAAATATATATTTATATTCAGGGAAAAATTATGAGAGCTCGGTTAGCAGAGGTGTTGTGTTGTATTTGGTGTTTCCGGACTGTGAACCATAAGGTACGGGCTTCGAATGCCTATTGCTGAGCAATTGTACTTAAGCAAGACATTTATCTACATTTGACCAAGGTGTAGGAAGTGGATACCTGGCAGGATTTATTCCTTGAATGCACCGAGCGCCTATGTTTGCCGGAGCTAAAGAAGGGGGGTAATAGCATCCAAAGAGTATCCCTTAAGAGCGCATAGAGAGGTTCTATCATTATGTGATACGCGATTTACAAGAAAGAAAAACTAATATTGTAAGTATGAGGGGGAGACATACCTGTTTGACAGTAATCCCCCTTGAAGCCTTCGGGACAGAAGCACTGGAAACTTCCATGGATGCCTGACCATGTTCCTCCATTCTGGCAAGGGTTACATTCTGGAAAGTAGCATCGTTCATTCAGTAAAAGTAATGAAAGTATTGATATTCTTTCACATCAAAATGGCTAAATTGTCTTTTTTTGTACTTTTTTTGTAATTTGGTGGAGAATTAATAAGCATTAGCAAATATTAGCAAAATACCTTGTTGATTTTACAACTTTAATAACGTAATAAAGATCAATATAGGTTTCAAAATTTTGCAAATTGGTCGCGCAGAGGTATTATGTTTTAGTTGTTTTTCTTATTGTTAATTTATCAACTGTCGTGCTTTTTTCTTCATAAAAGTTCCCTTTTAAAACTATTTCAACGTATTTCGAGGTTAAAAGAGTTTTCCATGTTTGTTTCTATAGATTAACGAATACGTTTATTAATGTTTTAATGTTAGAAGAAATACACATCTCACCTTCAGTCCTTTCTGCTGTTAGATTCACCAAGAATCCACTTCCAATAAGCGAACCGATCGCTCTACTGGAGTCCCCAGTATCCGACACAAATCTAAACCACAATTCTCGAGTGGGGGAGGTAATATCTTCCGGCAATTCACTTCCAGTCAACTCCACTAGGGTTGTGGATCTTAAAGGACTCGAGCCGTAGCCCACGGCAAGCAAAGAACCGTCGGCGAGGTTAAAGAAGTCGAAACGCGCCCTCACACTGTGATCCTGAGGAGCCATTATCCGCCAAATCTCGTGCACGCTGTCGCTTGCACCAAGAGAAAAGTCTGGAGAGTGGAGCTGTTGGACCGTAGACTCCTTCACTAAGATTAGAGGATTATCATCTGTTACCAAAAAAAGAAAAGAAGGATAACACTAAATGTGGCAGAAATACGGGCATGTTTTTTCCTATAAAAAAGACATACGAGAATAAAATAAGAAATTGTATGTTTGATGTGTAATAATTTTAAGATCATCTGATCATTCGGAAGATTTTTAAATCCCTAGAGTTTCAAAATGACACAAAGACGACCTTATTACCTCTCGGATCCACAGCGTTCAGTGTTGCCATGAATCCAACGTCAGTGTTAAAGGGGTCACTCTTGAATTTGAGCCACATATGGCGGTCATGTGACGTCACAGTTGAATTTAACCCATAGCCAGTCAGCTTCGCAAGCTCTGTGTAACTCAGGGGCGTCAGTCCATCGCCCACCAACAAGATGTCGGCGTTAAATTTGGTAGCGATGTGGACGATGTCCAGCCTGACGCTGTGTCCAACAGGGGCCGATACCTTCCAGACGATGTTATCGCCGATGTTGTAGTTGGAAGGGTAGTTTGGAGAAGTGATGGTCACTGAGACGGCACGCTCAAGGGTAATTTCAGTAACACCCGGTGTTATTGCTGGAAGAAATATAAATGTAACCAGAATGCTTATGATTCTTTTTTAATCCATGAATAACGCAAAAATATATTTTTGAGACCATAATTTCAAGACGGAAATTGAACCTTGAAATATGACTACTGTGAACTTATAATCGGAAGAATTCGGACTCCTATCGAAGGACAGGTTGATGTGCTGGCCAGAGGGCCACTTCACTTTACAACTGCTGCTCCCAAACTGTGGAATAACCTACTGATGTAACCACCTATAACCTGTAACCACCTATCTGTAAATACCTTCAAAATTATCTCAAAACTTTCCTTTTCTGTTAACAATATAACCGTAATGCGCATTTGAACATTGTATATAGAAACATTATTAATATTATTATTATCATTATTATTCACGGTCAAAGGGGCCAGTTGATCAAATACAATAATGGGAAACAGAAGGCTTCAAAAAGTTACAATTGGCTAGTCGCACATACATTCATTGGTTTAACCTTTAGCCGAAGTCCTCTCCATAAAATTCCAAAATATTTCAAAGAATCAACTCCTCAGCAATTTTAATGGCATGTAAAAAATAATTGGATAACTTAATACGCCATTGTAATGCAAGCACATTTCAGTAGGTGGTGGACAAGGCTTTTGAAATTGCCGTGTATTGTTTTTTATGTTGTTGTTGTTGTTGAAAGTCTTGTTTCTCCTGCACAGGTGTACTCACCTCCTGAAACCACAGCTGTAATAAATGACTGGAACTTTGAGATTCTGGTGTAGACGCCGGGCAAGCGTTCTTCAGCGCATCCTCCTCCAAAGCTTGTTAGTCCGACCAGATGCCATCGACCATCATCACCCTCACAGGTCAAAGGCCCACCGCTGTCTCCCTGATTTTTGTAATAATAAACACGAGATAATAAAATTTAATTGGATGACTTGCAAACTAAACAAATATCCTACATAGGACCACACACATGTGCAGCTTTCGAAAAAGTACATGTATTCAGAACCTGGCAGTTTGATATATATTAAAAGGGTATGCAAGTCAATGTGTCCAAATTCTGAAACAAAGACAAAAAGGATATGAAATTGAAAATTACTGAGTGAAAAAAAATACCATTGCAGTCAGTGTCACAGTTATGAGGGAAACGGGAGTACAGCCCAAATAATCGGTCTAATGAAAATAAAATATGATGGGAGAGCAGAAAAACAACTTGGGTAAAAGGTAATGACTCAATCCTATGCCCTTATCTCCTTCCATGCTATCGTAGTAGAGAGGTTTGAGCGCAATACTGGAAATTCGAGGGTCATGGGTTTGACTCCTGGCACGGCACTGATGTCCATTGACAAGGCCTTAATCTACATTTGCTACTCCATACCCAGGATTTAATGTGGACACTGTAGGAGCACGAAGCCTATGTGATAGTTATTGTTTTATGCCCTCACGGCGACCATGTGGTCGGAATACTCTCCAAAAAATGGAGATGCTGCACATTTTGCGTATGAATGAATCCGGTGTCCGGGATAATTATATCTTTAAAACGCTTAGACAGGGTAACCCCCCCTTCAGTTTTTGTTATGTGTGTATTTTGAAGCCAAACCCCCCTCTGTGTTTCTTTTTTCTTTTTTCTTTTTTTAATTAAAAAATAAAAATAAAAAATAAAATAAAAATTATGCCAATGGCTGACCTAAAAGAGATGACCTTACCCCCAACAAAAAGTGTCCTCTTATCCCCCGCTTATTTAGGAGCTGGCTGAGTCGTCGCGATTTTGTTGGGACCCCCTCCCCCCCCCCCCAAAAAAAAAAAAAAAAAAAAAAAAAAAATTGTCCTCTTACCCCCCGCTTATTCAGCGGCTGGCTGTTAACCCCCCCCCTGAAAAAATCCTGCGTACCCCACTGGTAGTAGTAGTAGTAGTAGTAGTAGTAGTAGTAGAAGTAGTAGTAGCATTCTCTTTAATTCAATCCTCATAACAGTTGCCTATTGTGTCCGATACCGCCGCCCCCATGATACCTGTGCCCCCATGGTTAACACTCAGGCTACGCCAAAGATAGCAGTTACCTGACAAGTATCAATTCCACCTGGGTCTAGTTCAGCACATATCATTTCTTCTGTCAGAGTCTCCTGGTACGAAGAATTGCACCCGCCTTGGTTAGGAAGGGTCACCACTACTTTTTTCAAGCTCTCTGTCAACGCTGCGAAAGATTAAAGTAAATCATCGTTTACATCTTCTGTAAGCAAACGAATTTCAAGTCAAGTTATCATCAAATGTTTGAAACCATTTAAAGAGTTATGGAAAGGTAAAGTGGTTTCAACACTGCTATTTGTAAAGCGCTTAGAGACATTTGTATTAAGCGCTATATAAAAATTAAATATTATTATTATTATTATTATTTAGCATGATTTTTCATTTTTTAACCAACTAATAAATACAGTATTTAATGATATTTAGGTGAATAGGGGTATCAAGTTAGGTGGATGAAATCATATTGGTTATGAATTTTGAGATCTACGTGAAGAAGAACTACTGAAGTGATTGTTCAAAGCTTCTCTGTTTGAAAGAGGCCTTTTGGATATCACATTCCTGTCAATCAGATAACCTAGATAATTGATTGGCTAACCCCTGTAGGAAAGGAGCAACCTATATCAGCAACTAAATAGTGAAGCACAGTAATGTTGTTGATTCAATTTCAATTCAATACAATTTAATTGTGTCATTCATTGTAAGTAAAAATATATATATTATTATATTCACAAATAAATACATAAAGTAAATCATGATTTAACCTGGCTAATGATATGAATAAATACCTGAGCCTTAAAAAGAATGAAAATAAATGAATATTGGAAAACTTAAAGAAAAGTCCTAGGTCCTTGTATTAGGCTAGCCGTCCACGAGCATAATTTTCACAAGACTGGATAAATATGAAGGCAAAGAAGATCAAAATAATTAAACATATCAGAATCAACTTGCATACAGGAAACCAGTTTAAAACAAAAAACATGCACATCATGTTTGAAAAGAGTGGCCGACAGTTTGAATCTCTTCCCGCTGCGCATATTCTTAGACGAAGTATTTTATTTTCAGTCGTCTCTCTTGACACAGGCGTAGTGAATGGGTACTGGTGTAATGGAGTAATATATATACTCTGACATGCACTGTAAGGTGATACCGGCACCCGTATAAAACTGAAGAAATCGTATCGCATTTAAGGACACACACACGCACACACACTTCGTTTCATTTGAGTAATTCGCTTTACAAAATGGAAAATGTTCTTTCATTATCATCATTATTATCATTATCAAAGCCTCATCTGTTGCTGTCTTCAAATTTTTGTTGAAGATGCACTTGTTTTCAGGATTAATATGTTTATTCATTATTGTTTGTCTGTATAGTAGCACAGTTAGGAGTTTTGATTTCATTACAGAGCATTAGAGTGGCTGCGCTATGTAAATTAATCTAATTATTATTATCATCATCAAATATAAATTAAAACAATGCATACGTGAGCCTTCCAGTATAGTTGCCCATCCAGCGACGAGACAGCGACGATAGTCATTGAGTTCATCCGAGGATTCCGACAGACACGCGGGTCTGACGTAGTCACTAAATGTCACCGGTTCAGCAAGTCGTATCAGAGCGATGTCGTTGTAGAGCCAATAGACGTCGTACTCGGGATGGACGAAAATATCAGCCACCTCAATCGCTACTTCGTTGTCGGAGTCATCCGTCAAATGTGCGTTCCCAAAAACCACACGATCGACGTAGTAATCACTATAAATGATATTGGATGTAAAATCAGTGATTTTTACTAGGGCGAAATATAATCATGTATATCAAAAGGACATCTCAATGGAGCTGCATTTATTTGAGCATGATATATATTATATATTAACTGTAGTTTCATACATGTACATCATGATTTTATTATAAACTAGACCTGCAATCGTGGCACTACGATATGCGTGCAATGACGGGCGATGTGGCACTAACGGTCGTCTATACTTACATAATCATAAACAGTATAATATGGTGTCTAAAATGCGATTAACTCACAATTTTGTGTGTGAACATATATCATACTTGGTATCATTCGAAAAGGCACTTCATTGCGGTCAGTTTGACACCATTGTCATCTGCGCGCAATGTACTGCTAGCATTAAACGCGCTATTACGTAATGCATAGTAAATTCATCATTTTGGGCGATAACTTTGTGCTGACATAATTGAATTTTACTAAACTTAGCAGACAGTTGTCACGTATACATGTGTCTGCAAAGTTTCATTGACGTAGGCATAAGGATCGTAATTTTAGAGCAAGTTGAAGTTATTTCGCAATTTTCTTGAAAACTGCATATTTGGAGGGCATTTTTTGCAAAGTCGGTCACCGTTAGGGTTTATAATTTTGCATTAGGCTGGAAAGGGCATATCTTCAAGTATCTAAATCCAAAAATTTTATTTCATACATACATACAATTGCTTTTCATATAGCGCAAAGTTCAATAAAGTATTGCTTAATGCCTTTTACATGATATTGTGATTGGGTAGATCTGTTCAAAAGAACGGATATAGAATTTGGTGCACATATATTGACTACTAGTGATACTTTATACAGTGCGTCCCAGAAAAAACGAAACCGAGAAGTATCGATGTTTTATCATAACTTAATCACAACCATAATTGATGAATGATACATATTTGGAAAGCTCTGTTTGTTTAAAGTAGCCCCTACATTTTCATAATTTTAACAAACGAATTCGTTTTCACTGGGTGCTTGCCGTAGCAAAAAGCAGATTTGACAAAAGACTTAACTCCGTTTCGTTGACAATCAGCCATGCATGAAGACTCTCGTCTAGGCTGATTGTCAACGAAACGGAGTTAAGTCTTTTGTTAATTTCGTTTATTGATACGGCGGGCAGCCAGTGAAAACGAATTCGTTCAATAAAATTATGGAAATGCAAGCACTACTTTAAACAAACAGAACTTTGTCATTCCTCGCTCATTTTTCCTGATTGAGGGGTCATATGAAAGGGCAAAAACTCAACTTTCTAGAAATTTGATTTTTTCCTCGAAATTCAGATACCGCCCGCCAAATGTCTTTTTGGTTTACTTCCTTCAAATTGCTTTTAATCACTCATGCATGAAATACGCATCATCTGAGTAGCATCACATGAACGAGGAGACTCTAAGCTTTCCAAATATGTATCATTCATTGATTATTGTTGATTAAGTTATGATAGAACATCGATACTTCTCGGTTTCGTTTTTTCTGGGACGCACTGTATTATAAACTTTCATGACTATGATTATTTATACGAAAACTCGGTACATAATTTGTTTAATTATTTACATGCATTCTAGAGGTAAACACGTCGTTCGCTACTATAAAAATTGGACTAAGTAAATATCCCTATGAAGGTAAGGTGTAAATTCGCTTCCATTTCCACAGAGCAAACGAGTCTGATTAGTGGCATCATACTTACACGCAGTGAGCTGCGGTAATAACCCATTGAGAGTTGATCAGGGTAGACCCACACCAACGTCTTTCAAATTTCAATCCGTCGATGCGGAGTGAACCAATCCAAGGGAATTCCCCTGGGCGTGCGTTGGTACCACCAAGAACCCTGTATTGATCTGGTGTGTATGCAGGGCGTGTCCCGCATATTTTGGTATCGAAAAGATCTGGGGGAGGAATAAAGTCGCAAGTCAGTGGCACAACGACGGGAAGGGAAGGGACATCCACCCAATTTGAATAGCCCCCCTTCGCCTCCCCCCAGCAAATGAAACAAAACAAAGCATAAATCGAAAATAAAATGAAAAGAGGGAAAAGGAGGCCCAAAAAAGATGACAGACAATCTTTGAATACTCTCCAATCTACCTCCCATTTGGTTGCTGATTTTCTTGTTTCTCTAGAAATCCACTTGGCAGTAAGATCAGTGCCGCCATCCCATCTCATTAGCTGTACGCCACTGCCACGTGTGATGAATTCAATAGAAAATGCCGACATATTTTCTTCGGTTTTATGAACTATGATTTATAAACACTTAGGGCATCTTGTTAAGTCCAAGCATATTCTTAACTCGATATCATCTACATGAATATCGCTGCATGGTCTTTACCTCCCATAGGGCCAAAACAGCTCCCATCTTCCTCCTGTTCATCGGTAAACATCGAACAGTTGACGGGCCATGGACGGTCGAGGAGTTGCTCAAAGGATGCCTTGCAGGCATCAGTGACTGCCAAACAGTCGGAGTAGCAAACCCGATGGGTGGGGCCGTTATGGGTGCATTCCGGATAGTAAACGGAGCACATGATAGGGAACAGGTGATCATGGCACGATGATATAGTATCTGCCTATGGTAGGTCATTAGAAAGTATAAACTTTGAGGATTTCACGTCAGGATTTTCAAAGGCAATTGCAACGTAGATGTGTATGGTACATCAACAACTTCAGTGTAGCCAGCAGCTCTTGCAAGTGGTAGGGGGGACCACGTGCCGACAAATATAACATAAATTATGTATTTTCATACAAACAATAAATATTACATCAAAAAAGATCTCCAACATATTTTCAGTCGTTACATCTCTGAAATATACATCCTTCTGTGTGATTATCTTTGCTATCATGCATATCCCCTCGAAAATAATCACTTATACAAAAAAAAAAAACAATTACTGAATGCGTATTAACAAATACCAAATTCATTGGTTGATATACAGGTCAATAATCGTAGTCAGACAGTGTTCTACTAAAGTTAAAACTAATTAATTAATCGTTCCTGGCATTATCTATGAAAACCACCAACAATCTGGACAAATCCATCAATAATAATGAAAAACTTAACATTTCTTTATAAAGCAATTAAAAAGACATTCCGCTGCTTACCATGTCTGGAAAGCTTCCCGCTGCAGCGTCTGCTGTCTCTGCGTTCCGATTCGGGAAAAAAGTCAAATCGTAGGCCAGGTTCTGTCTACATATATCAAATTGAACTTGTTCGCAGTACGCTGGGTAGGAGAAAATCGATCAATGAAGGGTAAAAAACAGCGATAACATGTCAGAGAAATCGGGAAAGCAGACAACCTATATGACACATTCCCCGTGTCCACACACAACATTTTCCGTGATTAGGCGTGATTAGTTACACCGTTTCGGGATAGTTATACTGTTTCGCGATAGTTATACTATGAAATTGTGTGTGTGGACGCTTACTAACTATACGTCGTATAACGAAACGTCGTATAACGAAACGATGCCCAAACATGCGTTTCGTTATACGACGTAAAACTAATCACGCCTAATCGCACCTAATCACGGAATATGTTGTGTGTGGATGTAATTGATGTGTTTGGGGGAACTGCTTAACAAATACTCAGGGGAAAAAAAAAAAACTCTCTCTAAAGTAAAAGTATAGAAACTCCCTCAATATATAGAGATAACATAGAAATGCATTAATACAATACAATGTGTGCAATACAATTGAAGGAAACTACATGTATAACCATATGAATTAATTAAAAAGCGAATGTAAACGTTAAATCAAAACTTACGACAGTATTCCTCCTCTGAGAAATCGAGACAGTCGTTATTTCCGTCACAACTTGCCGATTCGTTGATACACATTCCACTAGAACATTGCACTTGACCGCTGCTGCATCCTGTCATGAAGTATTTAAAGAATCGAATTATAGATAATCTCAATTCTAGTAAACAATTTGTTATCGTGTACTTTAACTGATAGATTCCGAATAGCAATATAAGGTCTGGGCTCCGTCTTATAAAGAGTTGATATTAATCGCAACTTAGATACGATTGATATCAATCGCAATAATATACATAAGAAATAGGAGGCTGCAAACTTGCGATTGATGTAGCCTATTCGATATGCGTCGGGCTGTATATACTGATCGCGTTATGGAGACTGACATCGGCGCGGGCGTCAGCCCGAGCGCCTATCATTACTAGTTTTGTTTTGTAATATTCTTTATTGTATTCACTCAATAAATAATATTAATTCATACAAATTGTAATATATAACATATTGAAACAAATTACAGAGTACAAAATACAGTAATCTCAATTATATTGAATGAATTAATATTGTTATAACCCCCCCCCCCCTCTATATTTTGTTCTGTGTTACTAGTATCCCTATTACATATTACAATTTATAACATATTGGAACAAAGTACAGACTACAATCAACTTAGTTATATCGAATGAATAAAGTTTGTTAAATCCCCTACCCCCGTTAAAAACAAAACCAACAACAACAAACACAAAACAAACAAAAAACCAAAAAAAAAGAAAACAAAAACAAAAACAAAAAACAAAACAAAAAAACAAAAAAACAAAAAAACGATACAAGAAGACTAGTGAACTCATCATTATTCATATTATGTGTATCGTATTTGTGACGAGCGTATTCTCATGCATGATTCATAAGACTAGCCTTAGTTGGTGATCAATCACTTTGATTTAACCAATCAAATATCACCTCCAGTTTCCTCATCGCTCATTGGCCTATTTTGGTCCGTGCAACATAAATATTCATGAAAGAGCTTTACAGGTGGTTCGTAGATTTTCTACGAACGAAACAATGGACATGAAAGAAAATAAAACTTTTCGCATGCACCAGTGATGATAGGCGCTCGGGCTGACGCCCGCGCCGATGTCAGTCTCCCAAACGCAATAAGTATACTTGTAAAGCCCGACGCATATCGGATAGGCTACGATTGATGCGGATCAATCCCAACTCTTTTTTAGAAGGGGTACCTAATGTAATATTTTGAGTATAATTGAAATAATCACTCTGGACAAGAAATCAAATATTATGAGGCACGACCCTTTTTTTAAACAACATGCATTTTTCGTCAGATGTCTTAAACATAACTGGCAAACAAATTATCGTAGGCCTACCAATCTTTAACAACCTCTGTCAGCGCAGTGACTAGGTCACTGGTTTGTAACTTATTTATCAGGCGGGAAAGGAATATTTCTGAAATTACGTTTTAATACAGGCCTCTGTGTATTACACTTCACCAAAAACCAATCTAGTGTTAGTGGAATATTTTCCCTCCTGCTTCATAGGAAATTGAAGGATACTATATAAATTATCCTTACTTTCATTTCTGATAATTTATTACTTCAAAGCATTCTAGATAAAAAATTGTGAGTGAGGGAAGTAAATTGTTGATGCGTTAATAATCAGTGATATGGTATTACGTATCCACCTACAGCAGTGGAGAATTTTCTTTCTTTTTGACTATTTAAAATGATGATAAGCCGAATTAAATCGTCTTGCGTGCCCCGTGTGGCCCAGGGGTTGCTAATAAGAAACATAACTAAAAAATAATAAGAAGAAGAATGCCCTAAGGCGTTAAAAGGATTCAAGGAATAAATTCCTACCGGGTTGCCGTTTACTATGTCTGGAAGGATATTAACAAAGATAGATTAATGTCTTGCCAAAGGACATTAGTGCCTCGGCGGGACTCGAAGCGAAAACCATATGATCCACAGTCCGGTGACGTATCCACTAGACCACGACACCAGAACCTATTGCTAATATGATCTTACCAGGGTTTAGTATAGCTGTGACACGAAGACTGAATCCAATATCACCCGTTGAGACATCTGTGGTGAACCTGACCCACATAGAGTGACCGGGTGTAGCGGGTTCACTGGAATTGCTATACCCAGTCAGTTTCTGAAGCTCCCAAGAACCAGGTTTATTGGGACCAGGCCCATAACCAATGTACAAGTAGTCGTATTTCGTTTCTAGGGCCAGCTCTAGAATATGTATCTGAAGGATGTGACCCTCTGGAGCCTTGAGTACCCAAGTAAGGTCGAGGTTCGAGCCGTAGTAGGAGGATGGATAGCCGGGTGAAGATATGACGGTGGGTTCGTTCCATTCAATTTCTATCACAGTGATGCTGGTATCTGTGCAATGAATTCATAATAATAATAATAATAATAATAATAATAATAATAATAATAATAATAATAATAATAATAATAATAATAATAATAATAATAATAATAATAGTAATATAAATAATAACGATGAAAATAATAAAATAATAATGAAATGGTGATAAGAGTGATTAAAAAAGTAATAATATCTTTAAACCAAAGAAGCCAAGGCATAAACGGTGTTCTTCTTTAGAGTCCTGCAATTATTCTTATCCCAGCAATTGCCAGCATCATGAAAGATTTTTCGAAAGAAAAGTAGAAGGTACCAGACTAAGAGGAAAAACAGTAAGTAACTAGAAGGGGAACGTTGCGACATGGTGTGCAATGACAATACGAGAGTATACCAAGATAGCAGAAAACAGAGATGTGTGGAAAAATGTTACAATCAGCCTCCAAGCTGAGAGAAGATATTTTGATAGATATATAGAATTGACAGACACCCGATGTACACAACGATACATCCACTGAAGACAAGACAGCCAGGAATTGAAAATGCCATTTCATGAACTATCTACTCTAGCCGCAACGCACCCATCCCATCTCTAGGAAATAAAGTGTAATGTACTTCAGAACTTGAACGAGTTTAATTAGATCACTTTAAACCCTACAAAAATATGAAACCGTTACAACATTTCCGAATTCATTGTAGCAGGTTCCTCCATTGTAGCAGCGGTTCTCGAACCGACATTCATTGTTATCTGGGAGCAGCAAGGAAGGAAAATTGATTTTGTTTTGACTGGATAAAAGCATAATTAAAGGTACTATGTCCCATTTGCAGGCCACAAACATGAAAAGGTTAAATTCCAACAGCATTTGAAAGACAATACTAATTTAGAACTTCCCTATAAAAAAGTGGGCTTGAAAATGTCTTTAAGTGGGAAAATAACGACTATAAGTTGTCAAATCGACTTAGGAGCTATAGAGCTAATAAGGTATAGTCTGATTTTCAGACTATTGTACCGAATGGTTGTACGTTTTATGCTGCATAAAGATTTAATCGGTTTAATTTTGGCCATTACAAGAAGTGGGTTATTGATGTAGACAAATGCTCATGAACCCCTTATGGCTCATTTTATACCAAAGATGAACAAAGCCAGTCAGTCACTCAATAGTGTCTGACAGTGAAGTCTAGCAAGTAAACGGGTTTCCTTGCATAATTTGAATATTAGGACACTGTTAACGTTTAAATTTCACAGCTAGGACATACATGACATATTCATAATTCCTGCAAAGTTCTACAGAATTTGATGTTGGCTGCAAAAGGGACACATAGAAAACAATGGTTAATCGGTGACCATTGGTCCCCCATGATCCTCCTTTTCTTATGTTAATTGAGAGCTTAGTTGATGAGATAACCACCTGTCAGTGACCAAGTGGGAGGTCTAATCCCTCCTGTCCAAACTAGTGCAGGTGGGATTTAAATGCTGTTTCATATCCTCATCCATGTACATAATAATCAGAAATTAAAAAGTCTACCGAAATAAAGGACGGGGTATAAATAATATTTTCTTCCTGAATAACTTCCAATTGTTTTGTTTTACCTGAATGCTAAGAAAGTATGTGTATGCTTGTAAGTAGGGAACCAGGGAAACGCCGACTTTAAGTCCTCTCCGAGGGACTTGCTAATGAGGATTAATACCTTACCGAAGTGCACAAGCGTCGACTTGGTTTCGAACCCGTGACCTCCAGGTGACTAGACCACTGCTCTACCACCGAACCATCGCTAAGTACTACTCTTGTTTTAGCCGACAGGCCAAATGTGTAGCCCTCAAGTATATCAGATACCCAGTGTAATTTTTTCATCATTGTGTCTGTAAAATGTCGCGTGGCCCGAATGATCCCCAAGGGAGTTAAGTTTTAAAACAATGCAACGTTTGTGTGCAATTTTGATGTTGTTAAATATAATCATGTATTCACATTTATATGAAATATGCTATTTTTTTTCCATAAACCATGACAAGATACATAGAAATTATTAAGTTCAATGTATACCAAATCCACAATAGCGAAGAGCACGTCTTAATGTGTATGATATTAATCATTTCTACGAAGTACGCATTAATAACTTCAAATCAGCAATATTTATACATTTTTATGAACGATTTTCATCTATTTTAAATTCCTTGTTGCAATTTGTACTCTATCTAGTTTCAACTACATAACATTTTGTTAGTAAAATATTAATGTGTCCAATTAAGAAACATTTTGACGACGAAATACTTATTCATTCAGCTATTTAGCAAATCGTTTTCCTTGGTCAGTTGAATTGGAATAATACTAGTATAAGAATTATCTTACCTGTATTTTCTGCAGATGTATACGGCAGAACAGAGACAGCCAAAAACCCAAACACGATGAACATTATCCCCATTTCTCTTCGTGAAACTTCTCCACCTATGAAAATAAAAGAATGTTTGATTATCGTGTAAAAGTTTTTAATGATTCATAGTCCAGTGCGTCCCAGAAAAAACGAAACCGAGAATTATCGATGTTTTATCATAACTTTGATAGTCACATTTATAATTAATAAATGACACATATTTGGAAAGCTTAGATCCTCCTCTTCCATTTGATGCAACTCATATGATGCATATTTCACGCATGAGTGATTAAAATCAATTTGAAGAGAGGAAACCAAAAAGTCATTTGTACAAAAGACTTAACTCCGTTTCGTTGACAATCAACCATGCATGCATTTTTTCGTCTACGGCTGATTGCCAACGAAACGGAGTTAAGTCTTTTGATAATTCAGTTTGTTGCTACGGCAGGCAGCCAGTGAAAACGAATTCGTTTAATAAAATTATGGAAATGCAAGCACTACTTTAAACAAACAGAACTTTGTTATTACTAGCTCATTTTTTTCAATTCAGATACCGTCCGCCAAATGACCTTTTGGTTTCCTCTCTTCAAATTCACTTTAATCACTCATGCATGAAATATGCATTATAAGAGTTGCATCATATGAAAGAGGAGGATCTAAGATTTACAAATATGATTCATTTATCAATTATAATTGTGATTAAGTTATGATAAATCATCGATTCTATCATAGTTCTCGGTTTCGTTTTTTCTGGAACGCACTGTATAGTTGCGCAAGTGCATGCTGTAAAATGATTATCGTATCAGAGGAGATGGTACGAATAATGTTATTAAATAAGTTGCCATAGAGGATATGTCAGGAAAATCCCACTTTCGATTCATGTTCTTCACGATTGGAAAAGTGCCCTTCTTGGAGTTGCACCCCAAGTGGAGACCAACAAAACCGACAACAACAACGAAAAACAAAATATAAAAGATAACGCTGCTTACCGCTAAATTACATTAATTTAAAAACAATATAATATACTTTAAACGCTCAGGAAAAGAGGCATTCAGGCATATATTATAACTATTAACCTCCATATAGAACTTTTTCTCCGCAACTTGGTATATAAACTCCAAATAGTAACTAAACAATACAGAAATATCTGTATGATGTAATGATGAATTCTTTGGCGTTTAAAGCTTTTCTCAATCTCTGGTAATCTCATAACGAAGAAAAATTGCAATCGATATTCCTCCCACTCTTTCCACTTCGATCGATACCATATATTTAACTCTGCAGAAGAAGAAGGTTTTCAATTTTGTTCTACCCTTGGTGAAACCTTCCTTTTTTCTTCAAATCTTGCCATTTAGATCATCAACTATCCAGCAATCGAGCCCCCTTGTGAAAACGTACGTTATTTTTCGTAAAGCCTGACAGCATTGGATTGGCAAGGCCTGTGCCTATACCAGCAGCTGTCTTGGTTCTGCATTGATATTTTTGCGAATTTACTAATGTTCTCCAGTGGTATTGATGGGATTTTTTGGGACATTGGTAAAGTCCCTATCTCACTGAGCAGGAAATGCTTGCGAACGTAGCGAATTTGGGGGTTTTGCCAGGGTTCGTAAAAGATGGCAAGAGAGTTTGCAAACAGTTTTCATTGTCGTAAACAGTTTTTCTTGTCGTAAGGAAATTTTAAACACGTTCAAAATTTCTTTGCGAATTTATTTTCCGCAAACAGTTGCAAGCGTTTGCAAAACAGTCGTAAGCCTTTGCAAACAGTTGTAAGACGGTGTCGCTGAAGTTCTTTTTGATTCGCCAATGCTAGCGACCACGTTACCATAATGGTTCCTATATCAAAATCGATCCATTGCTTACCAAGAGTTAGCAAAAGGTCCCAAACATTCACAATTAGTGGCAAAAAATTGGCAAATAGTTGCTAATCTTCTCAAAAACTGTCGCTAACATTTGCTTACAGTCGCTAATAGACACCAACTGCCTTTCGCAAACATTCTCTCAAATGTTGCTAATCGACGCTAAACATCGCTAAAAGTCGCTAGTTTTCGCCAACATTCGTCAGAAAAGTTGGCGAATCCAAAATTCGCTACCCTCGCAAGCATTCGCAGCTCAGTGAGATAGGGCCTGTAAGCGACCGTGATATGACAGGATTGCAATGGAGCGAATAGTCGATGCTTAAGCCCCAGTCTTATGAATAATGATACTAATTATTCAATTCGTATATACTTGAAAATAACATGAAGAAGTATAATTTTACATCGCCATCAACGGAAGGATATGAATACTCTAAAAAGCCCATGAATTCAGATAATACCTAATGTACAAGAGATTCAATTATTACTTGAAATCGACAAGATATATATTCGTTTATCTAAAATGACTTGGGAATTCATATTTTAAAAAAATAGTCACAATTACTCGGCATTTAATACCTGCAATTTTTACACGGTATGCATTTGCGAAACGCATTCATATTACGGCAAAGAAAATTATTGAGACGAAAACTTTCAAATACGTTTTTAAGCAGTAATTAAAAAGAAAAGATTTATTATAAACAATTAGTCAACCACATTCTTGTTCAAACCAAAAAGACAAACGCGGAACTTTTAATAGAAGTGACTATCTGTGAGGGGATGGGTGACATGGGTCCATCAGATATATTAGAAGGAGATATAAAGGCCTGTCAAACAAGCGAAGAAAGGAACCTTCTCTTTGAACGTTTGTTTCCTCTTTGTTGATCTTGAAAGTGAGGGTTTCAGTGTTTTAAATAGTGTACTCTAGTTCTGAAGCCTGGCTTTATAAAAACAACTTACCGTGATAGTCTATGCGACTGATGCGCGTACATTAGGAAAACGGGTATAATATATACTTATATGGGAGAAAAGAGAGTGATAAGGAAGAGAGGGAGATGATATAGTATAGTATATTTCTTAAATCAGCATTGCGATTGAAAAACAAAATCATCTTCCACTGGTTCATACATTATAAAGTGGGGAGGGATCGGGGGAGAAAGGAATATAGAGGAGGAATAACGATTAAGTTAAAGAGGCATAGTAGTGGCCCTCCATGGAGAATTCAACACCACTCGGGTATTTACCCAACAACTTGTGTTGTCGAACACCAGGATTAGCCTTCAATTTTTGTTGTATCAACAGGTCTCATGTAATGCACTGCATTTACAACCAAGCGCCCCATATGGAAAAGTTGTTATCTTAAATTCCCCTAAACTCTTCGAGAGACTAGGGGTATTTCTTGATGGGAGTATGGGAACCGAATACTTACCTACAATACGATAACGATGATAGGTAAACAAATCTCAACAATTATACGTATTAAAATACATTCCAACAGAATCTATACTCATCAAGCTACCTTATCCATGGATATTATGTAAGGTGGACATGAAGGCTCAAGGAGGCCTCAGCTAAATAATAGACCCTACTCATTTTTTTCAATGAGACTCTACTTCAGGACTGTAATCCTTTATTCGTTGCGGCACAACATCGAGAGAACATTCTCAGCTCAGTGCCCGTTTCAGTTACGACTTTTTTCATATTTCACATTGCACAATATCAGATTGTTTACTAAGTATATGTTTATAATATAATGTCATGTGAAGGACTGGTTACTGAAGAAGAATGTCGGCAGGCTATTGTATCCATGAAAACAACAAGTCACCTGGCAGTGATGTTTTATCTGTGGAATTTTTAAATGTTTCGGGAACGACGTAAAATATCTGCTATAAGACTGTATAAATGAGGGTATTCAACAAGAGAAAGTATCTGAATCCCAAAGATTAGGTATACTTACTTTGTTATATAAGAAAGGGGATAAATAGAGTTTGGACAACTGGAGACTAATATCGTTACTGAACACGGACTACAAGATCTTAGCGAAGGTATTATGTAAAAGACGCTTTCTGCGTTACTATTCATCATCCTTGTTGTAATGGCCTTAAAAATCAAGCAAAATAATGAAATACATGGTATCACGGTCGTCTCTGCAAATAATGGTATGTCGAAAGTTTTTTAAATATCACAATTAGCTGATGACGCTGTCCTTTTACTTAATTCCATTGAATCTGCTCAGTAACATTTCAGTTGAAGAAGTCAGAAGCTTTGGACATTTTGCTGGGCCAAGCTTAAATATTATGAAAACAAATGTTAACAACGACACCTCAAATAGAATTTATAAACGAATTAAGTTGGAATTATAATCCACTCAAGTATTTAGGTATATACCTAACTAGAAATTAAAGAAGAATGTGATCGATTGAACTGGTCAGTCAAACTTGAAAAGATTATATCTATCCTAAATATCTGGAAGATAAGAAATGTAAACATTTATGGTAAAGTTGTTATAATTAAATCACTTATAATTTCACAATTTGTGTATGTTGCTTCAATATTACCCGTTTTCTCACAAACTAATTGTTGACTTGAACAAATTGATTTATAATTTCCTTTGGAATTAAAAAAAGAGACAAGATAAAGAGATCAGTCTTAATAAATACAACTGAAAATGCAAGCCTAAGAAAGACTTGAATTCCAAGTTCCAATCCCTGCATTTAGCATGGTTATCAAAGGTCTTTCAAAATAACCAAGATACACCGTGGAAATTTATGTTTAAAATCTGGATTGGAGAAAATATGTCCGTTGTCATTGATTTTAAAATCAAACTTTTCTCGCAAAGATATCTTGATTTTATGTTCAAAACACAATCTAAGTGAGTTTTATATTAGTTGTCTCGTATGCTGGAGTGAACTGAAATATATTGACATTTTGTATGTCGAAGATGTTAGAAATGAAGTGTTATGGTACAACATTAACATAAAATTTGATAGTAAAACCCTATTTTTTAAAGAATGGTTTAAACATTGTATCGTACTAGTTGATGATATTGTAGAAAATTGACATTTTAAGACACGAGATCATATTTACAGTAGGCTTGCGGGTGCACCATGTGTGTGTGAGAGAGAGAGAGAGGATTGAGGAGTCCTGAAAAGGACTCTCGGTAATCTTTCTTGAGGGTGTGTAGTCCTGAAAAGGACTGTTCGTGTAGTCTTGAAAAAGACTGTTGGTTATCTTTCTTATAGTATTAGGTTATAGTTCTAAGGAGAACTATAGCGCTTGGAGAGAATGAGTGGCGGGAGTGGCTCGACGTTTCGAACAGGTTGACTATCCGTCGTCAGGAGATCATATTTGTAATGTAAGATCATATTTGTAATGTATTTGGTTCGAATTCCTTATTGGTTGACTTTGTATATACGAATCTCAAAAAGACGATCCCTAAAGTTTGGATAAAACGAATTCATGAAGTCAACCAGCATGCAGTTGACGATAGAGGTACTATACAACATTATGACACTGATTTCTGCGAAATTAAAACAGGTGATGTCATTAGATTGTCAACGATGAAATCGAAACATTTCTATAGTTTAATGAGTGAGCTTAGGAAAAGTGATTTAGCTGTATGAACACACTGGGAAGAAAAGTTTCACCTTCCAATTGATTTTGACTGGTAAGAGATATTGAAATTTAAGTTTAAAACAATAAAAAAAAAATAGAGTGAAGCAAGTAAATTTTCAAACACTTCATCGAATTTTTTCAGTTCAGATTTAATTTATGTTAATGGAAAATTGTAAATGAAAACTCATGTGCTTTTTGCAAAGTAACTGAATCGTTTGTTCATGTTCTTTTAGAATGCCCCGAAGTAGTATGATTCTGGAAACGTGGTGTTGCATTTATTCGTTATATCTTTAAAGAAACGCTGATAATAAACGAAAAATACCTGATTGATGGTGCAGATTCTAATTGTTCAAACACTAAAGATATAAACGTAATTATTACATATGCACAATATGCAATATATCAAATGTACTACTTTCAGGAAAAACGTACAACAGTCTTGCAATATGGCATGTATTTAAAACTACTTTGTTTGGATAACATTTCAGGTGTTATATCAAATGCCCTTCAACATTATACTCATTGATTTTATCTGATTGTAAAGATTTCAAGATTTGAGGTGTAGAGTAAATGTATATCGGTTTGAATTTTTGTTGTTAAACATATTTTATACCAGAATAAATACCTCTGAAGAGGAAATTATTATTTGTTTAAGTAAGAAGAAAGGTGTTTTAGATAAACTCAAGTATATGAAATATATTCAATCAACTGATTTGTTCACATGGCTTGAGGCTCCAAGAGCCCTATCCAAATTTCAAATTTCAAATGTACACTAAACAGGTTTATTACTTCAAACTCGTAATAAAAATTAAAACAAACGTGGTAAAAAAAAATAAAAATCATTATTATTTATTTTTGTTACATTCTTTCAAATTTGTAGCACAAATGTGCCAAAGTTGGTGATTTTAGACAAAAGTGCAATTTGTCCAACTTTACCGCCAAACTATAGAAGCTTTAGCTTAAAGAAACCCAACTATATGTCCAACCATGGCTTATTCACTCACCCATAACCAGAAAGGGGTTTGTACAGCCGAGCAAGAGCCTTCGAATACACGGATTTCGATGGGTGCACCAGCAACTGAGGTGGACATCCAACTTGCAGAAGGAGAAACCGATCGAGTAAATCAGCTCTGCATAGCCACGACTGACAAACACGATTAATATGGAAATGACACACACACGCGCACACGCGCGCTCACACACGCACACAACCACACCACTCTAGTCTGCAAGCTCAAACCCTGGTCAGTCGTAAAAGAGAGTCTGCACTACTAGACTACCATAGGCCATGTACTATAGCTGCTCCTGACACAACCAGTAGGTAGCTGGGCTAGGCTTCTCTCAAGGCACAATGATTTTTGATAAAGTGTCAAATTAGGGTCTGTACTTGCAGACTAACACCCATTCCCCCGCCCCACACACAGACACGCACTCTCTCTCTCTCTCTCTCTCACTGAGATATTTTTCCCTCATGGGAATGAATTACATCAGAGGCGGACCTAGCTGTAGTAGAGATATATTACGGGATTTTCCACGAAGCAAGCTGCACAAGGAGCTGAGGTGTGCACTAGTTTCAGTGATGCATGTCAATGCATCAAGGGGAGGGGGGGGGGGGGGGTCTAATTAGGAGCGTGAGCATGCATTTTGAGGAGGCAGAAATTATGAATTAAACTCACTAGAAGAAGAAGAAGAAAAATAATAATAACGATAATAGTAATAACAGTAATAAAAGTAATAATAATAGTAATGATAATAATAATAATAATATTAACAATAATGATGATAATAAGAATGATAATAATAATAATAATAAGAATTAAGAATTCCATAAGGAGGAGAAGAAGAAGAAAATAAATATATGCCATTTAGACGGGGGGGGGGGGGGGGCTAATTGCCCCTAGCTGTTGCAGTGCCCTGAGCAGTTTGAGGCTTGCGGGGGGACACTCGCCTATAGTTGGTATGCCTTTATTGCATGGCGCCGTATACGTTTTATCCATAACAAGGGAGGCTTCATTTCTGTCTTAAACATGATTTTCCGGCCCGCATATATTTATGTTTTATTTTGTAAAGTGCATTATAAGGGTCAATGTCGCTATTCATAAGGACCGCCATTCATAAGGTCGGCTATTCATAAGGTCCGTTATTCTTAAGGACAGCTATTCATAAGGACAGCTTTTCATAATTTGTGAAAAGGGTCATTATTTATAAGGTTCATTATTCATAAGGACCGCTATTTATACTCAGGGAAGAGGGTCGGTATTCATAGTATGACAAGAGGGTCACTATTCATAATACAAAATCGGGGTCCTTATTCATAAGGGTCGCTTTTCATAATAAGAGAAGAGGGTCGCTATTCATAATACAAGATGAGGGTCGCTATTCATATTAGGAGTAGAGGGTCGCTATTCATAACACGGAATGAGGGTTGTTATTTATAATGCACAATGAGGGTCGCTATTTATACGGGTCATTATTCATAATACGAAATGAGGGTCGCTATTCAATTTATATATTGTCTTACTGTCATGTCGTATATCTTTTTCTTGTTTTCCTTTTTATTTGAATAGAAAAAAGAGAAAGAAAGGAACAAATATTGTAAAAGTATTACCTGTAATATATATGTATGTACGTACATATGTATATGCTTTATGATTATTCAACCTCTCTTACAAGATGACCCCGACAATAAGACACTATTCCAAACTCGTGGGAGACAATGAGTATGGGATGACAATACACAATGCTTTTTACAATACTAGATTCCATAAAGATTAATAGGGTTAACATAAAAAAAAAAATATATACATTCCTGTTCTCAATGTGTATGATGAATTGACAGGTATATTATGATGTGTTTATTCTGTAATTATCTATCTTGTTTCATGACAACTTACATCAGCCTTAATGTTCGTTCTATTTGTTCCCTTTATTGTATTTTTCTTGTTATTGTGGTTTGGCTATTTAAAGTAATTGATTATTTATATTTCGTGTGTGAACCTTTAAGCATGTATATATCGACTTGAATAACTATTACATATATTTTCTGTGTTTGCTTTGAATTTACCATGTCCCGAATTGATTAATGGTTGATTTTTCTTAAACCTGCATTCATATTTATGTTGACATACCGTATTTTCCTGTGTTTGTTCTGTATTTATCATTTTATCCTGCCCCCTTGTTGCTACAAGGGCTAGATATCCCACTCCAAAATAAAAACGAAGACAAATTTCTCACGGCATATTTTACTTTAATTGTGTTGCACTATATAGACCTTATCAGACCTCCTTCCCCATCACCATCACCCTCACCCTCACCCTCACCCCAACAAAAAAGACAATAAATTAGTGATTCATATTAGGATTGCATTACCTCTTTGTACGATACATGAAGCGAAAACCTTCAAGGTCCGAAAGTGTTCAAGCTCCCTATCCCCCAAAGTCTCAAACAAATCACAATTCTTAAGTGCCCCCCCTCCTCTCACCCCTCTCCGGACAGTAAGTAAGCTCGTGGTCCGGTCCAACCCCGCTATACAATTTGTAGGTCCAAAAGTCCTACTAAAAGCTACTTTCTACAAAAACATATTATGAATAGCGACCCTCATTTCGTATTATGAATAGCGAACCTCTACTCCTATTGTGAATAGCGAACCCCTACTCCTATCGTGAATAGCGACCCTCATTTCTTATTATGAATAGCGAACCCCTACTCCTATTATGAATAGCGACACCCTACTCCTATTATGAATAGCTACCCTCATTTCGTATTACGAATGGTGACCCTATTATGAATAGCGACCCTCTATTCCCATTTTGAATAGTGACCCTCATTTCATATTATGAATAGCGAACCTCTACTCCTATTGTGAATAGCGACCCTCTGCTCCTATTATGAATACCGACCCTCATTTATTATTATGAATAACGAACCCCTACTCCTATCGTGAATAGCGACCCTCATTTATTATTAATGAATAACGAACCCCTACTCCTATTATGAATAGCGACACCCTACTCCTATTATGAATAGCTACCCTCATTTCGTAATAGGAATAGTGACCCTCATTTCATATTATGAATAGCGTCCCTTACTCTATATTATGAATAGCGACCCTCATTTTGTATTATGAGTAGCGACCCTCTTTTTGTATTATGAATAGCGAACCTCTACTCCTATTATAAATAGCGACCCTCTACTCCTATTATGAACAGCGACCCTCATTTCTTATTATGAATAGCGAACCCCTACTCCTATTATGAATAGCGACCCTCATTTCGTATTATGAATAGCGACCCTCTACTCCTATTATAAATAACGACCCTCATTTCGTATTATGAGTAGCGACCCCCTTTAAGTATTATGAAAAGCGAACCTCTACTCATATTATGAATAGCAACCCCGTACTCTTATTATGAATAGCGACACTCTTTTCCTATTATGAATAGCGACCCTCCTTTCGTATTATGAATAGCGAACCTCTACTCCTATTATGAATAGCGTCCCTTACTCTATATTATGAATAGCGACCCTCATTTTGTATTATGAGTAGTGACCCTCTTTTAGTATTATGAAAAGCGAACCTCTACTTATATTATAAATAGCGACCGTCTACTCCTATTATGAATAGCGACTCTCATTTCTTATTATGAATAGCAAACCCGTACTCCTATTATGAATAGCGACACTCTTTTCCTATTATGAATAGCGACCCTCCTTTCGTATTATGAATAGCGACCCTCTCTTTGTATCATGAATAGAGACCCTCATTTCGTATTATGAATAGCGGACCTTATGACTAGTAACCCCTAATATAAATTATGAATAGCGACCCTCTCCTCGTATCACGAATAGCGACCCCAATTTCGTATTATGAATAGCGGTCCTTATGATTAATGACACACAATATGAATTATAAATAGCGACCCTCATCTCACGTTATGAATAGCGGTCCTTACGAATAGTTCTCGGTGAGATGGAGGTAACTGTCTCTCTGGCACATTTTATGTTAATAATGGTGTTCGGCAAGGAGGTATATTTGTTTCCATACGTATTTAATTTGTATTTGGATGATTTACCTGTAAAATGGAATAACCGTAGTACTGGCTGTTCTGTTGGTAGTACCAAAGTTAATCATTTAATTTATGCTTATGATGATTTTTTATTTTTAGTCCATCATCTGCAGGTTTACAGAGCCTGCTAAATGTTTGTTCTCAGTTTGGTATAGAAAATGATGTTAAATGTAATGCGTAAAAGAATCACGTTATGATTGTGCATTGTAAAGAACACTGTAAGTTGGTATTTCCAGATTTGTATTTGTGTGGTGCTAAACTTGATGTTTGTAAAGAGGCTAAGCACCTAGGTCATTATTTAACCGAGGATATGTGTGATAATAGAGATATATTTATTGACAGTTTCGTAAACATTATGCACAGGGTAACACATCGTGCATAAAGTTTCATATGTGCTATCTTAAAGTTAAGGTTGAATTAGTTCGAGCTAATTGTACACCGTTATATACTACACATCTTTTGAGTAGGTATAAAGCTGGTATAAAAAGAGCAGTGGGCCTTTAAAGAAGCTCACGGTAGCCTATAATGATGCTATGAGGATGCTCTTACGAATACCTGTATGTGAATATACCTGTATGTCAAGCTGTTGTAAGAAATATAATAAGTTTTTTCAGATAATTGACCGACACTTCAGAAAATATGATTGTTAAAATTTTGGTTAACCCATTGCAAAGCAGTACAAGGTTCACCTCAGATTTGTGGAAGTTCAGGACCCTGTTTCGTAAAACTTGATATCAATAACAAGTTACAAGCTACTGTTATAAGCTACTGAAATCATGGCCGCATCTGAATGGCTGAGACCAAATTTGTCATAGAAATTTAGCATTTGTTATAGATAACAAGTTTTATGAAACGGGCCCCTGCAGTGGTTCAGTAGCTTGTAGCATCAAGGGTCTCAGTCAAATATAAATACTGTAAGCATGCGTGACCAAGAAAACGCGTATAAAGGGGTGTTTTATCAGATTGTTAATTGGTTAAAAAACGTCAATTTTCAAGAAAAAGGGTAGTTTACAAAATACTGCTGTACGCGTTTAGGGGTAATTTTCTAGCTCCCGACTCCGAATTTAAAGCTGGTCTGGAAGCTGGTTATCTATAACCTTCGGAAACCACTATAATTTCCGTACCAGCATGTGAATTGCTTGTTTACGACCGGGGTTTACGACGACGACGAAATGTAATCATTTTTTTTCTCGAAGCCAAGGTCATATGGGGGCTCTGCATTAAAACCAATGCCACTTGGAAGTGGAAAGGTAGATGATATTGCTCCTATACTGGAACAGATGTTTACATCTGAAGCGCAATTTTTTAAATTTTATTTTGTACATTGTCTACAACTTAATTGGTAATCCCTATCGCACACTTCAAAATGCTCAAGGCCGGGGTTACACTTTTACAATACTTGTTTAGGAGTACACTTTTGTGAAACACGCGAAATCCTCATTAAGGGTGTATTTTGGCTTCAGGAGAAATCCTCGCTTAGAGGATGTCTGGAAAACATATTTCTATGTGACTGAGACCCCTGGGGCTTGTTGTCACAGTCGGCAGAGGTAGTTTCAAGTAGTTTAGTTTTGTTTCTCTTGTATCTGTATGCATGTGTTCCCCTCTTATTTGTGTTCATTGTTTATATCCACAAATTTTATTTCATTTCATATCGTTTATTTCCATTTCCAACAAAATAAATAAAGCACAATGGATTGCATTGTACATAGTAAAACAATGAAACTTAACAATATATTTGTAATGGTCCACAATGTACAACAGGCATATAAAACAGGTTGGTCATGGAGAGGACTGCTGAAAAGCTAGGCTTGTAGATTGCAGCCCCCTATAACTTATAGTTGCAAAAATAATATATATCAATAAGAAAGGAACACACAAGTACATAAACCAAATAAACATAACAAAGAAGTAGTGAAAGGGACAGGGAAAGAAGAGAGACAAGGACGAGAGAGGGCAGTACTCTCACCTATAACACACACAACACTACACGGACCGACTGGAATACGGATGGCCAGTACAAAATGAATCAAAATATAAAAAAAGTATTTTATTGAGTGAAATAAATTTAATGAGGAAGAGCTGACGCTTGATAATCACGCAAAAAGATCTTTTTAATTTGAATTTAAAATAATTTAAGCTGGGGGCATTCTTGATTCTAACATCAAGAATGGTCCATACCTTCGGGCCTGCGTAAGTGAATATGGAGCCAGTAAAGTTCTAGTTAATGGCAGATGGAATTCGTCAGATTGGCGCGTAGGGTATTTGTGAATTGTTTTATTTTTGATGAATATTAAATTGAAGACTGAAGGTAGCGTATTATTATTTAACTGGTACATAAACTGACCGAGGCTATAACGAAATAAATCATTTATTTTCAACACATTATTTTCAGCAAAAAAAACATCAGTATGGGATCTCAAGGAAGTGCTACAAATAACACGCATAGCTTTTTTTGGTAGAAGTAGTATTCTATGAAGATAAGAATCGTTTGTATTACCACAAACAATAATACCATAATTTAAGTAGGGCAAAATTAATGTCGAGTTAAAGCATTAGCAGGGAGGAGGTTGGCAGAAAAAACTTAACCTTATTTACAATCATTTAACCTTTAATTACTATCACATAGCTGCATTACTATCATGGCTGTGTATTACTTGCTGTGCTATTGATTCTCAACATTTCAAACACCACTGTACAAAACTCAACTGATTTCACTAAAAATCAGTACTTTAGTGACAATTGTTGACACCTAAATAGCAGTGAAATACCATTTTCCCTTCAACTTACCGATGTTCAAAAGAATAATTAAACAATTTAAATTGTTAGTTTACTGTCAAACTTGCCGATCAGCCACATCGGCATACAGTGTAAGTCAAAAAAAAAGTTTACACCTTGAAAATTGCTAATTATTTTTAAAATCATCTATGAACAGTAAATTATTATATATCTTATGAAAGAGTGTTTTATCCCAAATCATTAGGTATCTTTTTTGTGTAGTATGTGTTCACGCTTGGATGAACAGGAGGCATTATTTGCGAGAGTGCAAACATCGATTTGCGCCAAAGTTGCTTATGTGATGTTTAAATAAAACAGTTGGGATTTGGGTTTGAAATCGGTTTTTGCAGATCCAAATAACATCATTTACACATTTAATCATGCCCGGCACACATATCAAATATCGAATATCAAATATCAACGAACATGTATGCGCGCGTGTGTGTGCGTGTGCGACTTTTCTTCTACAAAAGCATTGGCAATGCATTTCATTTGATACATTCAATTCATTCTGTCACTCTGCTAATCCCAACGTAATACATGCTGTAGGCATCACTTTCATTGAAAAATCCCTCCTTCAAACAAGTATCTATCAAATATAGTCTTTCCATTTATACATATATTCCGATTATTAAAAATAATTAGATTAATATAACCCTCCAAATATCTTAAATTACTTGTCTCTAGCCATGCTTGCAACATTTCCATATAGTATGGTGGAATATCTAAAACGGGTTTAATCTTTTTTAAATCATAATCACAAAAAAATAAATCTAATGAATCTAATCTATTAAATGTTTCTCTCCATATAAAAGACGTTTTTCCATATTAAGCGCTGTATTTTAACGGACGTTTCAAAATTAATCATTCCTAATCCTCCAAAGTCATAATCCTGATACATTATTTCCCGTTTAGTTCGATCTTTCCCCCTCCATATAAATTCAAATGAAATGTTTGCAACTTCTTTGTATACCCAATGAGGGACAATAACGAGAGATGAAATATAATTTAATTTTGAAAGCGCATAAGTAATAGCTAATGTATTTTACCCATAATAGTTAGGCGCCTTGGATCAATTCGAGTGGCAGTAATCACGCGGCTTTATGCAACGCGGCCTAGTTTGCGTGAAAGCCACAATCGTCCGAAACTCTCTATTCGAAAAAACAGGAGTCTAAACATGTTTTTTTTTTATTTGGCCTAACACAAAAGACCATTATGGCAAATCGTGCATTTAATAGTTTTTTTTCTTCAAACTGTAAACGTGTGTTGCATTTTTTCCCCCTAACATTCCTAATTGAATAAACATAATTCGAATACGAATGACAAGTGCTAATTTGAATGATAAAAATGACGCCTCGACAAGTGACGATTAATTTAAATGCTAGTTGAGCAGTTTCTAAATTGAATGACAGATCCATCAAACCCTTCGACCAAAATTCTAAATTAAATACAAAAACTGGAAAATTGAATGATAATTGGCATAGCAAAGCCGATCTGCGCTAACTTAAATGCAAAGTAAATGAATTCGAATGACAAACGCGCGAATTTGGCCGGGAAATCCTATATATAAGCTTTTCAATAATAGGCCCGTTACCATGTAAAGGCGTCAATGACCATATGAGGCCAAGGCTCATGCATCGTACGCTGTACCCGCGCGTGCCGTGTACAAAGGTTTTAAATGAGATCACAATTCGACGTACTCCTAAATTAAAAAATAAAAATATCTGTTGCATCAAAATAAAATTATACGTTCATTGTATGTTATTGACAGAAGTTATATACATCGAACATTATACTTTAGCACAAAAGGGTTATCCATAGAAGAAGGTGGACAACATTATAAGAGAAAGAATAACGATTTCTTGTTAATTTATACAAAAATTAACAGCTTAAATACCCCTACAAAAACAGAACAAATCTTGAAGAGAGAGAGACAAGAACAATATGAGCAGGACCCAACAAATAAAAAAAGTAAATAAATAGTAGGATTCTAGAGCGGAAGATGATAGGGAAAACGTAATAGTTTGGTAGTATTGGCAAATTTTCACAATAATAGTGTGTAAGTATATTGACAAAGTATATACAAACAAAAACGACACAAAATATTTGAAAGCATTTTAGACCTACCGGTATATAGAATGATTATACGAAAAGAGTTATGTCTGAGGCCTATCTACATCTATGTTACTTAATAGGAACAATGAACGTGGCCAAAGGTAGAGTTCGTTGTCATGGTTATAAACTCGAACAATAGAGGAGCAGATTATGAGGTAGGTGCTTGCATGACCTTCTGCTCGTAACCGACAAGTCACCGCATTAAAATTAAATTGCAAATAGTGTTCAACAACACGATGGTGGATGAAACTTTCTAATATTCGAAGATATATGACCCTCAGACCATATTGTTTCATTATTTTTTATTCAATCAATCAACGTCAAAGAATTGATTTATCATCGCTCTGCAATTTATTATTTCACCTTTGTATGTACTTTCATTCTTATGCATCACGAAAGAACACTGAATTGGATTCTTCAATGTTTGTTTTGATTAATTTCCTCCCTTTTCCTTCTCCCTATTTAACCCTGATACAATTTTCAATTTTTCATAATCAAGGCAAAATATTATTTTCATATTTTCTTTATGCAAGATAGGGAGAGAGACAGAGAGACAGAGAATATGTTAAGTGAGAATTATCGAGTACAACCATGAATTGCATCCTTTTCAATATTATTCAATTCGTTGAAAATATTCAGAATATGAATATAATAAATCCACATAATACACCAACGCTGTTCAACGCATCCAACGCTCCAACCATAGCCCATATGCCAATGCACCATATTTATCAAATATGAAAAGATTTTTAAATGAAATGTGAAGAAAAATCGAATGTACAATGCACTAACAGGCATCTGTTGAAATCATGAATTCTCAGTGACTGGCTTAGCACTAATTTCTGAGGGACCAGTCACTGAAGAGGAGATAAAGGGAAGGAAAATTAAGGAAGAAGTAAAGAAAAGAAGGGGGATATCAGTTGCAATTTTCCCGCCAACAAGAGCTAAAAGGGACCAAAAAAGAGGAAGAAGAAAAAAAAAGGGTGAAAAGAATTTCGATGCGGTGTTCGGGTAGAATTCTGTGAGATGATGATATACTTTCTGACTCGTAGCTTGAAGTGTCTATATCCAGATATCTGTTGATAGTATTATAGAATATAGAAGCCTGAAATGACCTTCTGCTCGTAACCGACAAGTCACCGCATTAAAATTAAATTGCAAATAGTGTTCAACAACACGGTGGTGGATGAAACTTTCTAATATTTGAAGATATATGACCCTCAGACCATATTGTTTCATTATTTTTTTCTTCAATCAATCAACGTCAAAGAATTGATTTATCATCGCTCTTCAATTTATTATTTCACCTTTTTATGTACTTTCATTCGTATGCATCACGAAAGAATACTGAGTTGGATTCTTCAATGTTTGTTTTGATTAATTTCCTCCCCTTTTCTTCTCCCTATTTAACACTGATACAATTTTCAATTTTTCATAATCAAGGCAAAATAATATTTTCATATTTTCGTCTTCTTTCTCTACTGATTTAATGAAACGTCAAAGCTTCCGCGCTTTGCGCGGACGGGGGGGGGGGGTAAAATGAATTCAGACGAGGATTATTTTTTGAGAACGGTACAACGAAACGTCCCTGCAACATCTTTGCTGATCTTCTTCTCAATATTTATTTATTGGTCGAGTTACATTATTTGTTGTTCTTTTAGAACAACCATATTTCAGAGGATTCTTTTCACAACGAAAAACTTCTCCATGTTTCAGTCCTTGCGCGATCGTCTCCAGCTCCAGCAGATATTGGGCGTCAGCGTGCACATCGGTACTACCTGCGCAGTATAGCGACTGCTGACGGCCGCATTAGCTGCACTGCGAGCTTCCGTTGTTTGTATCGGTAATACATAGAGATGGGAGAGAAAGCGCCATCTAAGTTCCATTTCATTGGTTTAAGGTTTGAAAATTGAAACTCATTTTGTGTTGAAGTTATATAAGAAAAGATAATCTTTATTTCATAATTCTACAGGGGCGACTTTTAATTTTGCAATCGCCCCAGTGAGCAACCTGACGGGGGAGATTATGGAGCTAAAAAAAAATCATGAGTGTAGTTTTCACATTTTAATGAGATTTATTGAATGGAAGAGTAAAATCAACCCAAATTTCTAAACGATTACAAACGAATTTTTATAATTCATTGCTTTCCTTTCATTATTTATCACCCTCACCATCTAAATAATGATAATAATAATAATATGATGATTATAATGATAATAATAAGCCGGAGAAACACTAGCGTACGGCGGGAGGGGGGGGGGGGGGCACGGAGCAGAATGCGGATAGGGAGGCAGACTGCACCCATAATGGGTGGCCAGTGAAGAAACAACAGAGAGGGAGAAAAGAGAGAGAAAGGGAAGAGAGGGAGGAAAAGAGATGAACAGGAGCAAGAGAAAATATTTTCTTTGGAGAGGGCCTTATACCAAGTCCAAAGAAAACAAAATATTTAAAACCTTCCGTAAAATGTGTTTTGCCTCTATGAGTTAAATGACAATAGAATAGCATAGTCTCCAAACAGGAATTCATGAATCAACATATTGGCTTTATGGCCAGCACGCAATTGTTTATACCGGCGAGAGAGAGAAAAAAACACTAGTCTTTATTTCCATGAATTGCTGGAGAATTAAATTTCAATGGGGCTCCCATAACCCGTGTGTCTAGATTGACACCTCCAAGTTACCTCCCGAAAAAAATCTACTTTTTAAATATTCATTCGGGAGGTCGTGGGTTCGAACCCCGGCCGCGTCATACCAAAAGACGTTAAAAGATGGGAGTTGTTGCTACCTTGTTTGGCGTTCAACAATAAGGGATAGAGCAACGTCGATCTGGCGCTGCTCAGTGGCTGCCGAGCTCACGATCAATTGGGCATAAAGAATTTCCGTTTCGGTTTAATAAAATTTGGAGTGACTATTAGGCTATTATTATTATTATCATTATTATTATTACATGTATATACACAGATAAAACGTTGTTTAAAATGCTAACAGTTCATTACAATACAACAGCTTGTTGAATTTTTTAAACAGGTCTTATTATTTGTAAACAACCCTTTTAAACGGTGTTTTGATTGTGCATGATGATCCATTCCAAACATACAGAGTACAGTGCTAATTAGACACGAACTCAAGCTAAGATAAAATAATTTAGTTTAACCGCAGAGGGAGCTAAATAAGTATGACGAATCTTTCAATGGGTTGAAAATTAATCGTGGTTTTTCTGGCTTGAAAAAGACGTCACGGTCTTCAGACACACACAATGCGGCTTTTCGTGGGCAAATCGCGCATCCGAGTTAGCTCAATACAGTTTTCATGCATGCGCTCTCAGGTTAAAAGGCTGCAGCTTCTCGCACATGAGAATTAATTCAAGGCGCCTTAAATCTCTTTGTTTCCACCATAGAAGCATTTTTTTATATTTTACTTTTAATCTCCGATTTAATGAATAACTAACCCCTAAAATGTGTATTTCCTTAACCAAATTTCCAAATAAAGGCCCATCAGGTTTGTTTTAATCTTCACCCATCCACATAAAATGTGTCTTTGTTTTATTCACTTTAAGACCACTATTTTTTTTCAAATGATTCAAAAATATATTGCAACCTTCTAACCGAATCAATATCTTTCAAAAATATTGTCATATCATCTGCATATAACACTTGCCTAATTTCAGATTTTCCAAATGTAATCCCTTTAATACCGTTGTCCCTCCTTATTGCATGCGCCAAAACTTCGATGACAACCAAAAAACAAATATAGATCATATAATTATATGAAGTCATTTGTCATTTTGTCCGGCCTGTTCATAGTGATTAAAATAATAATGCCTATGCATAACATGTATATGACATGATTGGCACATAATAATAATAATGCCTATGCATAATATGTACATGACATGGTTGATACATAATAATAATAATGCCTATGCATAACATGTACATGACATGATTGATACATAATAATAATAATGCCTATGCATAACATGTACATGACATGATTGACACATAATACTAATAATTGAATTGAATTTATTTTTGAATTGAATTTATTTATTTGAATTGAATTGAATTTATTTATTCACCATCATTGAAAACATTGAAACAAAAGATAAAAATGTACAATGATAATGTCAATATAACATAAATGCATGACATGAATTATAAAAAATACATGTTCTACAGCGATATACATGTACATTATGACAAAGATAAAGTAAACTTTGCTTCAAGAGTAAAACAATAAATGACTATTTACAATGAGTTTGTGATCGATGGTAAAATAGAGTCAAACATAGCACATGTGCTAGTCGAGTCTGACTCTCGTTATCTAAAGCCTAAAATAAAGTTAATTTTAAAATACATGATGGGTTTCCAAATCTTATAAATAAGATTGGTGTATAATATTAACATTGAAACTGGTTACTATATACAACTATATAGTTACGAGGTTATGATTCGTGGTTTTCACTTAAGAGTAATTTTGTAAGTTTTTTACGAAAAGAGGTTCTTGATCTCTCAATTCTTAGATCAGTAGGAAGCATATTCCAAAAATTACTTCCAACAAACGAAACAGAAAACTTTCCTTGGTCTGTTTTGAATAAAGGGATACGTAATTGTCGACCCGTTTTTTGTCTTGTGGAATATTCATGTTGTATCATACTGCAATAATGTTTTAAGGAATGAGGTAATCGTTCATTTATCAAATCAAACACAAAAGTACAAATAGATAATTTATGCAATTTAAAAACATTCAACAATTTGAGGTCATGTGCATTAGTATGAGAACGATGTGACTTGAAAGTTATAGCACGTACAGCCATCTTTTGAGTATAAAATATACAATTCAAGTGTGATTTATAAGTACTACCCCAAACCTCGATGCCATATGTAATATGTGGCTGTATAAGAGCTTTATACAACAGTATCAATATATGTTTAGGGACAAAGTGCCGTAATTTAAAGAGGATACCGACCTTTCTCCGTATACAGTCATTAACAGATTTTATATGTGAATTCCATGTAAAATGTCTGTCAATGGTAATGCCAACAAATGTCGCTTCCTCCACTTCTCTTAATTCTGCCCCAGATATTTTTAATCTCCCTGTAAGCACAGCCTTTCTTCTACGACTACTGAAGAACATGAAATTGGTTTTTGACGCATTGATAGTAAGCTTATTTGCAGTGCACCAATTCTGTATTGATTTTAAATTTTCATTTACTTCACACTCATCTATTTGATCTACACCTTTGGGAAAAGTATGAAAAATATTAGAATCATCTGCAAATAGTCTGAAATTGAATAATTTGTCACAGTTGGCAAGTCATTTATATAGATTAAAAACAGAGTTGGTCCTAAGACAGAACCTTGTGGTACACCGCATTTGATATATCTACTTTCTGATGATGACTCTTTGTATTTCACAAACTGCATTCTGTCACTAAGATAGCTTTCGAGCCATTTCAGTGCATGTCCTCTGATACCATAATGTGATAGATTTTTAAATAATATGTTATGGTTTATTGTGTCAAAAGCCTTTTGAAAGTCAAGAAACACACCAAGCGTAACACATCCTTCGTCTATACTTTTCAATACCGTATTCATAAGATTAATTAATGATAATTTAGTACTATACTTTTTCCTAAAACCGTACTGATGGTGATATAAAATGGCATGCGTTTCTAGAAAACTGGTCAATCGAGCATTAACTATTTTTTCTAATACTTTACCCTTTAAATTTACTTTACTTTAAATTGGTAAGACAGAAATGGGTCTATAATTCCCTGTTTCATGTTTATTACCTTTTTTAAACAGTGGACTGACTTTAGCAATTTTCATTTGATCGGGGAAATTTCCTGTTTTCAATGAAAGATTGAAGATATGTCTTAATGGTTCAGCCAAAATAGATGCACCATCCTTAATCAGGCGTACTGGAATGTTATCGTAACCACAAGCTTTCTTCTCGTCTAGAGCCAACATGTGGTCATGAACTTCCTTCATACTGACCGGTTTCCAAAAAAGGGATTGCTCAACACTATTATTCAAATAATCTTCAAATAATGTGGGTACATTTGGTATTGCTGATGCTAGATTTGGACCGATGTTTACAAAGAAATCATTAAATTCATTGGCAATTTCAGATTCAGTTGTTAGAACTCTATCATTTCCATTAATACGCCTTATAAGTTTTTCTACCTTAGTACCTTTGTTCCCTTTATTTCTCCCAGATAGTAATTCATTTATGATGTTCCACGTTTTACTAGTGTTATTGCTGTTCTCAGCTAGCAAACCACTGTAATAATTTCTCTTGGCATTGCGAAGAACAGCAATATGGCAATATGGCGACAATGGATCCCCTTGCCTTACTCCCCTTTCTATTTCAAAGTACCCCGTGGAGTGATCATCGTTCATAACACAACTGCTTATCCCTTTATACAATAATTTTACCCAAGAGCAAAATGAATCCCCAAAACCGAACACTTTCAATATTTGAAATAAATTTTTTCAATTCAATTCAAAAATGGTTTTTATTAGAGCAGAAACATGATTCATATACAAATACAATTTTACATGAAGGACAGCCTTGGGTGGAATATTCATGTTTACATGTTCGGCACAATAGATAACAATTTTAAATATATACATGTAAAAAACTAGCAATATCAAAAATAAGACTTCGATTCTGTAACTAAAATCCATAAACACATTGCACAAGTTTCCAGAAATACAGCTGTAATTGTTTACAAATGTCCTATAAAATTCAATACAAGCATGGTAAAAAGATTAAAATAGGTACATTTTAAACAGCCTGCTGAGGGGAGGAGACAAGCACTTAGTATACCTGCAATAACGATAAAAGTACAAAATAAAACAATTTTTTTTTCTTCAACTTTTATTGAGTATGTCAACTAGAAATGACAGTGGGCTATTTTTAAATCTTTTTGTTTTGAATTGAAATTGTTGATAAATGGGAATACGGCGAAGAGTGATATTAGTGTTTTTTTCTTAGGTAACCAGGTCTGACAAATATAGTGATTTGAAAGGGATTTTGCGAATTTTCTACAAAGTGCTAGTCTCCTCTCCTCAAAAGTTGGTAAATTGCAAACTTGACATGCATTAGAATAGGTAATGTAACTAGACCCTAAAATAATCTTACATACTCTACGCTGTATTTTTTCAAGATTATTATTTTGTTCTACTGTAAGACTGCTATGGAACGCAGGAGCACAATATTCTAAAATTGGTCGTATATAACAAAATCGAATGAAAGGAAAAGCGTAATTAGGGAAGTTTATGAAGAAAATAAAGAAATAAAGAAAATGGGGAAACTACTAGAGATAAGGAGGAAATATTAAAAGAAATTAAAATACCTTATGAAGATTTATATTCATTAAGGGCTGATATAAATCAAAACTACCCTTTCTTTTTTTAATGATATTTCAAAGTTAAATGAAGACAATAGGGAAATATGTGAAGGTAAATTAACTAAAGAAGAATGTTTGAAGGTCTTAAAAGAAATAAAATTATATAAAACCCCTCGAAATAATGGGTTAACAGTTGAATTTTATTATACTTTTTGGCCAGCTTTGGGTGATTTGTTAGTAAAAGTATGAAACATATGAAAGCGGTGAATTAACAGCATCTCAAAAACAAGGAGTTATTACCTTAATTGAGAAAGAAGCGAAAGATACTCTCCATATTAAAAATTATCGACCCATAACGCTTTTCAATGTAAGTTATGAAATTGTATCTAAAGTTCTAGCAAAAAGAATGAAACTTTTAAATGAAATAATTCATCATGATCAAGTTGGATATATAAAAGATAGAAATATTGGGGAAGCTGTACGATTGATAGCTGATATGTTATTTTATTCTATGCATTATGGGGAACAAGGGAAAGGGTTTTCGTGTGCAGTGGATTTTGAGAAAGCTTTCGACTTTGTATCTCATAGATATTTATTTCAAATGGTGAAATTATTCGGTTTTGGGGATTCATTTTGCTCTTGGATAAAATTATTGTATAAAGGGATAAGCAGTTGTGTTATGAACGATGGTCACTTCACGGGGTACTTTGAAATAGAAAGGGGAGTATTAAAGGCAAGGGGATCCATTGTCGCCATATCTGTTTTTGGTTGCCATCGAAATTTTGGCGCATGCAATAAGGGGGGACAACGGTATTAAAGGGATTATATTTGGAAAATCTGAAATTAGGCAAGTATTATGCAGATGACATGACAATATTTTTGAAAGATATTGATTCGGTTAGAAGGTTGCAATATATTTTTGAATCATTTGAAAAAAAATAGTGGTCTTAAAGTGAATAAAACAAAGACACATTTTATGTGGATGGGTGAAGATGAGAACAAACCTGATGGGCCTTTATTTGGAAATTTGGTTAAGGAAAAACACATTTTAGGGGTTAGTTATTCATTAGATCGAAGATTAAAAGTAAAATATATAAAAGTGCTTGTATGGTGGAAACAAAGAGATTTAACTATTATGGGTAAAATACATTTGTTTTTACTTATGCGCTTTCAAAATTAAATTATATTTCATCTCTCGTCATTGTCCCTCATTGGGTATACAAAGAAGTTGCAAACATTTCATTTAAATTTATATGGAGGAGGAAAGATCGAATCAAACGGGCAATAATATATCAGGATTATGACTTTGGAGGATTAAGAATGATTAATTTTGAAACGTCCGTTGAAATACAACGCATAATGTGGATAAAACATCTTTTATAGGGAGAGAAACATTTGGGATAGAAATGTTTTTGATCATTGCTTACAGTTTGTGGGTGGTAGATTTATTTTGTTTATTTTGCTATGTTGTTTAAAACTCCACTTAAGATGTGTATTAGGCGAAATGATGATCTAGTTTACTCTACATTCGAATGCGTACATATCACTAATAGTTCTTACTCAGTCAATTTTATAGTTGTATATAGGCCACCCCCATCACCAATGAATGGATTCACTAATGCAGATTTTCTTAGTGAATTTGATGATTTTGTAAATGAAGTATCTCTTCTTCCAGGAAAGCTAATTTTACTGGGTGATTTTAATGTCCACTGGGATAATCCCTCTAAAAATGATGTTATTCATTTCTCTTCAACAACAACTGCTGCTGGTTTTGCTCAATGTGTAAATGGCCCAACACATAGTCTTGGGCACACCTTAGACTTGGTGTTTACCCGCTGTGATGAATCTGATAAATCTTTGCTTAAGGATTGTTACATTGATGAAACATGTATGTCTGATCATCATATTGTGTGTTTCACTTTGCAGCTTCCAAAACCTATACCTATGCAAACTGTATCAACTCTTCGCAACTATCGTAAAATCGATAAGAATCAATTTGTTAACTCACTAACTGAGTTGTTATCATCCAAACCAATCAATGTGGATGTTGACCCTTTGTTCGAATGGTATGAATCTGGAATGGAAGAATTGTTAGACACATATGCACCAGCAACAATTAAGACTCGACCTGTAAAGAATCGAATGCCTTGGTTTAATGACTCAATTCATACTGCTCGCCGAGAGCGACGTCGAGCAGAACGAAAGTGGCGGAAATCAAGATCTGATCAGGATCGTGAATTGTATATGAAAGAAAAGAGATATGTCTGTGAACTCACTGAAACCGCCAAAGAAAGCTATTTCAAAGATAAACTAGCTTTTTGTAGTAGCAAGGATGTTTATCGCACTATTAACTCTCTTTTAAACAAGAAATCAAATCATCTTCCATTCTATGATTCTGCTGCTCGTCTAAGTTATCAATTTTCTAAATATTTTGTTGAAAAAATTGATACCATTCGTGATCAACTTGATAACCTTCCTGTTATGCCATTGCCTGACTTCAATAATACTTTGAATGATGATATACCATCGCTTGAAGTCTTAAGACCAGTTTCCCAAAGTGATCTTTTGAAAATCATTACAAGATCTCCTAGTAAATCTAGTTGTTTAGATCCTATACCGACATGGTTCTTGAAAGAGAATATTGATCATCTTCTACCTGTACTCACTAATATTGTGAATATCTCCTTATCATCTGGTATCTTTCCTAAAGGAGCTCATCGTGCTGTAATTAAACCTCTCTTGAAAAATGCATCCATGGATAAGAATAATATTAAGAACTATAGACCTGTGTCTAATTTAACGTATGTAGGAAAACTCATTGAGAAAGTAGCTTGCTCAAGACTAATGGAGCATGTTGAAGCTAACAATCTTGCTGACCCATTTCAGTCTGCATATAGACCCCGACATAGCACAGAAACTGCTTTGATCAAGGTGAAGAATGATATTATGTTTTCACTTAACTCAAACAAAGTAATTCTTGTGGTATTATTAGACTTGTCAGCAGCCTTTGATACCATCGACCATCATATCCTAGTCTCTCGTTTATCAACGAGGATTGGTATCAAAGGCACTGCCCTAAAATGGTTCCAGTCTTATCTCGATGGCTGGTCAACACAAGTAGACATTGCAGGGGAATTGTCTGCGCCTATCATTTCCAAGTTTGGTCTGCCACAAGGTTCTGTAGTAGGTCCTGTTGGTTTTACAATTTACACCCTCCCGGTTAGTGATATTACTCAGCATCATAATGTGTCATACCATGTATATGCGGATGATATACAGTTATATGTTTCATTTGATCCCAAAATACGTGGTGAATTAGATTGTGCATTGTTGTCACTGCAAAACTGCATCTGTGATATAAAGAATTGGATGTCCATCAACAAGTTGAAATTGAACGACAGTAAGACAGAGTTTTTTATTGCTGCTTCACCACACAATTTCAGAAAATTGCCAGACATAACTCTCACCATAGGAAATATTTCCGTAAAACCTACAGACACAATTAAAAACTTGGGCGCATTCTTTGATGTTCATATGAGTATGAATTCACATATTAACAATGTTAGTAGAACGGTCACTTTTCACTTAAGGAACATATCACGAATTCGTAGATATATGGATCAATCAACTTGTCATCATGCTGTAAGGTCTTTAATTCTCTCTAGACTTGATTATTGCAATGGACTTCTTTCCTCTCTTCCAAAGTTACATGTAAACCGTCTCCAGCGCCTACAAAACTGGGCAGCACGTCTTGTGTTTGAGGTCGGTAGAAGTCATTCAGCTCAATCATTAATTAATTCCCTTCACTGGCTTCCAATTCAACAGCGAATCATTTTTAAGTTACTCTTATATGTCTATAAATCATTGCACCACTTAGCTCCTAATTACCTGTCTAACTGTTTAACTTTATATACACCAAGCAGAAATCTCAGATCTTCAAATGATAACCTCCGTCTAAATTATCCAATTACACGTGTCCAAGCCGGGGATATGACTTTCACGGTAGCAGCATCCAAAGGGTAGAATAATCTCCCCATGTCCATCAGACAATCTGCCTCTATCGATATTTTTAAGAAGGCTCTGAAAACTCATCTCTTTACATGAATTCTCCTCTATGTTTAATTATTTAATTTAATCAATTGAATTTAATATTTTATATGGAATATCTAATTGTAGCCTTTAATTACTACATGTAGTAAAGACCAATAATATTATTTGATGTTAGCGCTCTGAGCCTTATGGGAATGGCGCCCTAAATGTTCATTGTATTGTATTGTATTGTATTTTGTTATATGATTATGATTTAAACAAGATTAAACCCGTTTTAGATATTCCACCATACTATATGGAAATGTTGCAAGCGTGGCAAGAGACAAGTAATTTAAGATATTTGGAGGGTTATATTAATCTAGTTATTTTTAATAATCGGAATATATTAATAAATGGAAAAATTATATTTGATAGATACTTGTTTGAAAGAGGGATTGTTCAATGAAAGTGATGCCTACAGCATGTATTATGTTGGGATTAGCGGAGTGACAGAATGAATTGAATGTATCAAATGAAGCAAAGTCACACACGCACACACACGCGCGCACACATGTTCGTTGATATTTGATATTCGATATTTGATATGTATGGCATGATTATATGTGTAAGTGATGTTATTTAGATCTGCAAAAACCGATTTCAAACCAAAATCTCAACTGTTTTATTTCAATATCACATAAGCAACTTTGGCGCAAGTCGATTTTTGCACTCTCGCAAACAATGCCTCCTGTTCATCCAAGCGTGAACACATACTACACAAAAAAGATACCTAATGATTTGGGATAAAACACTCTTTCATAAGATATAATTACTGTTCATAGATGATTTTTAAAATAATTAGCAATTTTCTAGGCGTAAACTTTTTTTTGACTCACACTGTATAGTCAGCATTTGCACACATGAATAGTCAATACACTTAAAGTATAATACACAAATGCACACAATTATGCCGATGTGGCTGATCTGCAAGTTTGACAGTAGACTAACAATTTAAATTTTTTAATTATTCTTTTGAACATCGGTAAGTTGAAAAAAAAATGGTATTTTACTGCTATTTAGGTGTCTTCAATTGTCACTAAAGTACCGATTTTTAGTGAAATCAGTTGAGTTTTGTACAGGGGTGTTTGAAATGTTGAGAATAAATAGCACAGCAATTTATACACAGCCAGGATAGTAATGCAGCTAGGTGATTGTAAATAAGGTTAAGTGATTGTAAAAAAGGTTAAGTTTTTTCTGCCAACCTCCTCCCTGCTAATGCTTTAACTAAACATTAATTTTGCCCTACTTAAATTATGGTATTATTGTTTGTGGTAATACAAACGATTCTTATCTTCATAGAATACTACTTCTACCAAAAAAGCTATGCGTGTTATTTGTAGCACTTCCTTGAGATCCCATACTGATGTTTTATTTGTTGAAAATAATGTGTTGAAAATAAATGATTTATATCGTTATAGCCTCGGTCAGTTTATGTACCAGTAAAATAATAATACGCTACCCTCAGTCTTCAATTTAATATTCATCAAAAATAAAACTATACACAAATACCCTACGTGCCAATCTGGCGAATTCCATCTGCCATTAATTAGAACTTTACCAGCTAAATCCATATTCACTTACGAAGGCCCGAAGCTTTGGACCATTCTTGATGTTAGCATTAAGAATGCCCCCAGCTTAAATTATTTTAAATTCAAATTAAAAAAATCTTTTTGCGTGATTATCAAGCGTCAGCTCTTCCTCATTAAATTTATTTCACTCAATAAAATACTTTTTTTAATATTTTGATTCATTTTGTACTGGCCATCCGTATTCCAGCCGGTCCGTGTGGTGTTGTGTGTGTTATAGGTAAGAGTACCGCCCTTTCTCGTTCCTTGTCTCTCTTCTTTCCCTGTCCCTTTCACTCCTTCTTTGTTATGTTTATTTGGTTTATGTATTTGTGTGTTCCTTTCTTATTGATATACTATTTTTGCAACTATAAGTTATAGGGGGCTGCAATCTACAAGCCCAGCTTTTCAGCAGTCCCCTCCATGACCAACCTGTTTTATATGCCTGTTGTACAATGTGGACCAATTACAAATATATTGTTAAGTTTCATTGTTTTTTTATGTACAATGTAATCCATTGTGCTTTATTTATTTTGTTGGAAATGGAAATAAACGATATGAAATTAAATGAAATTTGTGGATATAAACAATGAACACAAATAAGAGGGGAACACATGCATACAGATACAAGAGAACTACTTGAAACAACCTCTGTGACAACAAGCCGGGACAACAAGCCCCAGGGGTCTCAGTCACATAGAATTATGTTTTCCAGACATCCTCTATACGAGGATTTCTTCTGAAGCCGAAATACACCCTCAATGAGGATTTCGCGTGTTTCCCCCCCCCCGAACTCACACCCTAAACGGGTATTTCACAAAAGTGTACTCCTAAACAAGTATTGTAAAAGTGTAACCCCGGTCTTGAGCATTTTGAAGTGCGCGATAGAGAATACCAATGAAGTTGTAGACAATGTACAAAATAAAATTAAAAAAATTGCGCTTCAGATGTAAACTTCACAATGTAAACATCTGTTCCAGTATAGGAGCAATATCATCTACCTTTCCACTTCCAAGTGGCATTGGTTTTAATGCACAGCGACCATATGTCCTTGGCTTCGAAAAAAAATGATTACATTTCGTCGTCGTCGTCGTAAACCTCGGTCGTAAACAAGCAATTCACATGCTGGTACGGAAATTATAGTGGTTTCCGAAGGTTATAGATAACCAGCTTCCAGACCAGCTTTAAATTCGGAGTCGGGATCTAGAAAAATACTTCTAAACGCGTACAGCAGTATTTTGTAAACTACCCTTTTTCTTGAAAATTGACGTTTTTTTTTAACCAATTAACAATCTGATAAAAACACCCCTTTATACGCGTTTTCTTGGTCACGCATGCTTACAAGTAATTATATTTGACTGAGACCCCTGGGCAACAAGCTACTGAACCACTGCAGGGGCCCGTTTCATAAAACTTGTTATCTATAACAAATGCTAAATTTCTATGACAAATTTGGTCTCAGCCATTCAGATGCGGCCATGATTTCAGTAGCTTATAACAGTAGCTTGTAACTTGTTATTGATATCAAGTTTTATGAAACAGCGCCCTAAACTTCCACAAATCTGAGGTGAACATTGTGCTGTTTTGCAATGGGTTAGCCAACATTTTAACAATCCTATTTTCTGAAGTGTCGGTCAATTATCTGAAAAAAACTTATTATATTTCTTACAACAGCTTGACATACAGTTATATTCACATACAGGTATTCGTAAGAGCATCCTCATAGCATCATTATAGGCTACCGTGAGCTTCTTTATAGGCCCACTGCTCTTTTTATACCAGCTTTATACCTACTCAAAAGATGTGTAGTATATAACGGTGTACAATTAGCTCGAACTAATTCAACCTTAACTTTACGATAGCACATATGAAACTTTATGCACGATGAGTTACCCTGTGCATAATGTTTACGAAACTGTCAATAAATATATCTCTATTATCACACAGATCCTCGGTTAAATAATGACCTAGGTACTTAGCCTCTTTACAAACATCAAGTTTAGCACCACACAAATACAAATCTGGAAATACCAACTTACAATGTTCTTTACAATTTACAATCATAGCGTGATTCTTTTTCGCATTACATTTAACATCATTTTCTATACCAAACTGAGAACAAACCTGCAGATGATGGACTAAAAAAAAAAAAAAAAATCGTCATAAGTATACATTAAAGGTAAAGACCAGTATTGGAAACGCCCCGATTTCAAAAAATGAAATGGAAGCTCTCATTACCAATCGTGTGAAAGCATATGTTTTGACTAATACATGATGATAAAAAATTTGCCGGGAAACCGCCTACTAATTCATATATTTGGTAAATTTGTTTCTCTCATGGTCTGTGAGAGATATAGGGTAGTCCCATATACATCTTTCTGTGTATATTGCTTGTAACTTTACTAAGAATGGGCCAAATTTCTTATCATTTTGATGATTCCTGAACCTTGCAGATGCTAGATGCTAGATGATCAACCTTTTTGATCGATTCCACAACGTTTCTTTCACAATGCAATCGCATGACCATAACTGGTCTTTACCTTTAAATGATTAATTTTGGTACTACCAACAGAACAGCCACTACCACGGTTATTCCATGTTACAGATAAATCATCCAAATTCAAATTAAATACGTATGGAGTCAAATATACCTCCTTGCCGAACACCATTACTAACATGAAATGTGCCAGAGAGACAGTTACCCCCATCTCACCGGGAGCTATTCGTAAGGACCGTTATTCATAAGGACCGCTATTCATAACGCGGAACTTCCCATACCTGCAGGTCCGCTATTCATAATGGGAGAAGAGGGTCACTATTCATAAAGAAAAAGGACCGTTAATCATAAGGACCGCTATTCATAACGTGAGATGAGGGTCGCTATTCATCATTCATATTGAGTGTCATTAATCATAAGGACCGCTATTCTTAATACGAAATTGGGGTCGCTATTCGAAATACGAGAAGAGGGTCGCTATTCATTATTTATATTAGGGGTTACTGGTCATCAGGACCGCTATTCATAATACGAAATGAGGGTCTCTATTCATGATACAAAGGAAGGGTGGCTATTCATAATAGGAAAAGAGTGTCGCTATTCATAATAGGAGTACGGGTTTGCTATTCATAATAAGAAGTGAGAGTCGCTATTCATAATAGGAGTAAAGGGTCGCTATTTATAATATGAGTAGAGGTTCGCTTTTCATAATACTAAAAGAGGTCGCTACTCATAATACGAAATGAGGGTCGTTATTCATAATAGGAGTAGAGGGTCGCTATTCATAATACGAAATGAGGGTCGCTATTCATTATAGGATTAGGGGTTCGCTATTCATAATACGAAAGGAGGGTCTCTATTCATGATACAAAGGAAGCCGGGGTGGCTATTTATAATAGGAAAAAAGTGTCGCTATTCATAATAGGAGTACGGGTTTGCTATTCATAATAAGAAATGAGGGTCGCTGTTCATAATAGGAGTAGAGGGTCGCTATTCATGATACAAAGGAAGGGTGGATATTCATAATAGGAAAAGAGTGTCGCTATTCATAATAGGAGTACGGGTTTGCTATTCATAATAAGAAATGAGGGTCGCTGTTCATAATAGGAGTAGAGGGTCGCTATTTATAATAGGAGTAGAGGTTCGCTATTCATAATACAAAAAGAGGGTCGCTACTCATAATACAAAATGAGGGTCGCTATTCATAATATAGAGTAAGGGACGCTATTCATAATAGGAGTAGAGGTTCGCTATTCATAATACGAAATGAGGGTCACTATTCATAATACGAAATGAGAGGAGGGGGGGGGCACTTAAGAATTGTGATTTGGGGTGAGGGTGAGGGTGAGGGTGATGGTGATGGGGAAGGAGGTCTGATAAGGTCTATATAGTGCAACACAATTAAAGAAAAATATGCCGTGAGAAATTTGTCTTCTGTTTTATTTTGGAGTGGGATATCTAGCCCTCATAGCAACAAGGGGGCAGGATAAAATGATAAATACAGAACAAACACAGGAAAATACGGTATGTAAACATAAATATGAATGCAGGTTCAAGAAAAATCAACCATTAATTAATTGGGGACATGGTAAATTCAAAGCAAACACAGAAAATATATGTAATAGTTATCCAAGTCGATATATACATGCTTAAAGGTTCACACACGAAATATAAATAATCAATTACTTTAAATAGCCAAACCACAATAACAAGAAAAATACAATAAAGGGAACAAATAGAACGAAAATTAAGGCTGATGTAAGTTGTCATAAAACAAGATAGATAATTACAGAATAAACACATCTTTACCTGTCAATTCATCATACACATTGAGAACAGGAATATATATATATATTTTTTTATTTTTGTGTTAACCCTATTAATCTTTGTGGAATCTAGTATTGTAAAAAGCATTGTATATTGTCATCCCATACTCATTGTCTCCCACGAGTTTGGAATAGTGTCTTATTGTCGGGGTCATCTTGTAAGAGAGGTTGAATAATCATAAATCATATACATATATACAGACATATATATTACAGGTTATACTTTTACAAAATTTGTTCCTTTCTTTCTCTTTTTTCTATTCAAATAAAAAGGAAAACAAGAAAAAGATATACGACATGACAGTAAGACAATATATAAATTGAATAGCGACCCTCATTTCGTATAATGAATAGCGACCCTCATTTCGTATTATGAATAGTGACCCTCATTGCGCATTATAAATAACGACCCTCATTTCGTGTTATGAATAGCGACCCTCTACTCCTAATATGAATAGCGACCCTCATCTCGTATTATGAATAGCGACCCTCTTCTCTTATTATGAATAGCGACCCTTAAGAATAAGGACCCCGATTTTGTATTATGAATAGTGACCCTCTTGTCATATTATGAATACCGACCCTCTTCCCTGAGTATGAATAGCGGTCCTTATGAATAATGAACCTTATAAATAATGACCCTTTTCACAAATTATGAAAAGCTGTCCTTATGAATAGCGGTCCTTAAGAATAACGGACCTTATGAATAGCGGTCCTAATGAATAGCGACATTGACCCTTATAATGCACCTAACAAAATAAAACATAAATATATGCGGGCCGGAAAAAAATGTTTGAGACAGAAATTAAGCCTCCCTTGTTATGGATAAAACGTATACGGCGCCATGCAATAAAGGCCCCCCCCCCCCCCGCAAGCCTCAAACTGTTCAGGGCACTGCAACAGCTAGGGGCAATAAGCCCCCCCCCCGTCTAAATGGCATACCTTTATTTTCATCTTCTTCTCCTCCTCATGGAATTCTTAATTCTTATTCTTATTATTATTATCATTCTTATTATCATCATTATTGTTAATATTATTATTATTATTATCATTACTATTATTATTACTATTATTACTGTTATTACTATTATCGTTATTATTATTTTTCTTCTTCTTCTTCTTCTTTTAGTGAGTTTAATTCATATTTTCTGCCTCCTCAAAATGCATGCTCACGCTCCTAATTAAGCCCCCCCCCCTCGCCTTGATGCATTGACATGCATCACTCAAACCAGTGCACACCTCAGCTCCTAGTGCAGCGTGCTTCGTGGAAAATCCCGTAATATATCTCTACTACAGCTAGGTCCGCCTCTGATGTAATTCATTCCCATGAGGGAAAAATATCTCAGTGAGAGAGAGAAAGAGAGAGAGAGAGAGAGGAGAGAGAGAGAGTGTGTGTGCGTGTGTGTGGGGCGGGGGACTGGGTGTAAGTCTGCAAGTACAGACCCTAATATGACACTTTATCAAAAATCATTATGCCTTGAGAGAAGCCTAGCTCAGCTACCTACTGGTTGTGTCAGGAGCAGCTATAATACATGGCCTATGGAAGTCTTGTAGTGCAGACTCTCTTTTAAGACTGACCAGGGTTTGTGCTTGCAGACTAGAGTGGTGTGGTTGTGTGCGTGTGTGAGCGCGCGTGCGCCCGTGTGTGTGTCCTTTCCATATTAATCGTGTTTGTCAGTCGTGGCTATGCAGAACTGATTTACCCAATCGGTTTCTCCTTCTGCATGTTGGATGTCCACCTCGGTTGCTGGTGCACCCATCGAGATCCGTGTATTCGCAGACTCTTGCTCGGCTGTACAGACTCCTTTCTGGTTATGGGTGAGTGAATAAACCATGGTTAGACATATAGTTGGGTTTCTTCAAGCTAAAGCTTGTATAGTTTGGCGGTTAAGTTGGACAAATTGCACTTTTGTCTAAAATCACCAATTTTGGCACATTTGTGCTACAAATTTGAAAGAATGTAACAAAAATAAATAATAATGATTTTTAATTTTTTTACCACTTTTGTTTTAATTTTTATTACCAGTTTGTAGTAATAAACCTGTTTAATGTAAATTTGAAATTTGAAATTTGGATAGGGCTCTTGGAGCCTCAAGCCATGTGAACCAACAAGCTTTGCTTTTTCTTGTGAGTCTTTGATTTACAAGTGAATATAAACAAATCAGTTGATTGAATATATTTCATATACTTGAGTTTATCTAAAACACCTTTCTTCTTACTTAAACAAATAATAATTTCCTCTTCAGAGGTATTTGTTCTGGTATAAAATATGTTTAACAACAAATAATTCAAACCGATATACATTTACTTTACACCTCAAATCTTGAAATCTTTACAATCAGATAAAATCAAGGAGTATAATGTTGAAGGGCATTTGATATAACATCTGAAATGTTATCCAAACAAAGTAGTTTTAAAAACATGCCATATTGCAAGACTGTTGTACGTTTTTCCTGAAAGTAGTACATTTGACATATTGCATATTGTGCATATGTAATAAATACGTTTATATCTTTAATGTTTGAACAATTAGAATCTGCACCATCAATCAGGTATTTTTCGTTTATTATCAGCGTTTCTTTGAAGATATAACGAATAAATGCAACACCGCGTTTCCAGAATCATACTACTTCGGGGCATTCTAAAAGAACATGAACAAACGATTTAGTTACTTTGCAAAAAGCACATGAGTTTTCATTTACAATTTTCCATTAACATAAATTATATCTGAACCGAAAAATTCGATGAAGTGTTTGAAAATTTACTTGCTTCACTTTATTGTTTTTTATTGTTTTAAACTTAAATTTCAATATCTCTTACCAGTCAAAATCAATTGGAAGGTGAAACTTTTCTTCCCAGTGTGTTAATACAGCTAAATCACTTTTCCTAAGCTCACTCATTAAACTATAGAAATGTTTCGATTTCATCGTTGACAATGATCTAATGACATCACCTGTTTTAATTTCGCAGAAATCAGTGTCATAATGTTGTATAGTACCTCTATCGTCAACTGCATGCTGGTTGACTTCATGAATTCGTTTTATCCAAACTTTAAGGCCCGGTCACACAGAGGGGACGCATGGGGAACGCACGGCCAGCGCATTGGAAATTTGCAATTTTGGCCAGTGCGTTGTCGTGCGCCCAACTTTTGTCGAAGCTACAGCGAGGTGACACCTAATGCATAGCGTGTTGCTAGCGCGCTGAGCGCATACAGGGCGCATACAGTGCGCATACAGACCGTACACAGAGCACACATGATAACAACTTCCATGAATGCACAGCGTGTTGCTGGCGCGCTGGACGAATGGTCCACGCAAGCACCGCGTTCTACGACGCACGGCCAGCGCATTGGAAATCGGAAAAGGCTGTGTGCCTTACTTTTGTCATAATTTTGGAAAAGCTAGCGAGCTGACACAAAATGCACGGCGTGTAGCTAGCGCGCTGTGCGTATACAGGGCGTGTGCTCCGCGTATGTCTGGCGCTGGTCTAGCGCGCTCCACGCATGTCGTTGGCGTGTACATTCATGCGTCGAGCTCCGCGCACACTTTTGAGCATGCTCAAAAAATCCCAACGCACACAGCGAATGACGACGAATGCATAGCGTTGGTCCAGCGTTGGCCCAGCGCGCTCGACGAACAAGTAACGCACGCCTAGCGAACGACAACGCACTGGCCAAAATTGCAAATTTCCAATGCGCCAGCCGTGCGTCCCCCGTGCGTCCCCTCTATGTGACCGGGCCTTTAGGGATCGTCTTTTTGAGATTCGTATACATAAAGTCAACCAATAAGGAATTCGAACCAAATACATTACAAATATGATCTTACATTACAAATATGATCACCTGACGACGGATAGTCAACCTGTTCGAAACGTCGAGCCCCTCCCGCCACTCATTCTCTCCAAGCGCTATAGTTCTCCTTAGAACTATAAGCTAATATAAGGACGATAACCAACAGTCTTTTTCAAGACTACACAAACAGTCCTTTTCAGGACTACACACCCTCAAGAAAGATTACCGAGAGTCCTTTTCAGGACTCCTCAATCCTCTCTCTCTCTCTCTCTCTCTCTCTCTCTCACACACACATGGTGCACCCGCAAGCCTACTGTAAATATGATCTCGTGTCTTAAAATGTCGATTTTCTACAATATCATCAACTAGTACGATACCATTTTTAAACCATTCTTTAAAAAATAGGGTTTTACTATCAAATTTTATGTTACTGTTGTACCATAACACTTCATTTCTAACATCTTCGACATGCAAAATGTCAATATATTTAAGTTCACTCCAGCATACGAGACAATTAATATAAAACTCACTTAGATTGTGTTTTGAACATAAAATCAAGATATCTTTGCGAGAACAGTTTGATTTTAAAATCAATGACAACGGACATACTTTCTCCTATCCAGAATTTAAACATAAATTTCCACGGTGTATCTTGGTTATTTTCAAAGAACTTTGATAACCATGCTAAATGCAGGGATTGGAACGTGGAATCCAAGTCTTTCTTAGGCTTGCCTTTTCAGTTGTATTTATTAAGACTGATCTCTTTATCTTGTCTCTTTTTGAATTCCAAAGGAAATTATAAATCAATTTGTTCAAGTCAACAATTAGTTTGTGAGAAAAGGTAATACGGAAGCAACATACACAAATTGTGAAATTATAAGTGATTTTAATTAAAACAACTTTACCATAAATGTTTAGAAGAGGATCTAAGCTTTCCAAATATGTGTCATTTATTAATTATAAATGTGACTATTAAAGTTATGATAAAACATCGATAATTCTCGGTTTCGTTTTTTCTGGGACGCACTGGACTATGAATCATTAGAAACTTTTACACGATAATCAAACATTCTTTTATTTTCATAGGTGGAGAAGTTTCACGAAGAGAAATGGGGATAATGTTCATCGTGTTTGGGTTTTTGGCTGTCTCTGTTCTGCCGTATACATCTGCAGAAAATACAGGTAAGATAACTCTTATACTAGTATTATTACAATTCAACTGACCAAGGAAAACGATTTGCTAAATAGCTGAATGAATAAGTATTTCGTCGTCAAAATGTTTCTTAATTGGACACATTAATATTTTACTTACAAAATGTAATGTAGTTGAAACTAGATAGAGTACGAATTGCAACAAGGAATTTAAAATAGATGATAATCTTTCATAAAAATGTATAAATATTGCTGATTTGAAGTTATTAATGCGTACTTCGTAGAAATGATTAATATCATACACATTAAAACGTGCTCTTCGCTGTTGTGGATTTGGTATACATTTAACTTAATAATTTCTATGTATCTTGTCGTTGTTTATGTGAATACATGATTATATTTTACAACATCAAAATTGCACACAAACGTTGCATTGTTTTAAAACTTAACTCCCTTGGGGATTAACTCCCTTGGGGATCATTCGGGCCAGGCGACATTTTACAGACACAATGATGAACAAATTACACTGGGTATGTGATATACTTGAGGGCTACACATTTGGCCTGTCGGCTAAAACAAGAGTAGTACTTAGCGATGGTTCGGTGGTAGAGCAGTGGTCTCGTCACCTGGAGGTCACGGGTTCGAAACCAAGTCGACGCTTGTGCACTTCAGTAAGGTATTAATCCTCATTAGCAAGTCCCTCGGAGAGGACTTAAAGTCGGCGTTTCCCTGGTTCCCTACTTACAAGCATACACATACTTTCTTAGCATTCAGGTAAAACAAAACAATTGGAAGTTATTCAGGAAGAAAATATTATTTATACCCCGTCCTTTTTTTCCGTAGACTTTTTAATTTCTGATTATTATGTACATGGATGAGGATATGAAACAGCATTTAAATCCCATCTGCACTAGTTTGGACAGGAGGGATTATAACTCCCACTTGGTCACTGACAGGTGGATGTCTCATCAACTAAGCTCTCAATTAACATAAGAAAGGAGGATCATGGGGGACCAATGGTCACCGATTAAACATTGTTTTCTATATAGAGGGAGCAAGTAGCTACAAGTAGTGCAGTGGGGCTTCAATACATATATTATTACATTTTTTTTCATGGGGGGGGGGGGGCAGGAATTCGATTGAATTTAGTCATTCCTTAGTTTCCTGTTATTTATGCATGAGACAATTTTGCCTAATTAGCGGGATTGCAAACAGATTATTAGGCGTTTCACTTAAGTTACAGAGCTACAGAAACCTTTTGCGTATCTGTAGGTAAACATGGAACTGGGAGGACTTTTCATGCTCCTTGAATCTGCGAATTAGGTCCGCCCTCTTTAAATACGTTTTAGAGATGTCTCTCTCCGTTTCATTTTCTTTAGATATGCTTTTATCCAATCCATACAAAATAGATTAGAGTTCCTTATTGTTCTCAGATAGCAATGATTTTGTGTTGGATCTGTGAATGTGGTGGTCGCCCTCCTTCAAAACATTTGGAGATGTCTCTCCCCGTACTCTTCCCCTTTAAAGATACCATGTCCCTTTTGCAGCCAACATCAAATTCTGTAGAACTTTGCAGGAATTATGAATATGTCATGTATGTCCTAGCTGTGAAATTTAAACGTTAACAGTGTCCTAATATTCAAATTGTGCAAGGAAACCCGTTTACTTGCTAGACTTCACTGTCAGACACTATTGAGTGACTGACTGGCTTTGTTCATGTTTGGTATAAAATGAGCCGTAAAGGGTACATGAGCATTTGTCTACATCAATAACACACTTCTTGTAATGGCCAAAATTAAACCGATTGAATCTTTATGCAGCATAAAACGTACAACCATTCGGTACTATAGTCTGAAAAATCAGACTATTACTTATTGGCTCTATAGCTCCTAAGTCGATTTGACAACTTATAGTCGTTATTTTCCCACTTAAAGACATTTTCAAGCCCACTTTTTTTTAGCGAAGTTCTAAATTAGTATTGTCTTTCAAATGCTGTTGGAATTTAACCTTTTCATTTTTATGGCCTGCAAATGGAACATAGTACCTTTAATTATGCTTTTATCCAGTCCAAAGAAAATCAATTTTCCTTCCTTGCTGCTCCCAGATAACAATGAATGTCGGTTCGAGAACCGCTGCTACAATGGAGGAACCTGCTACAATGAATTCGGAAATGTTGTAACGGTTTCATATTTTTGTAGGGTTTAAAGTGATCTAATTAAACTCGTTCAAGTTCTGAAGTACATTACACTTTATTTTCTAGAGATGGTATGGGTGCGCTGCGGCTAGAGTAGATAGTTCATGAAATGGCATTTTCAATTCCTGGCTGTCTTGTCTTCAGTGGATGTATCGTTGTGTAGAGGTTATTTCACTTAACTCTTTTGGATTGAGGGTTCAAACACCAGCCCATTACTCCACATTTACCAATCTCCGCCCAGGTGTAAACGGGTGTCTGTCAATTCTATATATCTATCAAGACACTTCTCTCAGCTTGGAGGCTGATTGTAACATTTTTCCACACATCTCTGTTTTCTGCTATCTTGGTATACTCTCGTATTGTCATTGCACACCATGTCGCAACGTTACCCTTCTAGTTACTTACTGTTTTCCCTCTTAGTCTGGTACCTTCTACTTTTCTTTCGAAAAATCTTTCATGATTCTGGCAATTGCTGGGATAAGAATAATTGCAGGACTCTAAGGAAGAACACCGTTTATGCCTTGGCTTCTTTGGTTTAAAGATATTATTACTTTTTTTTAATCACTCTTATTACCATTTCATCATTATTTTATTATTTTCATCGTTATTGTTTATATTACTATTATTATTATTATTATTATTATTATTATTATTTTTATTATTATTATTATTATTATTATTATTATTATTATTATTATTATTATTATGAATTCATTGCACAGATACCAGCATCACTGTGATAGAAATTGAATGGAACGAACCCACCGTCATATCTTCACCCGGCTATCCATCCTCCTACTACGGCTCGAATCTCGACCTTACTTGGGTACTCAAGGCTCCAGAGAGTCACATCCTCCAGATACATATTCTAGACCTGGCCCTAGAGACGAAATACGACTACTTGTACATTGGTTATGGGCCTGGTCCCAATGAACCTGGTTCTTGGCAGCTTCAGAAACTGACTGGGTATAGCAATTCCAGTGAACCCGCTACACCCGGTCACTCTATGTGGGTCAGGTTCACCACGGATGTCTCAATGGGTGATATTGGATTCAGTCTTCGTGTCACACCTATACTAAACCCTGGTAAGATCATATTAGCCATAGGTTCTGCTTCTTAAGAGGTTTAGTGGTCTAGTGGATACGTCACCGGACTGTGGATCATATGGTTTCGCTTCGAGTCCCGCCGAGGCACTAATGTCCTTTGGCAAGACATTAATCTATCTTTGTTAATATCCTTCCAGACATAGTAAACGGCAACCCGGTAGGAATTTATTCCTTGAATCCTTTTAACGCCTTAGGGCAACTGGGCTAAAGCCAGGGTAATAATATTACTTTGTAGGCTCCTTGAGCTTCCTCTGGAATGAATGTGTGTGCAATGTAAATGTAGCTATTATTCTTATTATTATTTTTTAGTTATGTTTCTTATTAGCAGCCCATGGGCCACACGGGGCACGCAAGACGATTTAATTCGGCTTATCATCATTTTAAATAGTCAAAAAGAAAGAAAATTCTCCACTGCTGTAGGTGGATACGTAATACCATATCACTGATTATTAAACGCATCAACAATTTACTTCCCTCACTCACAAAAGGTCAATCATACGATATTTTACCTAGAATGCTTTGATGAAATACATTATCAAAAATGAAAGTAAGGACAATTTATAGAGTATCCTTTAATTTCCTATGAAGAGGGAGGGAAAATATTCCACTAACACTAGATTGGTTGTTGGTGTAGTGTTATCCACAGAGGCCTATATTAAAAAAAACGTAATTTTAGAAATATTCCTTTCCCGCCTGATAAATAAGTTAAGAACCATTGACCTAGACACTGCGCTGACGGAGGTTGTTAAAGATAGGTAGGCCTACAATAATTTGTTTGCCAGTTATGCTTAAGACATCTGGCGAAAACTGCATGTTGTATAAAAGTGAGGGTCGTGCCTCATAATATTTGATTTCTTGTCCAGAGTGATTATTTCAATTATACTCAAAGTATTCCATTAAGGCCCCGTCTTATAAAGAGTTGGGATTGATCCGCATCAATCGCAAGTTTGCAGCCTCCTATCTCTTATGTACATCCTTGCGATTGATATCAATCGCATCTAAGTTGCGATTGATATCAACTCTTCATAAGACGGAGCCCAGACCTTATATTGCTATTCGAAATCTATCAGTTAAAGTACACGATAACAGATTGTTTACTAGAATTGAGATTATCTATAATATGATGCTTTAAATACTTCATGACAGGATGCAGAAGCGGTCAAGTGCAATGTTCTAGTGGAATGTGTATCAACGAATCGGCAAGGTGTGACGGAAATAACGACTGTCTCGATTTCTCAGATGAGGAATACTGTCGTAAGTTTTGATTTAACGTTTACATTAGCTTTTTAATTAATTCATATGGTTATACATGTAGTTTCCTCCAATTGTATTGCACACCTATTAATGCATTTCTATGTTATCTCTATATATTGAGGGAGTTTCTATACTTCTGGATTTTTACTTTAGAGAGAGGTTTTTTTTTCTCCCCTGAGTATTTGTTAAGCAGTTCCCCCAAACACATCAATTACGTCAACACAACATATTCAGTGATTAGGTGTGATTAGGCGTGATTAGGCGTGATTAGTTATACGTCGTATAACGAAACGCATGTTTGGATATCGTTTCGTTATACGACGTTTCGTTATACGACGTATGGTTAGTAAGCGTCCACACACACAATTTCATAGTATAACTATCGCGAAACAGTATAACTATCCCGAAACGGTGCAACTAATCACGCCTAATCACGGAAAATGTTGTGTGTGGACACGGGGAATGTGTCATATAGGTTGTCATTGATCGATATTTTCCTACCCAGCGTACTGCGAACAAGTTCAATTTGATATATGTAGACAGAACCTGGCCTACAATTTGACCTTTTTCCCGAATCGGAACGCAGAGACAGCAGACGCTGCAGCGGGAAGCTTTACAGACATGGTAAGCAACTGAATGTCTTTTTAATTGCTTTATAAAGAAATGTTGAGTTTTTCATTATTATTGATGGGTTTGTCCAGATTATTGGTGGTTTTCATAGATAATGCCAGGAACGATTAATTAATTAGTTTTAACTTTAGTAGAACACTGTCTGACTACGATATTTGACCTGTATATCAACCAATGAATTTGGTATTTGTTAATACGCATTCAATAATTATATTTTTTTTTGTATAAGTGATTTTTTTCGAGGGGATATGCATGATAGCAAAGATAATCACACAGAAGGGTGTATATTTCAGAGATGTAACGACTGAAAATATGTTGGAGATCTTTTTTGATGTAATATTTATTGTTTGTCTGAAAATACATAATTTATGTTATATTTGTCGGCACGTGGTCCCCCCTACCACTTGCAAGAGCTGCTGGCTACACTGACGTTGTTGATGTACCATACACATCTACGTTGCAATTGCCTTTGAAAATCCTGACGTGAAATCCTCAAAGTTTATACTTTCTAATGACCTACCATAGGCAGATACTATATCATCGTGCCATGATCACCTGTTCCCTTTCATGTGCTCCGTTTACTATCCGGAATGCACCCATAACGGCCCCACCCATCGGGTGTGCTACTCCGACTGTTTGGCAGTCACTGATGCCTGCAAGGCATCCTTTGAGCAACTCCTCGACGGTCCATGGCCCGTCAACTGTTCGATGTTTACCGATGAACAGGAGGAAGATGGAAGCTGTTTTGGTCCTGCGGGAGGTAAATACCATGCCGCCATATTCATGTAGATGATATCGAGTTAAGAATATGCTTGGACTTAACAAGATGTCCTAAGTGTTTATAAATGATAGTTCATAAAACCGAAGAAAAGATGTCGGCATTTTCTATTGAATTCATCACATGTGGCAGTGGCTTACAGCTAATGAGATGGGGATGGCGGCACTGATCTTACTGCCAAGTGGGTTTCTAGATAAAAATGAAAATCAGCAACCAAATGGTAGGTGGATTGGAGAGTATTTAAAGGTTGTCTGTCATCTTCTTTGGGCCTCCTTTTCCCTCCTCTTTTCATTTTATTTTCGATTTATGCTTTGTTTTGTTTCATTTGCTGGGGGAGGCGAAGGGGTGCTATTCAAATTGGGTGGATGTCCCTTCCCTTCCCGTCGTTGTGCCACTGACTTGCTACTTCATCCCTCCCCCAGATCTTTTCGATACCAACATATGCGGTACACGCCCTGCATACACACCAGATCAATACAGGGTTCTTGGTGGTACCAACGCACGCCCAGGGGAATTCCCTTGGATTGGTTCACTCCGCATCGACGGATTGACATTTGAAGGACGTTGGTGTGGGTCTACCCTGATCAACTCTCAATGGGTTCTTAGCGCAGCTCAATGCCTGTAAGTATGATGCCACTAATCAGACTCGTTTGCTCTGTGGAAAGGAAAGCGAATTAACACCTTACTTTCATAGGGATATTTACTTAGTCCAATTGTTATAGTAGCGAACGTGTTTACCTCTTGATTACGTGTAAATATTTAACCAAATTATGTACTGAGTTTTCGTCTAAATAGTCATAGTCATGAAAGTGTATATACATATAAAGTATCACTAGTAGTCAATATATATATGCACCAAATTCTATATCCGTTCTTTTGAACAGTGTAAAAGGCATCAAGCAATATTTTATTGAACTTTGCGCTATATGAAAAGCAATTGTATGTATGTATGAAATAAAGAGAACAAGTTAACGCAAAGCGTAGCATCCCCTCGCAGGGTATAAATGACCAAATACGTCAGAACAAGTTACCTCCATTAGACTATACTATTATATTACTAGGCAAGGAAGTAAACCACATTTTCGCATAATAATTAGGTATTTTCGCATATTTAATGAGCTATGACCATTCAACATTGACCTACATACTCCGAAATCGAACTTAGGCTGTATTTTCATGCATGTACCTTTATATCAAATTTTATTAAAATCCGTCGAACATTACTAAAGTTGTCGAACGGAAACCAGATTTGCATTTTTAATAAGCTATATGACATTTGAACTACATACTCCGAAATCTAACTTACGCTGTGTTTTGATACCATGTACCTTCATATCAAATTTCATTAACCTCTGTTAGACATTACTAAAGTTATCGATCGGAAACCAGATTTGTTACGGAAGGACGGAGGAACGGACGGCATCGTTATCGTTACTCTATCCCCTCCGACTATAACTATCAGATGACGGGACTTCACTTCAGTGTCGTTATAGAATTATGCTTTATTTAGAGATTTACATTTACATGACCGTATAACGTCCGATGTATTAGGAGCTAGTTAATTCCCCTGTGTGATATAGCAGATACAACGTTTGTAATTTATAATGAAATCATGATGTACATATATGAAACTACAGTTAATATATAATATATATCATACTCAAATAAATGCAGCTCTATTGCGATGTCCTTTTGATATACATAATTATATTTCGCCCTTGTAAAAATCACTGATTTTACATCCACTATCATTTATAGTGATTACTACGTCGATCGTGTGGTTTTTGGGAACGCACATTTGATGGATGACTCCGACAACGAAGTAGCAGTTGAGGTGGCTGATATTTTCGTCCATCCCGAGTTCCACTCCTATTCCCTCCTCAACGACATCGCTCTGATACGACTTGCTGAACCGGTAAAATTTAGTGACTACGTCAGACCCGCGTGTCTGTCGGAATCCTCGGATGAACTCAATGACTATCGTCGCTGTCTCGTCGCTGGATGGGCAACTATACTGGAAGGCTCACGTATGCATTGTTTTAATTTATATTTGATGATGATAATAATAATTAGATTAATTTACATATCGCAGCCACTCTACTGCTCTGTAATAAAATCAAAACTCCTAACAGTGCTACTATACAGACAAACAATAATGAATAAACATTTTAATCCTGAAAACAAGTGCATCTTCAACAAAACTTTGAAGACAGCAACAGATGAGGCTTTGATAATGATAATAATAATGATAATGAAAGAACATTTCCCATTTTGTAAAGCGAATTTCTCAAATGAAACGAAGTGTGTGTGCGTGTGTGTGTCCTTAAATGCACTACGATTTCTTCAGTTTTATACGGGTGCCGGTATTACCTTACAGTGCATGTCAGAGTATACTCCATTACACCGATACCCAATCACTCCGCCTGTGTCAAGAGAGACGACTGAAAATGAAATACTTCGTCTAAGAATATTCGCAGCGGGAAGAGATTCAAACTGTCGGCCACTCTTTTGAAACATGATGTGTATGTTTTTTGCGTTAAACTGGTTTCCTGTATGCAATTTGATTCTGATATGTTTAATTATTTTGATCTTCTTTGCTTTCATATTTATCCAGTCTTGTGAAAATTATGCTCGTGGAGGGCTAGCCTAATACAAGGACCTAGGACTTTTCTTTAAATTTTCCAATATTCATTTATTTTCATTCTTTTTAAGTCTCAGGTATTTATTAATATCATTACCCAGGTTAAATCATGATGTACTTTATGTATTCATTTGTGAATATATATATATATATTTTTTTTTACTTACAATGAATGACACAATTAAATTGTATTGAATTGAAATTGAATCAACAACACTACTGTGCTTCACTATTTAGTTGCTGATATAGGTTGCTCCTTTCCTATAGGGGTTAGCCAATCAATTCTCTAGGTTATCTGATTGAAAGGAATGTGATATCCAAAAGGCCTCTTTCAAACAGGGAAGCTTTGAACAATCACTTCAGTAGTTCTTCTTCACGTAGATCTCAACATTCATAACCAATATGATTTCATCCACCTAACTTAACCCTAAAAAGGCCGGGCTATTTGAGGTCTTAGTACGGCCGGGGGGGCATTATGCCCCCCCCTTAAAATCTCGGCCGCGAAGCGGTCGATCGCCGCGAAAATTTGCACGCATGTCAAGTGAAGTGTATAGAATAATATGATAATTTCAATTTTATGAAAAATACACTCATTTGCATATTTAAAATTAATTTATACCAATAAAGTCATAAAAATCATATTTTTTACTCATAAATCATATATTATTCATATTTATGCATTCTTTTTCACTACATATATTCATTAGAACATTCTGAAGAACAATACGACAAAAAAATTGGAAGAGCAAGCTTATTCCTTATGTCATCCCTTGTTTTGATAATTTCTTAATTTCATTGTTTTTTAAACTTATGTATTTCATTGTTTTTGTTGTTTTATTTCATTCCTTACTACAATTCACCTATTTTGACTCCCAAAACAACCACCTAAACTTTAAACAAGACCCAATAACCCATGTTTGATCTGTTTTTAGGAAAAATTACTTTTCCTTATGTTTTGTACACAAATCACGAAAATGAGCGATTTTCGGGCTGACATGCAAAGATGAAAGGTCACGTGACCTTGTAACCGTAGGTCCGATTTTCAAAAAAATCTTTTAAAAGTTGCGCAAGACTCGAAAAAAAAAGTCAGCGAGTGGCGGGGCGCCATCCATATGCGTTCCCGAGCAATCAGAAAAATCGTGGAGGGGGGGGGGGCCATAATGCCCCCCCCCGGCCTAATTAGGGTTAATACCCCTATTCACCCAAATGTCATTAAATACTGTATTTATTGGTTGGTTAAAAAATAAAAAAATCAAGCTAAATAGCAGTGTTGAAACCACTTTACCTTTCCATAACTCTTTAAATGGTTTCAAACATTTGATAAAAATTTGACTTGAAATTCGTTTGCTTACAGAAGATGTAAACGATGATTTAATTTAATCTTTCGCAGCGCTGACAGAGAGCTTGAAAAAAGTAGTGGTGACCCTTCTTGACCAAGACTGGTGTAATTCTGAAGTTTCCTACAACGGGTCTCTGACAGAAGAAATGATATGTGCTGGATTTGAGCCAGGTGGAATTGATACTTGTCAGGTAACTGCTATCTTTGGCGTAGCCTGAGTGTTAAAGTTGAACTTCAAAGAAAATCACAAATATGTCAACTAATGTATGACTAGAAACTGGTAAGCTAACAGATGGCCATCGTACAAGTTTTAGGTCAACTACATATCGGGTGATTTATAAAAATACAAATACAACCACCGGCATAGCAGCTGGGATATACGAGAGATTCGCCGGAAAAATAAAGATGTTTTAATGACGTCACTATATGGACCAATACTGCCCAAGCAGACGACATCCCATAGAGAATGAACATAATTGCAAAGCTTTTATTTGTCAAATTATAATGAGTTTAGTGTATATAAATGTGATGGCATGTCAAACCATTCAAAAGGGGATATGACCCGATTCCGATAACTAAAATCTTTTGCTTGTAAATACACAGGATAGGGGTTAATTAACAGTCAAAGAAACCAGACTTTCGAATTGAAAACCCCCGGAACGATGTTGAGGACGGCATTTGTTCCCTCTTGAAACGCCGAACATACCGCGGTGTGTCCAGCTGAATATTCAATGGCGTCTTATTTGTTTACAAGCGACAAATTCCTTTATTTTTGTATCGCTGCATTTGTCATCAAAATAAAACCATGTGCGGGGTTAAGAGTGAGGCAATAGATTATACATTTAGCCTGACGGTAGTGGAGTAAGAGAAAGAACTCAAGAAAAGATGAAAACACAGGCACTGAAAATGTGTGAGATGTCATGGGACATCGTCTGCTTGTGCAAGTCATGTCCATACTGTGATCTCACGCATCTCAGCAGCGTTCGGGGAGCTCTTCAGGTGCTATGACGGGGCTGTATTTAAGCGTTTTATAATTTATAATAATCATTATTTCGAATGTTTCCAAGCATTGAATTTTGATAACCTTGTCGAATCAACGTTTCAACTTTGCAATAATGAAATTAAGTTAGTTTTTAAAATCAATAAACATCAACTTTAACCATGGGGGGGGGGGGGGGCACAGGTATCATGGGGGCGGCGGTATCAGACACAATAGGCAACTGTTATGAGGTTTGAATTAAAGAGAATGCTACTACTACTTCTACTACTACTACTACTACTACTACTACGACTACCAGTGGCGTACGCAGGATTTTTTTTCAAGGGGGGGGGGGGGGGGTTAACAGGCAGCCGCTGAATAAGCGGGGGGGGGGGGTAAGAGGAGACTTTTTTCGGGGGGGGGGGGGGGTCCCAACAAAATCGCAACGACTCAGCCAGCTCCTGAATAAGCGGGGGGGGGGGGGGTAAGAGGACACTTTTGTGGGGTTAAGGTCATCTCTCTTTGGTCAGCCATTGGCATAATTTTTATTTTATTTTTTATTTTTATTTTTTAATTAAAAAAAGACAAAATGAAAAAAAGGAAACACAGAGGGGGGTTTGGCTTCAAAATACACACATAAAAAAACTGAAGGGGGGGGGGGGGGTCTAAGCGTTTTAAAGATATTATTATCCCGGACACCTGATTCATTCATACGCAAAATGTGCAGCATCTCCACTCATCGTCGCCGAGAGGGCATAAAGCAATAACTATCACACAGGCTTCGTGCTCCTACAGTGTCCACATTCAATGGAGTGGCAAATGTAGATTAAGGCCTTGTCAATGGACATCAGTGCCGTCCCGGGAGTCAAACCCATGACCTTCGAATTTCCAGTATAGCGCTCAAACCTCTCTACTACGATAGCATGGAAGGAGATAAGGGCATAGGGTTGAGTCATTACCTTTTACCCAAGTTGTTTTTCTGCTCTCCCATCCTATTTTATTTTCATCAGACCGATTATTTGGGCTGTACTCCCGTTTCCCTCATAACTGTGACACTGACTGAAATGGTATTTTTTTCACTCAGTAATTTTCAATTTTATATCCTTTTTGTCTTTGTTTCAGAATTTGGACACACTGACTTGCTTACCCCTTTAATATATATCAAACTGCCAGGTTCCGAATACATGTACTTTTTCGAAAGCTACACATGTGTGTGGTCCTATGTAGGATATTTGTTTAGTTTGCAAGTCATCCAATTAAATTTTATTATCTCGTGTTTATTATTACAAAAATCAGGGAGTCAGCGGTGGGCCTTTAACCTGTGAGGGTGATGATGGTCGATGGCATCTGGTCGGACCAACAAGCTTTGGAGGAGGATGCGCAAAAAACACGCTTGCCCGGCGTCTACACCCGAATCTCAAAGTTCCACTCATTTATTACAGCTGTGGTTTCAGGAGGTGAGTACACCTGTGCAGGAGAAACAAGACTTTCAACAACAACAACAACAACACAAAAAACAATACACGGCAATTTCAAAAGCCTTGTCCACCACCTACTGAAATGTGCTTGCATTACAATGGCGTATTACGTAATCCAATAATTTTCTTCATGCCATTAAAATTGCTGAGGAGTTGATTCTTCGAAACATTTTGAAATCGGCTAAAGGTTAAACCAAGGAATGTATGTGCGACTAGCCAATTGTAACCTTCTGAAGCCTTCTGTTTCCCATCATTTTATTTGATCAACTGGCCCCTTTGACCGTGAATAATAATGATAATAATAATAATAATAATAATGTATCTATATAGCGCATTTTCTATATACATGTTCAAATGGGCTTACATCGAAAGGGTGCGGTGCGGCGCGGTGTGGTGAGTTCAACGTACCCATTCGATAAAAGGCCCCCCGCTTTTCTCGAAAGGGTGAGTTGAGAGCGGAGGACCGTCTTAGCACAACCTTTCAAGAAAAGAGGGGGGTCTTTTCTCGAAAGGGTGCGTCGACTTTCTTTCACATCAGTCGTTTAACAATTTTAAGGAATAGAAACTATTTTTTACGTAGTTTTGCAGATCAGGCATTTATAAGAATTAAATCAGTAAATAAAAAGTAACACAATGAAATAATTAACTTAGATATTTAAAAAATGTCAAACATAGGTGTTTAGCTAGTCTTGCATGTCAGTCGTTTATTTATTGAAATAAAACATAATATTCATTTCTTTTTTTTTGTATGGAATTCAGTTTTTAAATGTTAACTAGTCTCGCATAACTGTCGTTAAAGTGACTCGGTAACATTGTTAAAGGTTGATGAACAAAATTGCTTAATTTTTGTATAAAATGTTACTTACTATATTACTTCTACTATACTAACCCTCTGACATGCAAAAAATCCTGAACAAATTCTCAAACCACAAAGATATCTATGGTTTTCTTTGAAGGCGTCGATGGGAGGCACCCTCTAACAGTGATTAACAGTAAATTCTCCCAACCTTTTTGAATTTTCCAAACCGTTTTTCCATGAGAAAAATCTGTCAACACTTAACTGTCTGGAATGGAATGTAGAGCCATTTTATTGCTTTGTGACGATTTACATTCACCTAAAATGTAATTAAATTGTCCTTGTCTTGATGCTGAACAGGCTTTGACAAGTAGCAGAATAGAAGTAGAATAATATAGTTGGGAAAATTAAGGAATCGATCAGATCAGTTTTTCCCAATTTGTACCATGAATAATGATCCGTTTTCACTCAAATTTTCAGATTATCTTTAATTGTACATCTAGCATTGAAGTCACTACCTTAGCATCACTATCTCTCATCTGAACAATGTTACCAAGTCCCTTTAAATTACAAATAAAAATTAATTGCCATTTTACTTATTCAGACACATGTTTATGTATTTGTTAAGTCTTGCTGAAAAAATGTAGGGGAGCACATGCTTTTTCATGTGTTTTATTTTAACATTTTGCCAAAACAAATTGAAATAATCTTTAATTGTCTATACCAGTCTGGAAAAATGTATTCACCGGCATATATGCCATCTATAATGGTTGTTATCACATCCACAAAAATTTAGATTTAAGGAAAGTCATTTTTTCACATAATATGCCCTTCTTTAGTTCAAATTAATGTGTCACCTTCATAATCAGTGATTATCCAATTAAGACAGCAATTACAAGACATACCCAATCAACATTCACTCACACAACTTTCACCCGGTTCAACTTTTCTAAACCTTCGTTGTTTTATAAACGTAATGTTTCCTGGGAGAAATTTCAATCATTTAAACATGTGGCTTACACCCAGTAAATAAGATCGATTGATCGATCTGTATTGAAAAACAAGTCAGAAAAAACCTTGGAACCAGCGGGACTTGAACCTGTATCTACTGCTTGCCGGGCAGCGACTCTACCACCAGGCCATCACTGGTCCATGGCACAGTCACGATAAACTAGAAACAAATACCCCAAGCTCTCCTGATTCATTCTGAATTAGTCCGCCATAGGACAAATAACTTCGTTATTGATGCTAATAAATTCGTTATTGATGCTAATTAAAAACACAAAATGTAATAAAAAAGTTTGATATAAAATTCAACATATTTATTACTTTTTAATAAACATTACACTAGCAAACAATAATAGTAGTAACAATGAAGGTATTATGGTGAATTCAACAGAGATGGTTCCTTGCATTGGTCTGTGACACTCAGTGTGCTGATCCTATAAAAACTCCACCCCCCCTCTCTCTGTCTCTCAGGCGCGGACCCAAGGGGGTCGAGCGGGCCTTGCCCCCCCCCCCCGCAAAAAAGAGGGAGAAAGAAGGGAAAGGGAAAAAGGAGAGAAAAGGAAAGAAAGGAAAAGAAAGAAGAAAAGAAAAGGGGAAGAAGGAGACCGGGGGCGAAAGGCCCTTGCGTCGCAGGCTGTTGCCTCCCCCCATAAAAAAATGAGAAAGAAGGAAGGAAAGGCAAAGAAAAAAGGAAAAGAGCAGATAAAGGGAAGGAAAATGGAGGAAGAAGAAAAGAAAAGAAGGGGGTATCAGTTGCAATTTTCCCGCCAACAAGATCGGGATCGGACGGGAGCAAATGGCCCTTGCCTCCCCTGCCCCCCCCCCCCGCCCCCGCTAAAAAAAGAGAGAGAAGGAAGCGAAAAGGAAGCGAAAAAGGAACCAAAAAAAAAGAGAAAGAAGAAAAGAAAAGGGTAAAAAGAATGGGAGATCAGTTGCGGTTAATCCCGCCTACAACATGTGGATCGGGGTGGGGGCCGAAAGGCCCTTGCCTCCCCTTACCCCCAGCAAACCTAAAAGAGAGAAGGAAGAGAAGGGGAAGAGGAGGAAAAGGGAAAGGTAGGGGAGATCATTTTCAATTTTTCCCGCAAACAAAGTGTAGATCGGGGGGGGGGGGGGGCACTGGCGTACTGATAGGGGAGGGGGGGAATTGGGGGAAATAACATTCAAACATGGTTTATGTTAAATTCCATAACGGTGATTTACAAATAATGCTGAAATTACATAATTTCCGAATTTTTTTTTTAACTTACTTAGTAAATTATACTGTTTCATGCATTTTGGGGAAAATTTGCAGTCAGACAAGAAATAGGTTTTTTGAGTTGCCTACATGTCAGGGCCCGCAAAACGGCGGGGATCTGAAGCCTCGAGCCCCCCCCCCCCACAACTTATTTTGAAAAAGTATATTAAAGAGAAATAGGAAGAAAGAGAGCAAAAAAGAAAGAGTAGTTAACTGCCAGTGTCACAAAATAATAAGGTATCAAAATATGTTCATCTGATCGTGATTAAATGCCTAAAATCCCTCAGCTTCCGGGGTCTGCCCACTGGACCCCGCCTAGGGCCCTAAGGCGGACCCCTTGGATGGTAATCTGATGGTAATTTAATGCCTAAAACCCCTGAGCTTCTGGGGGCTCCGCCCGCTGGACCTCACGGCAATTACTGTCCTGCCATTGTCACAAAATAAATAAAGTATAAAAGTATGTTTATCTGACCGTAATCAAATGCCTAAAACCCCTCGGTGGGGGCGGTTCCCCCACAACGCCGGCCAAAAAACAAAAAAGAGAGGATTTTTTTTTTTTTTTGAAATTCAGACAAGTATTTCGAAACGTCTTCTTTCTCTATAATACTTTAATGATACCTCAAAGCTTCCGCACTTCGCGCGGGAGGGGGGGGGGGGGCGACTGAATTCAGACTAGGATTAAGAGTCTAGAACGGTACCTCGAATTGTCTTCTTTCTCTAATAATTCTCTGAAACGTCAAAGCTTTCGCGCGAGTGGGGGGGGGGGGGGTGAGATTGAATTTAATCAAGGATTAAGTGTCGAGAACGGTACAACCGAGCAGGAGGGGGAACTGAGTTCCGACAAGAATTAAGAGTCGAGAACGGTACAACGAATCGTCTCTTCTTATTCTCATGATTCAATGAAAAGTAAAAGCTTCAACGCTTCGCGCGGGAGGGGGGGGGGGGGACTGAATCCAGACAAGAATTAACAGTCGAGAACGGTACAATGATCGTATTCTTTCTATAATAATTTAATGAAATGTAAAAGCTTTCGCGCTTCACGAGTGAGGGGGGAACTAAATTCAGACGAGAATTAAGAGTCGAGAACGGTACAATGATCGTCTTTTTTCTCTAATAATTTAATGAAATGTAAAAGCTTTCGCGCTTCGCGCGGTAGGGGCGTGGATGGGGAACTGAATTAAGACAAGGATTTAGAGACGAGAACGGTACAACGAATCGTCTCATTTCTCTAATAATTTAATGAAATATCATAGTTTCCGCGCTTCGCGCATGAGGGGGGGGGGGGGACTGAGTACAGACAGGGATTAAGAGTCAAGAACGGTACAATGAATAGTCTTCTTTCTGTAACGTCAAAGCTTGAGGAGGAGGGAGGAAAAAACTCGCCCCTCCCTGCACCCCCCCCATTACGTCACTGCTGGTCACCATTACGTACCAATATTTGGCTCGCATAATTTCAAATTTGCCCCCCTCCCCTGAAGCTTTGACATTTAATTAAATAAATAGAGAAAGAAGACGATCATTGTGCCGTTCTCGACTGTTAATTCTTGTCTAAATTCGGTTGCCTCCCCCCTCCCTCCCGCGCGAAGTGCGGAAGCTTTAAGGTTTCATGAAATTATTATTATTATATACTTGTCTGAATTTCAAAAATTCAATTCAATAATAGTTTTATTAAAAAACAATGCCTCGCAGCCAAAATGCTGAATTGTGCGTGTTTACATGTATACATGAGCTTCATTACATAACATTATATTTCATTTGTTACAATCATTCATTCAAACAGTATTGGTAACATTTAACAGTATTCATGTGTAGCATTTAAAACCAATCACTTTATATTATTTACATTTTTAAAATCTATTAAACTTCACAATAGTAACAACAACAATTGATCAAAAGCAATACAATACATAACATACAAATAAGTGAAAATCTAATACTGAAATTATTGCACCTGTGTCTTTAACAATTCATATTCATTGAAAATTAAAAGTCAGCAAAATGTTACTCTATGTTGCCTGTTCATCAACGGTAAGTACATAATTATAAATTGATGTCTCTGTAAAAAGATAAACATATTCCAGAGTAGGTTGTAAAACATGGTTTCCTACGTTAAAACTAAATCATAGTTGGGTATGTATTAAAACATTAGATAATGATAAACATATTTATCAAATATTGTTAATGTATATATATATATATATATATATATATACATTGTGTAAAAATACATTTCAATTATTCATTATTTAGAAGATCTATAAGGTATGGTATTGCACTCTTTTTAGTTTTGCACTTGTACTGGGTGTACTTTGTTGTTCTCCTCAAGCAGTAGCGACTTTCCTGTTTTTTAACTAGCCAATTCAATGAAAAGGGATTTTCTTCCAGATTATGAGCAAATGTAAGACATAATTGTTTTCTTCTTTCCTCAAGAGTCACTAAGTTACATGTTTCTAATGCAACATTGTATGAAGTATAACTACTACCCAGAATTATTCTACATGCTCTCTTTTGAATTGATTCAAGTGCATAGATGTGTTGTTTTGTAAGAGCTCCGTTGAACACAGGGGCACAGTACTCTACAATCGGTCTTATATATCCTCTAAATATGGTGATAAGATCTACAATAGGTAGTTTGAATGATTTCAGTCTCCTGAGTATGTACAACTTCTTGTTACTTCTCTTCAAGAGATCAGTTACGTGTTTATTCCATTTTAGGTCACTCTGTACGGTCACTAATGTTCTTTGTCTGCTCTTTTTTTTTCCTACGTCATCTTCCTTTTATCTCCTCTCTTGTTTGTTTTGTTTTTTGGCCGGCGTTCTGGGGGGGATCGCCCCCACCACCCCAACCGCCCAACTCCCCTGGAGCTCAGGGGTTTTAGACATTAAATTACCGTCAGATGACCATATATTGATACCTCATTATTTTGTGACACTGGCAGTTAACTATTCTTTCTTTCTATTTCTCTTTAATATACCTTTTCAACAACAACAAATCTGGGGGGGGGGGGGGGGGGGAGAGGGGAGGGAGCCCGAGGCTTCCGATTCCCGCCATTTCGCGGGCCCTGGCATGTAGGCAACTCAAAAAAGCATATTTCTTGCCTGACTGCAAATTTAGGAATTTGCCATTTTCCAACCAACGCATAAAAAAGTATAGTTTACTAAAAAGTGAGGAGAAAATCTCGGAAATTATGTCATTTCAGCATTATTTGTAAATCACCGTTAAAGAAATAAAGAGAACCACGTTTGAATGTTACTTATACCAATCCCCGCCCCCTATCAGTATCCCAGTGACCCCCCCGTTTTTCTATTGTCTGTCATGATTTGTTTGATTTCGTAATTTTTTTCTCAAAATTAAGTTATAAATGTATAAAGTATAATTATTATTGTGCAAACCTACATCTATCAAGCTTTGCTTTCAAGTAGGTTCGTTTTTTTCATTTCTTGTAATTAAATCATTATGCTTTACAATAACTAAAAACAATGTCAAAGATAGTTCAATGGTCATTTCTGTTATATCATTACGTTTTTTGTTTTTTGTTTTACTGTTTATATTATGTGAACAGAAATGGGAAATGAATTCGCTCTGTATAGAGCTACTACTACTACTACTACTACACTTTGTTTGCTGGAAAAATCGCAACTGATCTCCTCTACCTTTCTTCTATCTTTTTTTCCCCCTTTGTCTCCTCTTTCACTTCCCTTCCTTCTCTCTGTTAGGTTTGCTGGGGGTAGGGGATGCAAGGGTCTTTCGGGCCTCACCCCGATCCACACGTTGTTGGCGGGATTAACCGTTACTGATCTCCTCTTCTTTTCACCCTTTTGTTTTCTTCTTCATCTTTTTTGATCCCTTTTCGCTCTCCTCTTTCCTTTTTCCTTCCTTCTCTCTTTTTTCAGCGGGGGCGGGGGGAGGGAGGCAAGGGCCATTTGCCCCTCCCCCCGACTCACAACTTGTTGGCGGGAAAATTGCAACTGATATCCCCCTTCTTTTCTCTTCTTCTTCCTCTATTTTCTTTCCCTTTCCTTCCTTCTCTCTTATTTGTTTACGGGGGGGGGGGGGCGGGCAAGCAACAGCCTGCGAGGCAAGACCCTTTCGCCCCTGGTCTCCTTCTTTCCCCTTTCTTTTCTTCTTTCTTTCCCTTTCTCTCCTTTTTCTTTTTCCCTTCTTTTCCTTCTCTCTCTCTTTTTTTTGCGGGGGGGGGGGGAGGGGGCAAGGCCTGCTCGACCCCCCCTTGGATCCGCGACTGAGAGACATAAAGGGGGGTGTGGCTTTTGTGGATCAGCACAGAGTGCCACAGAATCTAAATTTTTGTGGATGTGATAACAACCATTATAGATGGCATGTATGCCGTGGGATACATTTTTCAGATGATATAGACAATAAGATAATTTCAATTTGTGTTGGCAAAATGTAAGAAAAACACACATTAAAAAGGGTGTGCACCCCTACATTTTTTCAGCAAGACTTAACGAATACATAAACGTGTGTCTGATTAAGTAAAATGGCAATTAATTTTTATTTGTAAGTTAACGACAGTTATGCAAGACTATAGTTATCCTTTAAAAACTGAATTCCATACAAAAAAAAGTAAAGGATATTATTTTTTTATATTAATAAATAAATGACTGATAGGGTGAAAAGAAGCTAAACACCTATATTTGATATTTTTTAAGTATGTTTCTTTTTATTTACTGATTTAATTCTTATAAATGCCTGATCTGCCAGACTACGCAAAAAGTAGTTTGAATTTTGATTATTTCAATTTATAAAACGACATTTCTATTCCTTAAACATTTTAAACGACTGAATCAGATGTGAAAGACTAGTCGACGCACCCTTTCGAGAAAAGGCCCCCCTCTTTTCTCGAAAGGGTGCGCTAAGACGATCCTCCGCTCTCAGGGCACCCTTTCGAGAAAAGCGAGGGGCCTTTTATCGAATGGGTGCGTTGAACTCACCACACCGCGCCGCACCGCATCGCACCGTTTCGATGTAAGCCGTTCAAATGCGCATTACGGTCATATTGTTAACAGAAAAGGAAAGTTTTGAGATAATTTTTGAAGGTATTTACAGATAGGTGGTTAAGAAGAGATCGGTAGGTTATTCCACAATTTGGGAGCAGCAGTTGTGAAGTGAAGTGGCCCTCTGGCCAGCACATCAACCTGTCCTTCGATAGGAGTCCGAATTCTTCCGATTATAAGTTCACAGTAGTCATATTTCAAGGTTCAATTTTCCGTCTTAAAATGATGGTCTCAAAAATATGTTTTTGCGTTATTCATTGGATTAAAAAAAAATCATAAGCATTCTGGTTACATTTATATTTCTTTCAGCAAAAACACCGGGTGTTATTGAAATTACCCTTGAGCGTGCCGTCTCAGTGACCATCACTTCTCCAAACTACCCTTCCAACTACAACATCGACGATAACATCGTCTGGAAGGTATCGGCCCCTGTTGACCACAGCGTCAGGCTGGACATCGTCAACTTCGCTACCGAATTTAACTTCGACATCTTGTTGGTGGGCAATGGACTGACGCCACTGAGTTACAGAGAGCTTGCGAAGCTGACTGGCTATGGGTTAAAGTCAACTTGGACGTCACATGACCGCCATATGTGGCTCAAATTCAAGAGTGACTCCTCACAGACTGACGTTGGATTCATGGCAACACTGAACGCTGTGGATCCGAGAGGTAATAAGGTCTACTTTGTGTCATGTTGAAATTCTAGGGATTTGAAAATCTACCGAATGATCAGATGATCTTAAAATTATTACACATCAAACATACAATTTCTTAATTTATTCTCGTCTTTTTTATAGGAAAAAAACATGCCTGTATTTCTGCCACATTTAGTGTTATCCTTTTTTTTTGGTAACAGATGATAATCCTCTAATCTTGGTGAACGAGTCTACGGTCCAACAGCTCCGCTCACCAGACTTTCCTCTTGGTGCACGCAAAAGGATAATGGCTCCTCAAGATCACAGCGTGAGGGCGCGTTTCGACTTCTTTAACCTCACCGACGATTCTGTGCTTGCCGTGGGCTACGGCTCGATTCCTTTAATATCCACAATCCTAGTGAAGTTGACTGGAAGTGAATTGCCGGAAGATATTACCTCCCCCACTCGAGAATTGTGGTTTAGATTTGTGTCGGTTACTGGGAACTCCAGTAAAGCGGTCGGTTCGCTTATGGGAAGTGGATTCGTGGTGAATCTAACAGCAGTAAGGACTGAAGGTGAGATGTGAATTTCTTTTAACATTAAAATATTAATAAACATATTCATTAATCTATATAAACAAACATGGAAAACTCTTTTAACCTCGAAATACGTTGAAATAGTTTTAAAAGGGAACTTTTCTGAAGAAAAAAGCACGACAGTTGATAAATTAACAATAAGAAAAACCACTAAAACATAATACCTCTGCGCGACCAATTTGCAAAATTGTGAAACCTATATTGATATTGATTACGTTATTAAAGTTGTAAAATCAATAAGGTATTTTGCTAATAGTTTGATTTTCTCCACCACATTACAAAAAACTAAAGACAATTTAGGCATTTTGATGTGAAAGAATATCAATACTTTCATTACTTTTGCTAAATGAACAATGCTACTTTCCAGAATGTAACCCTTGCCAGAATGGAGGAACATGGTCAGACATCCATGGAAGTTTCCCGTGCTTCTGTCCCGAAGGCTTCAAGGGGGATTACTGTCAAACAGGTATGTCTCCCCCCTCATACTTACAATATTAGTTTTTCTTTCTTGTAAATCGCGTATCACATAATGATAGAACCTCTCTATGCGCTCTTAAGGGATACTCTTTGGATGCTATTAACCCCCTTATTTAGCTCCGGCAAACATAGGCGCTCGGTGCATTCAAGGAATAAATCCTGCCAGGTATCCACTTCCTACACCTTGGTCAAATGTAGATAAATGTCTTGCTTAAGTACAATTGCTCAGCAATAGGCATTCGAAGCCCGTACCTTATGGTTCACAGTCCGGAAACACCAAGTACAACACAAAACCTCTGCTAACCGAGCTCTCATAATTTTTCCCTGAATATGAATATATATTTATATATATAAATAATTTGCAGAAGTACCTATTTCAAAATTAAGACCAACTTTTTTGGCAAGAGCACTATACGATTTTGTGTTTGATGCCGTGTATGCTTAATTATGGGTGAGGGTCTTTTCAAACGGATAGCACTAAAAGGATTGACAACATTTTATGCTTGACTAAGCACTGCCTAATTTCAAAAAGCTCGTAAAAATTGGTTTGCGCAAAAATGTTTCAGTCTTGATTTAGAACAAAGTGCTGTTTTTGCGAGTTACACTATCATTGTTTTGTACAGAAATGTTACACAAAGTCTCATTTTTTTCTTCAAAGTGACTGTGCAAGGATGACTAATTCACTCAACTCATTTTCAAGGCGTGGAAAGCACCGTTTTATATTTTGTACATATCTCTATTGTGACCTTGTTCTCTTCTCCAACGTTCAGGTTAGGACAAGACAAATGGACTCGATACCCTCAAGACATAGCACCAAGAAGAGAAAGCTAGACAAGAATATAATCATTCAGTAAGGCAGTGGTGTAGCGGGGGCCTCTGGCATAACTGGGATAGGCAGTAATTTTATTAGATGGATGAAGTATAAATTGTCGAGGCTACCTACGGGGGAACGAGGCAGGATACTTTATTTACTTCTTTTCACTTTTCCTTTCCCTTTCTCCTTTTTTTTTTTGTTGTATACTTTGTGCCCCTTGCATCTACTTCATAGGAGAGATTAGTTCTTCAAAGTCATTAAAAAAGATATTTAATACGGGAAACGGGATACATGTGTATATTAAATCTCTCTATTTTGAATATTTACCACGTGACAATGTGGCAGATCTCTAATTGGCTAAAAATACTGAACCATAACTTCAATTATAATTTTTTTCACGCTGTTTTTTATAATTGACATTGAATAGAACATATCAAACTAGTTTACCCAATTCACATGAGCTACAATGATGAAACTTGGTCAGGATTTTTTATTCAACACTGACGTTCATACAATATATTGCTTTTTCTATTACGGTAATGGGGTTTGGTCCTCTCAACAATATGTCAAAACATCTGGAATTTAATAGAATATATACGAGATAATACCAACATTTTCTATGTTTTTTTTAAACATATCTTTTACAAGGTATATGTGCATTTCTATAGATGAAATAAATCAAATGAAATAATGATGTATTCCGGGGCCTACTAAACGCCCCTGTACTTTTTTGTAGCTCTGCTGGCTTCCAAACACGTCGAATTCCCCTATACTTTCTGTTTGTATTCTCTTATATCAAAATTATATCTTAAATGTTTCATATTTGTGGTGATAGAGAAATAATTATAACATATATAAAAATAATATCACTTTATGTAGTCTAATACATTCGTCCTGCACTTGTTGTTGTTTTGTTTTTATGTTAAATTCAGGTGATGTTCATCAATACTGGGAAAATTTGATTTTTATAACTTATTTATAGAGAGCAATCTGAAATAAGAGTGTGGTGAATGTACACTTTCTCCTTTTACAATTTTAATGTATATGGTTCATGGTTCATGTCCTTGACTTTGAATCGGGAGGTTGAGGGTTCGAATCTTTGTCGGATGCGTACAATGGCATTTGACTAGGCATTTGATCAATACTTGCCTCTCTCGACGTTACTATAACATGGTACATGTATGAGGAAAACGATTACGTGTCGTTTTTGCGTTTTTTTTTTAAACAAAGGCTCATATTCACAAGTATGTCGATGACACATGAATGTGTTATCAAGCTTTATTTTCTTGTGTACTGTTGCTATTTAACTATACTCTCGATCTATTTTTCGTTATTTCTTGACTTTGACATAATCCCCTTGATCCCTTTTCTTTTTCTTTTTCTTCTTCTTTCCCCTCTGTACATATACAAAATATTCCTACTTGACCTCTGCACTCAGAGAGCAATAACTCATTGATGTCTCGATTTGGTGTCAGCTTGGGTTTGTCCATATTACATCACTCTCCCATGGGAGGGTTGATTTTTGCTCATATGATACATATTTTCACACATACGGTGAGTTTGTTAGCTCACCCGGTGTGATGGGGATGTGCGCATCTTCGGGTATACTTGTTGTAGCCATCCATGCTGTGGTCGATGCATCGTTGGGTAGTTGTTCTCTGAGAGTATTTTGTAAATAGCTTTATATATTCCATATTTGTTGTTGTATTCATGAATCAGTTATCTTTTTCACATCACATGAGGGGGCCTTAACGTATAACAAGCTGTGCTTCAACCAAGGTCTCCTCGTCGTTCTTTATTCTACATTGTACTGTTATGATTATACTCTATTATATTTTTTCACATGTGTTTTTCTGGAAGACAAATAAACTTGATACTTGATACTTGATACTATTAGCATGTATAAGGAAAACGATTGCATGTCGTTTTTTAAATATTTTTTAACGAAGGTTCATATTTCAGAATGCTCGTTATTCCTCAAATTCATTCCGAATGTTCATTTTTCCCAAGGTTCGTTGCTCCAAAGTTTCGTAATCCCGAAAAATGAAAGAGGGCACACAATTCCAGAGGTTCTTAATTCAGGAAAGGTAATAGAATTATAGAACCATATGTAATCTTTGGAATGATGAACCCTATATATTTCATTTTCAGAATTATAAACCTTATTTAATTTCCCAATTATGAAGCTTAGGAATTACGAACCTTCAGAAAAATGAGCCGTCGGAAAAACGCGCGCCATCTCTCCCCCTAGAAAACCATGATTCTTGTAAGTGGTTGAACTTGAGTATCTTCCATTGTGTCCTCTGTGGCAGGACATAAAATCTACATTGGCCACTCTACACCCATGGCAAATGTATAAATGTGTATTACCTTGTAAAATTCTTTCATTCGAACACACAAGTGTGAGCCTATAACGGTTACCGTAGCTAATGCCGGGATACTTTTACAAGGTATTTTGTAATGTGATATGCGCCATATAAAACGGAATGGTATCATTGTTGTTATTACTGCGTACCAATGTATTGTCTTTGTATTGATATTCCACTTTATTATGCCTTTTCAATTGTACTTGTTGAATACTACTTGTTTTTCTTTTCTGGGAAAAAATAAAGCAATTATAAACAGCTGATTACGTTTTTGTACATTGTTTCACGATTACAATATCACAATTTTTGGTATGAAATTATTTAATATATTGTACAGTTTAAATAAAACTGAATGTGGCAACTTAATAGGTAAAGAAGTGGCGATATGATATTTTCATGTATAATTCTTTGTGTGCTCAATTATAATATATTAGTTGGATAGGGGAAATGCAAATCGTTCAAAAGTACAGTTTACATTACAGGCTATAGGTCTCAGTTTTACCTAAATCCTTAAGGTAAGTCTCAAGACTGAAAGTAAAACTAAATCCAATCATCATCATCATCATTATCATTATCATCGTCATTATCACCATCATTATCATATTATCATTATTATTATCACTATTAATATCGATATTATTATTATTATAATTATAATTTTTATTATCATAATCATCATTATTATCATTATATTATCATTATCATTACTATTATTATCATTATTATCATTGTTATTACTATTATTATTATCATTATCATCTTAATCATTATCAGCATTATCTGCATCGGCATTATCTGCATCGGCATTATCTGCATCAGCATTATTACTAAAACTATACTGCTAATACATGCGGCTGCTGTTGCTGCTTCTTGCTTTTATTGTTGTTCTTGCTTCTTCTTCTTCTCCTTTTCCTCCTACTTCTTTTTCTCTCTTTCTTCTTCTTCTTCTTCTTCTTCTTCTTATTCTTATTCTTCTTCTACTTTTACCCTTTCTTCTTCTTATTCGTCTACTTCATCATCTTCTTCTTATTTTTCGTCCTCTTCTTCTTTTCTTCTTCATTATCTTCTTCTGAAAATCTCACTTCTGCTTCAAAGTGTCTTGTCTTTTCTTTCAAATAGTTAATTTATTACATCCAATATTTTATTCTCTGTTTTAAAATTGAGAAATCTGATACAAACATAGAGATCTACATGTATGTGAGATCTGTGAATAGATGACATCGTCTTGGACTGACGATGTAAAGATGGGTCCAATTCCCACTTTTTCATTTGATGCATAAGTTTATCTATTTTGTAACACAGCATTACAAATAAAATGTAGCTCACTTATTTATCGTAGCAACAGGCAGTTGATATCTTTACTAGTATTACGACTTAGCCCAAATTAACTTGCTGCACCTTTACTCAGTAATGTGATTTTGTACAGTAAACAAGGAGTGGCATTGGTATTCAATTATTATTCAGAAAAAGATGGATGGTCTATCGATCGCATGTCCAGACCATGACCTCGGGAGGAACAATATTTCACAAGTTTATACTTTTAAGAATCCAACTGTTTTGGGGCCTTGCTTCGCATTAAGGGGTCGGGTATCACTTGTAATGAACTATTTTGATAATTTCCTGAAAATTCTTGCAGAAGTCAGTGTTAAATGACATCCTCTTTCACTTTCGTCATTATACAATTGAAGAGAATTGTTGCCATCAATTTGTTTGGGCTCCCAACACTTTAGAGAGGCTTTAAAAAGATTTGATTTGTACATGGAATAATTTATTATAGGTTTAAAATCAAGGAGAAAGTATGCTTCAGAGAGAAAAATGAAGATAGGGGAGAGGGAGAGGTGAAGGATGGAGAGAAAGAGAGAGAGAGAGAGAGAGAGAGATTTAAATAGAGGAAAGGTACGGAGAGAGAGTGACAAATTGAGATGGAAGTGAGGGACGGAGACAAAGAGAGAGAGAGAGAAATTAAAATAGAGGAAGAGGGACAGATAGTTAGAGAGAGAGAGGGGGCGTTGAATGGAGAGAGCGTGAGGGAGAGAAAGGCGGAAAGGTAGAAAAGGATAATATAGGGGAGAGGTGAGAGATGGAGAGAAATAGAGATAGAGAAATTGAAATAGAGGAAAGGGATGGAAAGAGATTGAGATGGAAGAGAGGGACGGAGATAGAGATATATATATATAGAGAGAGAGAGAGAGAGAGGGGGGCGTTAAATGGAGAGAGCATGAGGGAGAGAAAGGCGGAAAGGTAGAATGGGATGGGAGGGGAGAGAAAGAGTGAGAGGAAGGGCGGCAGTGGGTGTTAATTTGCAAACATGACGGTGAAGCACAGACATGGGGAGAGAAAGAAGTGTCAGAGACAAAAAAACGGAATCGTAGAATTAAAGAGGGTCAGAATATAGAAAGGGGTGGGTTGGAGAACAGTGGGCGGGGTCAGATATTTGAACAGGTTTAGAAATTATTTTAAACAATCTCTAAAAATGTGTATTTACTTTAATTCCTGTCTCTTGAAAATGGTACCTAGACCTCTGAACGAAATAACAATTATCGTGTATTTTGATTTAGACTAATAGTCCTACTCTCCACCTACTTATATGGCATTAATTAGAGGTCACTTTTGCCATTTTTACCAGTGGTAAACTTTCTCATTTATTAACAGTCCTACTCTGCACTTTAACACTATGACATCAGTTAGAGGTCCATACCAATATAGTTCCATCCTCAAGACAGAAGACCGTGATTGGTCTTTGGATGGACCCGGAAAGAGCGTCCAACTATCGACCTTGCAAGCGTGTATGTTACATGGCTATCATGGTCATAATTTCCCGGAAATATCTATACAAAAACATATTTAATGGGAATGATCTTAAGTAATATTGCAAAGAAAACTCATTCTTTTAATAATGAAGCTCATCGTTAGTCCATAACTATATACGGCCTGTGTATTAATACAATGCTGACTATACAAAATGTGGTTATGAAGAGCCAGTTATGATTATCATGGCAATCGTTTTTTTTTTCTCGTTTTTTTTTCGTCTCATGGCCATATCCATATGCCAGTTTCCTGAACAGTAATGTCTAAAACAGCGAAGAGCTATCCGAGCTCATGCGCCCGGGGTGGGTCGGAACTTCCCTATATGCATGGCTGGATCAATTTTCGTAAGTTGCGATTCTTGTTTCTCATAATTCATTTTGAAAAATCCTTATTAGTTTGTTAGATAAACAAAGGCCTATATCATGTATATTGCTATTTTTATGCTTCTTCTGCCAATTTTTTTTTTGTATCACCCCTTTATATACATAAAAGTGTTATTTAGGGTACGCATATGCTTATTCCCTCTTTTTGAAAGCACCCCCTATTTGAGGACTGCCAACATTTCTGGACCCCCCTTTCGCGGGCTTTTCGCGGGCTTTTCCTGCCTTGGAGACACCCCTAAATCCGGAACACTGCTCAATGAACCCCTCTATCTCAGGAAATGCAGACCAATCCCCTCCCCCTCCCCTTATCTTAGATAAGCTGTCATTACTGGTTGGCTCACACACCCAGGGAATACCCCAAAGAACTCAGCTTGCATTATGTACAGACATTTAGGACATGAAATTCATACAAAATGTCTGTGCTCGTGTTTTCATTCATACCTTGTAAGAATAATCAAAGTCTGCAAATTATTTCTATGCTCACTTATTTACATAATATATCACCACCGAATAATTACTTTAGTGCCTGATATTGAGACTTAGGAAGAAATAAACCTTCCATTATTCTTAACTGACATCACCTGTGCCTACATGATGTGTCCTTTGACATACTAATGTAGGCCTACCTGTCATAATAAATGACTTATGTAATCAAACTAAGTACTTTATCCTTATAAAGAAACTCTTTAGATGTAACGAATCATTAATAACTGCTATTTAATTTTAGGTGTCATCAATTGTCACTAAGCTAAAGTACCGATTTTGAGTGAAATCAGTTGAGTTTTGTACAGTGGTGTTTGAAATGTTGAGAATATAGGTTCAATACACAGGACACAGCCCGGATAGTCATGCAGCTGTGTGTGAATTAGGATAGACTATACAGTATAAAACTAGTCTACATGTGATGGGTGTATCGACCGAATCTAGATACATTGTACGGACCGTCCTCAGGACGAGTTAGTCTAGTATTTGGAGTTGAAGAACGAAGCTCAATAATGAAGATCAGCCCTTGAAATCTAACCACTTTGTGTTGTGTAATCTGTTGTTGTGGAACAAAGGACCCAGGGACAACGGGTAGAGGAAACCTCACGTAACAAATGGGGGCTCGGCCAGGTATATAAAGTGAAAAGTATGATTTTCAGGTGATTTTTGTGATCATATTAGCGCTGGCAAACTGGCATGTTACATTACATTGCGTGCGACGAGTTTCATACACGTTACTTATGAGCGGACTGTTCGGTGTGTATACTGTGTGTGTGTGTTGTCGATGTCGGTTCGTTAAGATGATATCGTCGGGCACCGCTGGGGTAGCCGTTTCAGGTTCGAGCATTCGTGGTGTGTGTGGTGAGAAAAACATTGTTGTCTTCTCATGTTTCTGCATGGATTTGCAGGGTTTGACTGAGGGTTATAACAGTCAGGTTGTCTAGATTTCTCGGATATTGTAGAATCTAGGTGTTGTAAGGTTGGCTGGGGATTATAACAGCCAGGCTCTAGTTCTTTCTAGGTTATTTAGGAGGCTAGGTTTTTGCATGATGGCTAGCGAGTTCTCGTTGGGGGAGTTTGTTAGGGATCCGTCTGCGGAGCGATTAAGCTCGTTGACTAAAGTTGAATTGTTAGATGTAGCAACTCATTACGAGGTTGTGGGCATCAAGCGGTACATGCTGAAGTCGGACATTTTGAACAAAATTGTCGAATTTCTGGTTGCTGAAGAGGTATTGTCTTCAGAGGCGGCAGGTAGTATCATTGTGACTCCTCCAGGGTCTAGGTCTCGGTCTCCTGAATTAAATTCTCAGGCTAGGTCTTCAGTTTCTGATGAAGTGAGGATTAAGGAGCTGGAATTAGAGAGGGCAAGAGTAGAGTTGGAGAGGGAGAAACTTGTTGCCGTAAACAGAAAAGAAAGCAGAAATGCTGATAGGCATTTTGACGTAGCAAAGCATGTCAGAATGGTCCCTCCATTCGAAGAGGAAGGGGTGGAAAAGTACTTTCCACACTTTGAGAAATTAGCTCAAAGCATGGGGTGGCCTAGGGAAATGTGGGCTCACCTGATTCAGAGTAAGTTTAGCGGTAAGGCTAGGGATGCCTACTTAGCAATGTCGATGGCCGATGTGTCGGATTACGATAAAGTAAAATCGAGCGTGCTAAAAGCTTACGAACTTGTACCCGAAGCGTACAGGCAGCGATTTCGCAAAGCGCGAAAGGAAGAATCGCAAACTCATATGGAGTTTTCAAAACAAAAAGAGCAATTGTTTGACAGATGGAGCTCGTCTCTCCATGTAGATCATGATTATGATAAACTGCGTGAAATTCTTCTGCTTGAGGAATTCAAGCGCAGCGTGCGACTGGATGTTCGTATACATCTCGAGGAGCAGCGCGTCGATTCGCTGGATGGAGCAGCAAGAATCGCGGATGATTACGTGCTCACGCACAAAATCTCTAACAAACTGAGCGTAGAACCTAAGAAAAATGGTAACTGGAGCAAAAGCCAGAAAACTAGTTCATCACAAGAAAAGGATGAAATAAAACCGCAGTCCCAGCAAGGACAGGTAAATGAGGAAAGAATGTGCTATGCTTGCAAACAGTATGGGCACATAAAGTCAAAGTGTCCTTCACTTCAGGCTAGGAAACTGGAATCTAGTGCACATCCTAATGCATTCGTACAAACTACATCAAACTCACAAAGTAGAATTGTACCAGCGAACATGGAAAAAATTCAGAAAGAGTATGAACCGTTTGTGTCTGTAGGATATGTATCTGTAGCAGAGAGTGATGTAGCAAGAAAAGTGAAAGTCTTGCGGGATACTGGTGCTTCTCAGTCCTTGATTTTGGAAAGTGCGTTGCCCTTTTGTGATAGTTCTTCTGTTGGTGCTAGTGTTTTGCTCAAAGGCATTGGAGATGGCTTTGTGGAAGCACCCCTTCATGTGGTAGACTTGAAGTCAGACCTTGTTTCTGGTATGGTGAAGATGGCAGTTCGACCATCACTTCCTGTGGAAGAGGTATCTATCATATTAGGTAATGATCTCGCTGGTGACAGAGTCGTATCATGTCCAGTAGTAAGTTCTAGTCCTTGTGAAAGTTCTGAGACAGATGAGTTGGTTGCAGAATTTCCTGTTGTGTTCCCAGCATGTGCTGTAACTCGTTCAATGGCAAAGAAAGTTGAGACGGAGAAGAAGTCCAATGACGTAGATGTTGACTTGGGAGATTCTTTCTTTTGTCGTTTGGTTGAAGATGAGTCTGATTCCAATGTGGATGAGAGTGCGAGAAAGGATCGTAGTGTAGGAAATAGTGAAACATCTGAACCACTATCTTTGAAAAAGAGTAAGTTGCTAAAGGAGCAACAGACAGATCCTCAGTTGATTTCTTTGAATGAGAGAGCTGTTTCTGAGGAGGAGGCATTGACTGTGCCTGTTTGTTATTACAAGAAAGCAGGTGTGCTAATGAGAAAGTGGAGGCCAGCAGATGTCCCTGCAGATGAGGTGTGGAAAGAAGTCCACCAAATTGTAGTCCCTTCTACATACAGGCAGGACATAATTAGCCTTGCTCATGAAGCTCCACTTGCAGGTCACTTAGGGGTTCACAAAACCCAGGAGAAAATTCTTTCTCATTTCTTTTGGCCAGGTGTGCAAAAAGATGTTGCAAATTTTTGCAGAAGTTGCCATGCATGTCAAGTTGTAGGTAAACCGAATCAGAAAATACCGGCAGCACCATTGAAGCCAATACCGGCGTTCGATGAGCCATTTTCTAGGATCATAGTAGATTGTGTAGGTCCTCTGCCAAAGACTAAGGCAGGTAATGAATACTTATTGACGATAATGTGCGCTGCGACGAGATATACCGAAGCGATACCACTGCGGCGCATTACAGCGAATAATGTGACAAAGGCGTTAGTGAAATTTTTCACTACTGTAGGGCTACCAACAACTGTACAATCTGATCAAGGGTCAAATTTCATGTCTAGGGTGTTCAATCAGGTGTTGAAGGAACTGGGCATAAAACATGTAGTTTCAAGTGCATACCACCCAGAGTCCCAGGGAGCACTGGAGAGATTCCACCAGACTTTGAAGAATATGTTGAAAACTTATTGTATGGAGTCAGAGAAACAATGGGATGAGGGAGTTCCCTTGTTATTGTTTGCTGTGCGGGATGCTGTTCAAGAGTCGCTTGGTTTCAGTTCTTTTGAGTTGGTATACGGTCACTCAGTACGTGGACCATTGAAGTTGCTGAAAGAGAGACTGTTGTGTGATGATGCACAAACAAATGTGTTGGAGTATGTGAGTACTTTCCGTGAGAGAATGCATAAGGCGTGGGAGGTTGCCAGACAGAATTTGTCAGATTCTCAGGAGAAGATGAAGTCATGGTATGACAGGAAATCAAAAGAGAGGAATTTCGAGGTAGGAGATGAAGTCTTGGTCTTACTGCCGATAGTTGGTCATTCTCTGCAGGCTAGATTTTCTGGGCCGTACACTATTGCTAAGAGAGTTGGTGATGTCGACTACGTTGTCAATACTCCAGATAGGCAGAAGAAGAGACGTGTGTGTCATGTGAATATGCTTAAGCCATATATCCGAAGAAATGACGAGAGTAAAGCACAACCAGTGTTGAGTGCTGTTGAATGTGACTCAAAGTGTGAAGTTGAGAAAGAAGTGTGCAAGATTGAGAGAGAGAACCCATGTGTGAAATTGAAAAATTCAGAGGTTCTAGCACACATCGATAACAAACTAACACACTTATCTGTGAAGGAGAGGAGCGACGTGAAAGAGCTGTTGAGTGAATATCCACAGTTATTTGCTGATGTTCCCTCTCGAACTGATGTTGTTGAGCATGATGTTGATGTGGGAGATACAACCCCAATCAAACAGGCACCATATCGTGCAAACCCGACAAAACTGAAAAATCTCGAAAAGGAAATCGAATACATGCTACAGAACGGCATTGTCGAGCCAAGTAGTAGTGCATGGTCTTCTCCTTGCATCCTCGTTCCAAAACCGGATAAATCTAATCGTTTCTGTACGGATTACAGAAAAGTAAACGCGTGCACGAAGACAGATTCTTTTCCGATTCCGCGAATAGATGATTGCATAGACCGTATAGGCAAAGCAAAGTATGTGAGCAAATTTGATCTCTTAAAGGGATACTGGCAAATCCCGTTGACAAAAAGAGCACAAGAGATCTCTGCGTTTTCTACTCCGCAAGGCCTTTTCCAATACACAGTGATGCCTTTTGGCATGAAAAATGCGCCTGCGACATTCCAAAGACTTGTGAATAATCTTGTAGCGAATATGGCAGGTTGCGAAGCATACATAGATGACATAATCGTGTATAGTGAAGAGTGGGATGAGCACGTACAGAGAATCAGAGAGTTGTTTGAAAGGTTGTCCATTGCTAAAATGACAGTCAACTTGGCAAAGAGCGAGTTTGCAGGGGCAACTGTCCTTTTCCTTGGGCATGTTGTTGGTTCGGGTCAAGTACGGCCAATCTCGGCAAAGGTCGATTCCATCCTGGCTTTCCCGATTCCAACCAACCGGAAGGAATTGATGCGGTTCCTGGGCATGGCAGGCTATTATAGAAGATTCTGCCATAACTTCTCCGATGTTGTAACTCCCCTAACCAATCTGCTGCGCAAGCAGGTGACGTTTGTATGGTCTGACGACTGCGAGAGTGCTTTCAACCAGGCGAAAGCCCTCTTATCTACCAATCCGGTACTGATGGCTCCGGATTTCAACCAGCCGTTCAGCATGATGGTGGACGCGAGTGATGTGGGTGCTGGTGCAGTTCTTACTCAAGCAGACGCTGAAGGTATCGACAGACCCATATCATTCTTCTCAAAGAAATTCAGTGCAAGTCAGAAGAACTATTCTACTGTCGAAAAAGAAACATTGGCTTTGATACTTGCACTTGAACATTTTGACGTGTATGTCAGTGGATCTCAACATCCAGTCAGGGTACTAACTGATCATAACCCCCTGACATTCCTCAACCGAATGAAAAACAAGAACCAAAGACTGACGCGATGGAGTTTGCTGCTCCAAGAATACAACTTGGACATTCTACATGTGCCAGGAAAGGACAATGTTATTGCGGACGCTTTATCTCGTGTGTGATAATGGACAAAAGTGAGCAACCCTTGTTTGAACCATATTTCGTGAACAGTTGAACACTTACAGTGAAGCATCATACTTGAACAGTTGAACTTTGGTGAATTCATTGGAATACTATGTGAGAAAGGGAACCAGAACTTTTAACTTTGATGGTTTCTTTAATAATCACAAAGCATTGTGAACATAGACTGATTGGACTCATTGAAACTGTTTATTGGACTCACAGAAAAATGTATTTTTCTTATGTTTGCTTTCCAGATGTCTGTAAACCAGTGTATATATGTATGTGATATGCTTATCGTATTCGTTGACGAATTTGAACATGCATGATAATATTATTGTGTTAAAACTCTTTTGGTACAAACACAAGAAACTAGAAAGCCTAGTGAGTCATCATTTTGTCTGTGCATGTTTATATATGAAAACAGAAACAGTAAATTGATTTATATGTTTTATCCAAGGCAGGATAAATATATTAAAAGAAGGAACTTTGGAACAAAAAGTATTTTGGTGTTTTACCATATTTTTGGTTATGGATATAAAGTAATCAAAGTTATTTTTGAAAATATTCAATGCTCAACCAACACAGATGATATGGTTTTACACTACAATGCACAACTTCAGATTAATAGTAACATGTTTTTACAACTGACGTGAAGGCTATATTATATTATCTTTCAGACATGTTTAATGTTGCTGAAGTTTGCTTAGTATTATTTTTATGCAAAGAAATATGTTTAGATTCAAAATTGCAAAGAAGCATGAAGACATATTGATATTTATAGGTCATTAAAGGTGAACTTCTCTGCGATTTGAATTGTATTTGTTTTATGTTTAGTACACATGACTTCTGATATATGCAAAAGTCAGTGATAAAAATGATAGAGCAGGATGCTAGAAGAATGGTTAATGTTTTTACTTATAGCTGTTCATACTCAATTTTATTGTATGAACAGAAACCACTAGACAACGCTGTGATACCATTTGCATGCTGGTACTGTATAGTTTTACAAGCTGACTTGTTTATCAGATTTCTAAATCTACAAAGACCTCATACTTATAAATACTTTCAGGTTTTTGTATTCTTACAGCAGTTGCTGAAACAACATTGAAAAGGAAATGTTTTCATAGCACTTCTCCTACTGGTATAAGTGCTAATTTATGAGGGGGAGTGTGATGGGTGTATCGACCGAATCTAGATACATTGTACGGACCGTCCTCAGGACGAGTTAGTCTAGTATTTGGAGTTGAAGAACGAAGCTCAATAATGAAGATCAGCCCTTGAAATCTAACCACTTTGTGTTGTGTAATCTGTTGTTGTGGAACAAAGGACCCAGGGACAACGGGTAGAGGAAACCTCACGTAACATACATCAGTCCCGGGATTTGATCGATTTTTCTATATGTTCAAGATTTTTTATAATCCCCTTTTTTAATTTCTCAGGAGTCCAAAGAGATGAGAGAAAAAAAAAACACCCCCTTTTTAAAGAAATCTCCGGGTGAAAAGTCAAATACACCCCCTTTTTTTAGAATTCTCGGGCCGGACTTTGTCGCACGAAAAGTACCCCTTTACCGGACATTTTGGTAACACGCATAGTATCCCTCCGTTCTGTGGGGGGGGGGGGGCGGGCTTTTCCCTCTTTCCTGTTCCCGAATTTTAGACCTAAAAATAAAATATGGCACTATGTAAAGTTATTGTTCGTTAAAAAAAACATGTTAACTTAATACTTTTTTTTATCTCCACGGGAGAGCTGCGGTATACAATTTTATTTTTATTTATTTATTTCTAATCTTTTGACAGGGTAGCCCATTCACCAACAAGTAGTGGTCTTCCATGGGGCCCTGAATAAACATGAACATATTAACATCGTTTATAACGTTTATACAAAACAGTTAAAAAAAATAATACTCATTTGCAAAATAGACATATATCATTAACCTAGTAAACAGTAATGTCAATATAAAAATATTGATTAAGTCGCAATTATGTGAATAAATCATGTTAATATACAGAACGTGCACGTAGTGTATGTTCGGCTGAGCCATTCACAAATTACAACTTTGTTTAAACAATCTCTAAAATGAATTGACAGAGGAAGCCGTTCTCAACGAATTATCTAGCTTATTCCATTCAAATATGGAAAAAACAATTGGGCTACACTTATAACAATCAGTGTAAAATCTAGGCACACGTAAACATCCACTGTCTATTTGCCTTGTATGATGCTCATGTACATCATTAGGATTGATTTAGCCTACCTGAAGGTTAGAAGGTGCTACGCTATGAACGCATTGATATATCATCATAACGCGATTTAACTCAAACCGCTTGTCTAGTGTCATCCAAAATAAGACTTGTGAACAAATCAGCCGACGGTGTGTCATATGTCTCGTTCAATATTATTCTTGCGGCCCTCTTTGGAATTTTTTGCAACTTAGTTGTATAAGAATTAAATCTGTTCGACAATACAACAGAGCAGTAATCTAATCGTGGCAAAACTAGAATGTTATAAAGTAACTTTAAGGCTTTTTGAGGCAAAAAACCTCTTTGCTCTCTTTATCGTCCTAATGTTTTTCTGGGTAAGTTTACTTACGTTTTCGATTTGTTTAGACCATTTCCATTCTTCATCTATCAAAATTCCTAAGCATTTGGTAAATTGAATTCTTTTGATCAAATTGCCATTTAATGAAATGGTGAAAGATTCAATTTTCTTGAGATTAGCACGAGAGCCTATTAACATGACACAATTTTTTTCACTGTTAAGAACAAGACAATTTTCCTTAATCCATCCCATGACTCTGTTTAATGCAACCGTTAATTTTTCTTCCACAACAGTTGCATCATTTGCACTGACGGTAAGTGTCGTATCGTCAGCATTCATATCTATAATACCTTCAGGAGTTCATTCAGGTAGACTAATAACATATATTGAAAATAAAAGGGGACCAAGAATTGAACCTTGTGGCACACCTAATTTGATGGTTGATGGATGCGATTTGGCTCCTTTGAATTGGGTCACTTGTTGTCGATCCCCTAAATATGATTTGAACCAATAAATATTCTCATTACTACAACCTATACCAGCTAGTTTATGTAGAAGTAGCTCATTGTCAACAGTATCGAAAGCCTTACGAAGATCTATGAAGGCAACTCCAGAAATTTTTTTGTTATCAATATTCAACGACCATTAATTTCCAAGTTTTGCAAGGGCAGTAGCTGTTGAATGTTTAAGTCTAAAACCAGACTGATTAGGGTGTAATAATTGATTCTCGTCCAAGAATTCACTGAGTTGTTGGTGGACGTCCCTTTCTATAATTTTACTCACGATAGGTATTATTGAAATGGGGCGGTAATTATTCAAAGAAGAAATATCTCCAGATTTGAATATTGGTAGTACCCGAGCCTTTTTCCATTCAAGTGGAACAACTCCTGTAGACAGGGATTTGTAAATGATATCACAAAGAGACTCTGCGATAACATTCTTTGTCATCTTTAAGAGTGTACAGCTGATGTGATCTTCACCAGTTGCTTTATCTATACTCAGATTATCAATCTGTTTCAATACAAAATCCTCAGTAATCAAATTCAAATTAAATTGCGAATGAGTTGGACCAATATTATTGTCCTCGTCTACTCTCAGTTGAGACGTATTCCTTCGTAGGTCCTTTGTAATCTTAGTAGAATTAGAAATGAAAAAGTCACTGAAAGCTTCAGCAATATTTACATTGTCTGACACATTAGCACCATCAACATTTATGCTATTGGGAGAAATAGGTAATGACTTAGGCACAAGGTTTCTCAAACATCTCCACGTTTTTCTTACAATTGTTATGATTTTGCGAGATCTGGTCTGCATTATATTCTCTTTTTCTTTCCTCATGAGCTGAATAACTGTATTCTTTAGATATTTGTAGGTGTCCCAAAGATCATCACTTTTGTTAGCTTTAGCAGCTTTGAGAACTTTATCACGTTCCGTCATAAGCTTAACAATCTCGTCAGATATCCATGGACATGCCTTTTTTCTTATCCGCTTTTTGCATACGGGTATGTGCTTGTTGATTATATTATTGAATAGAGTCAACCACATATCCCACGCAACATCAACATTATCTATATCTTTTATGACCTGCCAAGGAGTACTTCTCAATTCACTGTAAAATTTCTCCTCGTCAGGATTTTTAAACGAGCGAAATTCTGCGTATTCAGATTTGTTATGGATCTTTGCACTAAAATCGCGAACCGTATACACCAAATAATTATCACTTATGCTAGTTTCAAATATTCCCCATTCATTGTAAAGTTCCTTATCTGATACAAATATCAAATCAATTAAAGTAGAAGAGGTATTTGTAACTTTTGTGGAAGTATCAATTAGCTGACTTAGCCCGTACATATTTGTATCAAACATTAACTTTTCAGCATTCAGATCAAGTTGGTGTGGCATACAATCACAATTGAAATCACCTAAAATAATACAGCTCATATCTTCCGAGAGAGAAGAGTCCAAAATTCCGTCTAATTCTTCAACGAAATCAACGTGAGAATTTGGAGGTCTGTAAAACTCTCCAACCAGGATGGGAGACTTATTTGGATAATGCTATTCAAACCAAAGGCATTCTAAAGTAGATGAAATCAAATCATCCCTTCTTTTTTTAATTGAACCTCTTGGATATATATACAGCCACACCACCACCATGTCTCGTACGGTATCTACGTAAGAAAATATAATCATCTATATACAATTCAGAAACATCAATCATGGAGTCGCAAAATGTTTCATTTCGTGGGAAGAGCGAAGACGTAAGTAAGAGTTTGTTTCGTTTTTATTTGAATACCCGTAAGTTTGTTTGATGTTTGCGTTTTTAGGGAGGAAAAAGACGTACTTCTAATCGTTAAGTGAGCACTTAATCTAACACTGCTCCGTTTACTATAAGTTAATGAAGTCTCAATTGTTTGTTTCTTCTTCCAATTTTTGTTTTGTTCCACTCGAGTATTTTTATGTGATCAACATAAGGTACCGTTACTAAAATCAAAAATATATAATAGTAGAAGAATACTTACTTGTGTGTCATTATAGTGTCAATAATGTAAAAACTCACTTATCTGCATTACAGCGGGAACTAACATGGTGAGTACCAAGAGAGAAAAAAAATTGGATGAGTAAATTTTACTCATTTAGTGTGTCATTATAGTGTCAGTACATTAACACTTGTTTATGAGTAAACTTACACGATTTTTTTGTTGTGCGGTCTCCTTGATGAAATACATCATAAGTATCACCATGACACCATTGCCCGTAAAACGATGACTCCATCGTTTTAGACGCAAAGAACGATCAAGAGTACTCTGACATACTCTTCACCCTAAAACTAACCCTAAGATTTGTGAAAATGACAGGTGGAGAGGCTTGGGTTTACAATGTAGAGTATGAAAATACACACCGTCTATATAAACAAAGGCGAGTCCCCCTCCCCCACTCCCGCCTCGAAGCATTCAGAGCACTGAAACCACACCTCAGCTTAGTGCTTTGGGGGAAATCCCGGAATCTATCTCTACTACTAACACGTCCGCCTCTTATAGTCAATTCTTTCTCATGAGGGAAAATTAGAGATAGAGCGAGAGAGAGAGAGAGAGAGAGAGAGAGTGAGCGTGTGTGTGGGTGTGTGTGTGTGTGTGCGTGTGTGTCTGTGTGTGGTGTGGTGTGTGTATGTGTGTGTGTATTACAACCATAGACATGCATGCCTGAAGTGAAAAGAAACATTTCCTTCAAAACATGCATATACAGTATATTGACTATTTCATTATTTTGCAACGCAAGTCTATGTAAATTCAGATAGAGGGGTAAATGTATGGATGGTCTGTTGGGGATCTGTTCTTTTTTACGATATTTAAGTACTTTGTTGTAACGCCTATTTATACAAAACATAATATCTGGGTAACGACGAATCTTGGTATTACAATGAGCTTTAATGCAAGGTACTTTTCATAAATCTTTGTTAACATAGCATTACAAATTCAAATGCAAGGCCACGTCTGAATTGAAAGGGATCTCGGACTGGCGTTAATGGTTTTAATTCGGGTGTCGGAAACGCCCTTTCTTTTAGGGTATGCAATTATGATTGGTGAGAGGGCCTGTCCGTTCATCATTTGTAACTCATGGTATGAAAATTATATAACTTGGTATAATGGTAGCAAATGGTAGCAGGATTGTATTACAATCCTAGGCACGCCTTAAGTGAGAAGAGACATTTCCTTCACGAGGTGCTTATACAGTATATTGACTATTTTTGTTAATTATTTTGAAACACAGTCTATGTAAATTCAAATAGGTTGGTAGATGTTTGGATGCTATTTTCAACGTCCGCTTTCTTTCACGATGTCTATTGTAACGCCTTTATACAATGCCATAGTATCTGGGTAACGACGGCTATTTATATTACAATGAGCTTTTTTTTCAAAGTACTATTCAAATACCATGGTAAACATTGCATTACAAATTTAAATGGAGAAGCCATGTCGAAATTGAGAAGGCCCTCTACTTTCATGTGTTGCTATCGATAATGCAATCTATGTAAATTCACATATCTTAGTAAATGACTGATACATATTTAATTTTTTTTCTGTAAAGTGAAAACAATTCGAGTATCTAGATAATGGTCCGATCTGCTCACCCAGCCAAAATGTTATTTAAAGCCAGGTGGTGGTGTGATGTTTTGAGAGGGAGGTCCGTGTTGGGATCCGGTATGCATGCTTGCCTATCATTATGTCGGGCTGACGTTTGGTGATCTTTCGAGTTGTCGGAAATGCCCTTTGGGAGTTTGTAGGGAGTGCATACAAATTATAATCAGGTAAGTGAGCCGGTCTATTCATTCATTGGTGAGGCATATTATGCAAATGATATAACTTGGTAAATGATAGCAACTTTTTATTACAATGTCAAGGCAAACCTTGAAGAGGGAAGAGACTTTTCTTTCATGTGGTCTTTTCTTTGATCGTTGTAAATCCATATATTTTAGGTAAATTGGATTTTGCAGAATCAAATGCAAATGCAAATCAGATCAGATATGGAGCGAAAAGGCTCTTTTCAGGGGTATATGCATATAGTTAATATTGTTATGCAAATTCTACATTAGCTCATTACATCATGCTCTGTCATACATTTATACATTTATGTATGAAGTGGAGACAGCCTTTTCTCTCATGACATCAATATCTTTCGAGTATTGACCGTTTTGCTCATCCAATCAAAACTCTTGTCTTTGAGGCCTGGTGGCGGGGTATTATTTAGTGAGGGGTTGACAGTGCTTGGGGTTCGGTTTGCACGAACAGTTTATTGCGATGCCGAGCTGGTGTCGTTTGGGGAATTTGGTTTATTGGGATCGTGTGTTTATTTTAATTAGAAGTGCATATTGCGATCAGGTGCGCGGGCCGGTCAATTCAATGCAATAGTAGGAGACCAGCCTGTAGGTCCCGTGACCAATCTCGGGGAACAAAGGTTTGAAAGTGTTTTTGTGTTCCCTGATGAATACCGAACAATTTTGAATTGGGCTGCCTCATGACCAGACGAGTAATTTGATATGCATATCGACACGATTATATTTTAATTTCTACCCTATATGACCTTTGTTGATCCCTCACGAAAATGCCTGGGATTTTCAAGCGGGCAGCCCAAGTCAAAATTGTTCAGTATTCATCAGGGAACACAAAAACACTTTCAAACCTTTGTTCCCCAAGATTGGTCACGGGACCTACAGGCTATGCATTTTAAGCAAATCTTTTAACTTAGTTATGACAGAGAGTTCCGTATCACAATTCAAGGCATTTCTAAAGGAATATAAAGTACCTTCGTTTGTCTTTTTTTCTTCTTATTCTTTTTCTTTTCGCCAGATGCTTAAAGTAATTATATTTCTTTAATTATATTACGGTTATTTAACAATACAAAATATTTCGCATCGACTTGTGCGAGAAGAAATCTTTAGAATTAAGATAAGGAGTTCTATCATTGGTCTAGTTAACTGACAGGTAAAGGGGGAGGCTCTTGCTATCGGTTTTATGTATACCAAAGAGTAGATTTGGGTCGTTCTGTGTGGGATGTTGTATGTGTAGTGAATATGCTTGTGTGTATGAATGCGGTGGGTTGTGTGGTACGGGGTGGAGTCTGCATACATTTTTTTTTATTTAGTTCGACGATAAGTATACATGTATGTTTGGCTGCAGATAGTTTTTTTCTATACATTTGCTCACGGGGGAAATAGATTATGTGGGAGTTTCTTTAGAGTTTATGGATGTAAGGTTATGGATACAATTACACATAAAATAACATGGCAGTGAAATTATCTTTCATGACATTAAATGTTAGAGGAATAAGAGATTAAAAAGATTGAATATTTTTGAATAGTGCAAAAGTAAAAAGAATAGTATAATTTTCTTACAAGAAACATATGGTACAGTAGAGATAGAAGAGCGGTGGAAACAAGATTGGGGAGGGCCAATGTTTTTTAGTCATGGGTCAAACCATAGTAGAGGGGTTCTTATTTTAATTTCTAATCATTTAGATTTTGAAGACGAAAAAATTAAAGTAGATGAAGAGGGGAGATTCATTATTTCTAAATATCATGACAAGTCCTATACATGTAGTCTGAATTTTTCAAGTTGACCTCTATGACCTTTGACATACATGTACTCCAAAATCTAATCTGATCGTTTTCCTATGGTGATATATATACTATCCTTAAGTTTGAAGTGAAAATTCTCCAGTGGTTCTTGAGATATCGCGATAACGATCTCAATGTATGGAATTTCATAAGTTGACCTCTGTGACCCTTGACCTGTGACCTACGTGCTCCAAAATCTAATCAGATTGTCTTCCTATGGTGATACATACATGTACTATCATCAAGTTTGGAGTTTAAATCTCCAGTGGTTCTTGAGATATCATGATAACAATCTCAATGTATGGAATTTCATAAGTTGACCTCTGTGACCCTTGACCTTTGACCTACGTGCTCCAAAATCTAATCAGATTGTCTTCCTATGGTGATACACACTATCATTAAGTTTGAAGTTTAAATCTCCAGTGGTTCTTGAGACATTATGATATGGTGATACATACTATCATTAATTTTGAAGTGAAAATTCTCCAGTGGTTCTTGAGATATCGCGATAACGATCTCAATGTATGGAGTTTCATAAGTTGACCTCTGTGACCCTTGACCTTTGACCTACGTGCTCCAAAATCTAATCAGATTGTCTTCCTATGGTGATACACACTATCATTAAGTTTGAAGTTTAAATCTCCAGTGGTTCTTGAGATATTATGATAACAATCTCAATGTATGGAATTTCATAAGTTGACCTCTGTGACCCTTGACCTTTGACATACGTGCTCCAAAATCTAATCAGATCGTCTTCCTATGGTAATACATACTATCCTTAAGTTTGAAGTTTAAATCTCAAATGGTTCTTGAGATATCGCGCTAACAAACTCAATACAAGGAATTTCATAAGTTGACATCTGTGACCTGTGACCTTTGACCTACGTACTCCAAAATCTAATCAGATCGTCTTCCTATGGAGATAAATACTATTCCCGAGTCTTAAGTTTAAATCTTAAATGGTTCTTGAGATATTGTGATAACGGTCAAACGGGACGGACGTACGTACGGACGGACAACCCGAAAACATGATGCCTCCGGCACCACCTTCGGTGGCGGAGGCATAAAAAACACTAATATCACTCTTCGCCGTATTCCCATTTATCAACAATTTCAATTCAAAATAAAAAGATTTAAAAATAGCCCACTGTCATTTCTAGTTGACATACTCAATAAAAGTTGAAAAAAAAAAAAGTTTTATTTTGTACTTTTATCGTTATTGCAGGTATACTAAGTGCTTGTCTCCTCCCCTCAGCAGGCTGTTTAAAATGTACCTATTTTAATCTTTTTACCATGCTTGTATTGACTTTTATAGGACATTTGTAAACAATTACAGCTGTATTTCCGGAAACTTGTGCAATGTGTTTATGGATTTTAGTTACAGAATCGAAGTCTTATTTTTTATATTGCTAGTTTTTTACTTGTTTATATTTAAAAGTGTTATCTATTGTGCCGAACATGTAAACATGAATATTCCAGCCAAGGCTGTCCTTCATGTAAAATTGTATTTGTATATGAATCATCTTTCTGCTCTAATAAAAACCATTTTTGAATTGAATTGAATTGAATTGAACAACTGTTCAAAATATTGCGTATTATTTTCTCCATCTTCAAACCAAGCTGCTCTTGATCTTATATTTTTATGCCCTGTCGAGAAAAATCGTGCAATTTCTTTAATTTATCCCTTTTCTCCTCAATACAATCAACAATATATTTACTGAGTCCCACTAATAGTTCGCCTTCTAAATCCTTAATTTGTTTCTCTAACAGTTCTATTTCAATCCTCCTTACTTTTGCCTTTTTCCGCGAGTATGTTAAAATGAATTCTCTCATTTTTCATCTTTAAAAAATCCCAAAATACTAATTTATTCAAAATCTGTAATGACCATTCATTTTTTAATTCCTGTATTTCCTTAATCATCCCTTCAACAAAATCTTTATCCATACATAAACTACCATTAAATTTCCAATATGATTTCCCCAAAACAGACTTATCAACCAAATAATTAAATTCTAGCCTTACGCCAGAATGATCTCAAATATAGATGTCAAAATCTCACACGTACCCACCAATTTTTCAACACTACAAGGTATAAACCAGTAATCTAAACGACTTTGCACAACCGGCCACTTTTGTCGAAAAGTAAATTGCTTTACATTCGGATTTATTTTTCTCTATATATCTTCTAAATCGTATTTATTTAAAAATTCCTTAATTAAATCAATAACCCGAGATTTCACATGTGTTTTTGGTCCCACATAATCTAATTTTCCATGCAATATACTATTAAAACCACCTCCTAATAAAACTAAATAGTCCCGATCACACTGATCAAAAATACTTTCATCTAACTTCTTCACAAATTAAATTTGTAGAGTTTCTTTATCCCTAGTTGGAAAATAAACATTACCCACTATAATTTTAACCCTTTGTATTTCACCTTTAGAAATAATGTATCTCCCCTCTTCATCTACTTTAATTTTTTCGTCTTCAAAATCTAAATGATTAGAAGTTAAAATAAGAACCCCTCTACTATGGTTTGACCCATGACTAAAAAACATTAGCCCTCCCCAATCTTATTTCCACCGCTCTTCTATCTCTACTGTATTATATGTTTCTTGTAAGAAAATTATACTATTCTTTTTACTTTTGCACCATTCAAAATTATGCAATCTTTTTAATCTCTTATTCCTCTAACATTTAATGTCATGAAAGATAATTTCACTGCCATGTTATTTTATGTGTAATTGTATCCATAACCTTACATCCATAAACTCTAAAGAAACTCCCACATAATCTATTTCCCCCGTGAGCAAATGTATAGAAAAAACTACCTGCAGCCAAACATACATGTATACTTATCGTCTAACTAAATTAAAAAATGTATGCAGACTCCATCCCGTACCACACAACCCACCGCATTCATACACACAAGCATATTCACTACACATACAACATCCCACACATAACAACCCAAATCTGCTCTTCGGTATACATAAAACCGAGAGCAAGAGCTTCCCCCTTTACCTGTCAGTTAACTAGACCAATGATAGAACTCCTTATCTTAATTCTAAACATTTCTTCTCGCACAAGTCGATGCGAAATACTTTGTATTGTTAAATAACCGTAAAATAATTAAAGAAATATAATTACTTTATGCATCTGGCGAAAAGAAAAAGAATAAGAAGAAGAAAAGACAAACAAAGGTACTTTTTTATCCCTTTAGAAATGCCTTGAATTGTGATACGGAACTCTCTGTCATAACTAAGTTAAAAGATTTGCTTAAAATGCATTGCAGTGAATGGACCGGCCGGCGCACCTAATCGCAATATGCACCTTCTAAATAAAATAAACATACGATCCCAATAAACCAAATTCCCCCAAACGACACCAGCTCGGCATCGCAATAAACTGTTCGTGCAAACCGAACCCCAAGCCAGGGGCGGATCCAGCGGGGGGGGGGGGGGGGGGGGGGGGGGGGAGGGCCTGGGGTGCCTGCCCCCCCCCCCCCCTTGAGAAAAAAATTATGTAAAATCACGCGATTTTTACCTTTTTTTTGGGGGGGGGGGGGGCAATTTTTAAAATTTTCGAGGACCCCCCCCCCCCAAAAAAAAAATGTGCTCACTACCCCCCCCCCTCCACTGAACGACTTTTCGGCTGGCTGAGTCGTTGTGATTTTTTTTTTAGACTCCAAAAAAAAAAAAAAGTGTCCGCTTACCCCCACCCCCCATTTGAATAGTACTTTGAAATAAAGCTCATTGTAATATAAATAGCCGTCGTTACCCAGATACTATGGCATTGTATAAAGGCGTTGCAATAGACATCGTGAAAGAAAGCGGACGTTCACAATATCATCCAAACATCTACCAACCTATTTGAATTTACATAGACTGTGTTTGAAAATAATTAAAAAAATAGTCGATATACTGTATAAGCACCTCGTGAAGGAAATGTCTCTTTTCACTTAGGCGTACCTAGGATTGTAATATAACCCTGCTACCATTTGCTACCATTATACCAAGTTATATAAATTTCATACCATGAGATACAAATGATGAACAGTCAGGCCCTCTCACCAATCATAATTGCATACCCTAAAAGAAAGGGCGTTTCCGACACCCGAATTAAAACCATTAACGCCAGTCCGAGAACCCTTTCAATTCAGACGTGGCCTTGCATTTGAATTTGTAATGCTATGTTAACAAAGATTTATGAAAAGTACCTTGCAATATTTCATTGTAATACCAAGAGCCGTCGTTACCCAGATATTATGTTTTGTATAAATAGGCGTTACAACAAAGTACTTAAATATCGTGAAAGAGAACAGATCCCAAACAGACCATCCATACATTTACCCCTCTATCTGAATTTACATAGACTTGCGTTTCAAAATAATGAAATAGTCGATATACTGTATATGCATTTTTTGAAGGAAATGTTTCTTCTCACTTCAGGCATGCATGTCTAGGGTTGTAATTCACACACGCACACGCATGCACACGCACACACACACGCACCACACCCACGTACACACACACACACACACACACGCACCAACCCTCACGCACACACCAATATATATATTTACATAAAGGAATGAAAATTATATTAAATTCAGAGGAAAGGAGAGAGCAGAATCCGTAAGCATGTCGACGGCTAGTTTTAAGATTAAGTTGAAATTATCATTACAAAAAAATAAAATGTAGAAACAACGTTAACAATCAGAAATAGTTAGGGATATTACAAATCCCACAAACAGGGTAGTTTAGATTTTAAGTACATCTATATGGTTTACAAAATAATAATAGATGAATCGATGGTTGTCCTTGTATCAAATTTATGATAATGAACATTAACTTTGTCTTCTTTGTCAGACTTATTATTTATCAATTTTCGTAAGCCCCCCCAAAAAGCGTATAAAAACACGTTAGTTCTACCTTTTTTTTTGGAGATGGCCCCCTCCCCTGGCACTCAAGAAGGGGGTGCAATTTTTCAAATTTTCGAGGGCCCCCTAAAAAAAGAATAGTGCCCCCTACCCCAACTGACCGAATTACCGGCCGGCTGTTTCGCCGCTAAATATTTTCTCACGAATTGAGTCCCTTCCTGCATAGGGGTGGCACATGCAAAGGAAAACGAAGAGAAACAAAAATGGAGAAAAGGAAATAAAGAGCCCGAAGAGAAGATGAAATGTGTCCTCTCACACATCCGTCGCCACGTGGATAGGTTCATTAATTAGCGTTTCACTCATCTAATAACTCCATTTCTTCACGCTTTGATTGCAGCGGCCCACTCAGTTATTGGAGCCTGGCTATACGCTTCTGGCTGCATGTTCGTTGAGTGACACGGCACATTTGTATTGTCAGGTTTATCGCAGTCATGGCAACGAGTTTTTGTTTCCTAAATCCAATTTACGATATTCAACTTCAAGTTAATCTTTTCTCAGAGCAAAGAGCTTGGCACTCACACTGGTAACGAATGCATCTCAGAGAGCGTCTGACAAAAATAGGGTGTGAACTTCGACTGTGCCTTGTGAGAGGAAAAGCATTTCTGATTGTTGTAGTTTTTGTCATACTGATGATTTTTAGTCACACCATTGTCATTCAGAGTCGATTCTATAGTCGGGCACTCCGTTTAAGATCCAGATGCCACACCTACTGGACGAACTCTGTTTGTTCTTATGTTTGTTAGTTTATTGTCTTTTTTGTTTTGTTGTTGTTTGTTAGGTTGCTGTTTGTCGTTTACTTCGGTCAATGAATATAAAAGAGGCACGGTAATAAACGAGTATTAGAAAATATCAGAATCACAGAAACGTAAGTAGAGCTGCAGAACAGATAGACGCCCTCTCACACAAAGCATGGCGGAAATTATCGAAATCGTTGGATAGCAACAACAAACCTAATTACAACAACGAGCTGCATTAGGGAACAAGAAGTAGTCATGTTGGAAGATAAAGAAGCATGTTATGTTGCTATGTTCATCATTTCACTAATAGAATTTGCGATTGCCTTCATACTGATCACGTCAACTTTACTTGTCATTCTCTCTCATCCACGGTTTCGTAAACAACACCATATATTTCCGTTCAATCTCGCGCTCGCAGATTTAGCAGGAGTAATTGTGTACGCAGGCTTCAATACAGTTACATTCAAGAAAGAGGTATGTTTTATTTTCTTTTACATTTTTAGATATTAATGGGAGAATTTTTTTATGTTCGTATGTTTGTCCTATGTGGCAAACTAAACATCGTACAATTATTTATCAGTTATCGTGGTGTGATGACCTGTATCCAGCAGACAAGCTTACTGACGATAATATGCTGAAATGTCTACAATATTAACAACACAGAACGTATAAAAGTATTTTGACGAACTTGTGTGCTTCTCTTCGAAGACATTGTATACATCTATTTCACTTATAATTCAAATTAATGCCAGTGACAAGAATGTTATGCCTGTGTAATTCTTAACATTGGGATCAATATCAAAATCATTCATAACTTCCCACTTTGCCTTTACAGTTCTTATTGTAACTGTTGTCGATCACGAGAACCCAATAAATTCAGTCAGACACAGGCTTTTACGGGAGTTGTCAATCTTTATTTTACGTCTCCGTATCCATCCATGTAACTCCGTGAAAACTGTATGACAAAGACAAAATTGCAAGCATAATAAGTAAATATGCAAATGAATCTAACCACAACTGCAATGCTTCAATACGTTACCAAATAAGGAAATGAGCATTTATATCGATTACAGTTTCGATCGATTACAGAATCATCTACGCAAAATAATCTTGGCTATAAACCCTTGCCAATCGTTATAATCATTAGGTCATACAATTCATAAGGCTTCTATGGCTCCTTGTAACTTGACAGCTTAACTAAATTGAATCAACTCCAATAACGAAAGAATAATGACTTTTTATTGCCCCACATATGCCTTTCTATGTAAGTAGAAAGTGTAGATCCTTCCAGACCTTCCTTGTAAACTTCATTTATCTTTGTCCTAAATTACCCTAATACTAGTACTTTCATAACTATGATAAATGAAACCTGTCTCATACAGTCATAAGTCATATATATATATATATCAGTCATTACTCTTTACCTTATCCAATATTTCATAAATGGTTTTACCGTTCTACGTAAATTCCTACACAGTCGCACATTACACGTGTACATGAACGTATCGCTACATACAACCAGACTTGGCTTTATATCCAAATTAATCTTCATAATCCTTTACATTACAGCACTTAATTGCAAGCAAACATCATATATATAAATATACTGACCTCTGTGCCCTTTTGTGAACTGAATATCCCTCAGAATACGATTTTTGACAAATCAAAACATTCGGTAACAAACAAACTCAGCTTGCTCCATCGAACCAAAAATCAGCTGCCACTAGAGGGCGACAAATTTCTGAGCAAGTCAACGTCATACACTTATCTATACCTGGTTATTGTTTTTATGACTAAATACCGTGTTCATGAGCTTTGTATAGCTTGACGACTACTTTCCATTTAGATCTCCTTGGAGTTTATGATAATACCCAAGTCACACACACATATGCACACACACATACGCATTTCCAACAAACCAATAACCGACAAAGTCGTAGTCACTCAGGGTGACGTCATTTTGTGTTCGGTTCATTGTCGGTCTTGGATCCGTCTCGCCGTTGCGACTAGAAGGTAAAACAAACTATTTCAATTGTTTTTATTATACAATCAATATAACATTGTTTTGTTGACGGTGGGGATGTGACAAAGTATCAAGCTCATTTACTGAATATCTACCTGGCTACCTGGCTGCCGCCGTCAGTTGCTGGCGATTGGCGACCACATCTGCACATCTTCTTGTTGTCGTTCTCCATTTGTTTCTATCCTGTGCTAATCTTTTGGCTTCTGAATATGTGAGACCTGTCCATTCTTTGATGTTATCGAACTACTGCTTTCTCTGTCTGCCTATTTATTCTTTTTTGCTTCTACTTGGCCTTCTATTATTTGTGCTGCAAAGGGACTCCCACTGCCACGCAGAATGTGTCCAAAGTAACCCATCTTGCGGCAGGCAATTTTTCCAAGGATATGTCTTTCTTCTGTGTTTAGTTCCTGTAGAATACTGAGGTTAGTCCTTCCAGCTGATCTTTAACATTTTCCTCCAGAACCACATTTCTGCTGCCATGATGCGGTTTTCATCGGCTTTGAGCAGTGTCCAGCTTTCAGCACCATAAAGCAAAGCACTCCAAACAAAGGTTTTGACCGGTTTTATTTTCAGACCTGTTGGGATGTTCCTGTCATTCCAAAGTACATGCAGGTCAACCATTCTCTTCTTTGCTATGGCTTTTCTTATCTTTATGTCTCTGGTACAGCTGGCATCGCCGTTCTTTGTAGATCCAAGATATTTGAAGCTTTCCACATCTTTGACTGTTTCCCCGTCGATCTGGATGTTACAATCGGTATCTGAGGTTTTACCAGCAACTAGGAGTTTAGTCTTTTTAACATTTAAATGAAAGTTGAGTTTCTTGCCGGCATCGTTTACTGCATGTGTGAGACTTCAATTCCGTCTTTGGAAGATTCGATTAGTGCTGTGTCGTCAGCATATCTGAGATTTGAGATGTTTTTGCCACCAAATTTAATGCCATAGTGTGCGACATCTGCTTCCCTCATTCCACTTTTTGTGTATGTGACGAAGAGGTATGGTGATGAGATACAGTCCCGTCTTGCACCTTTTCCTATCTCAAACTATTCAGTATATTTACCATCCCAACGGATTCTAGCTCTTTGGTTTACATAGAGAGTCAGATTGGATTAATGTGACGAGGTGTTTTGGGAAGCCCATATCTAAGAAGATGGAGAAAAGTTTAATGTGGCTCATAGAATCAAACGCCTTTATGTAGTCGATGAACATAATAAAAGCTTGTTGATCCATGGCAATCACCTTCTCAAGTAAAACTTGCAAACATACAAGCATGTCTCTTATCCCTCTACCTTTTCTGTAGCTCTAGTTGCTCTAACTTTTGTTTCATTCTGTTAACAATTATCACGAGTAAGATTTTGCTGGTATGACTGATAAGGGCAATAGTCCTGTAGTTTGAGCACAGTTTTTGATCCCCAGATTTAAACAGGACAACAAATTCCTGTATCTTCCATTCATCTGGCCAATGGCAAGAAGTCCAAATGCTCGCACATAATTTGTGGAGAAATTTGATACCATATGGTCCTGTAGCTTTCACCAGTTCGGCTGGTTTTCCATCAATTCCTGGTGAATTCCCTGCTCTGAGCTTCTTCACTGCATGTTTAACTTCTGAAAGAAGTGGCATTGGTTCTTGATCCATTTTAGGGACCTGCTCTTCTGTTTGTGGACACTCATCAATTGGTCTTTTGAAAAGCTCAGTTCCATATTCTTTTCAGCGGTCCATTATGTTTTTCCTCTGATCTAAAATGATGCCGTTCTTGTCTTTTATACATGATTGTTGCGCTTCTCTGGGTTTGGTCTTGACATATTTGATAGCTGAGTATATTTCTTTTGCTTTGCCAGCTATGTTGAAATCGTTCACTTCCCGACATCTTTCTTCCAACCAATATGCTTCATCCTTCCTTATGTTTCTTTGGATTTCTGATCTTAGATTCTTGTACCTTTCTTCCTTGGCTTTTGTACCTTTATCCCGTCTTAATTCTACCCATATAGTTTCCGATGGAGATTCTTTGTTAGTTTCTATTTCAGAGAGATTCTTCTTGAATTTGGTTTCTGATGAGTTGAAGAAAGACTGTAGAGTTTTGGGGTCTTCAAGTGATTTGACATTCAGTCTCCTTGATTTTGATACCTTGCTGACTTTAGACAGTTTGATTTGCATCTTTGCGACTAACAGTATAAATAAAAAAAAACAAAAACAATAGTGGGTTCTTGTATAGCGCTCATCTCAGTCAGATTTGACCCTCCTGGCGCTCCAGATTATTACCCTGGTCCGTATCACAGTCTGCTCCTGGGAAAGCTTTGGCATCTTTGATGCTTGACTTCCATCTGCGCCTGATCAAGATGTAATCAATTTGGTTCCTATACCTGTCCCCAGGGGATTTCCAAGTGACTAAGATTCCTCTTGTGGTGGTCAAACGTTGTGTTTGTTAAAATAAGGTTATTGACATAACAGAATTTTGCTAATTTATCTCCACTCTCATTTCTGTTGCCAAGGCCAAATTTGCCCACTCCACACCTGATGTCTTCACCTTTTCCAAACCTTAGCATTGAAGTCTCCCATGATTACTAGTGTGTCACCATTGTTAACTTTATCCACAGTTGTGTGTAGTAGTCCATAAAACTGTTCTATAGTGTTCATGTCATGTGTTGATGTGGGAGTATAGACCTGGATGATGGTGAGGTGTTTTGATTTTGCTATCAATCTAACCATCACAATTCTCTCTGATACTGGAGTGTATGCATCAAGTGCATTTCTGGCTTCATTTGTGAGTAAGATGGCTACACCACTTTCACTTTTGCCGCTATCCTTTCCTGAGAAGACAATAGTGGTGTCTCTGTCTGGTTTGAGTACTCCTTCCCCTTTCCATCTGGTTTCGCTTAGTTCAACTATGTTCAATTTCATATTCTTTAGTTCCTTTATCAGGAGTTCCAGCTTTCCTAACTGGTTCATTGTTCTCACATTCCAGGTGCCTAAACGTAGCATTTGCTTCTTCTTGCATAGGTTAACAGCAGACGGGAATGACGTCCTGCCATCAGATGATATCCTTTCCGAGGCGGAGTTTGGGGAACCACCGTCATGGGCATATCTTGCCGCTGTCTCCTCCTCTTCCCCAGTAGCATTACGGGTGGGCACCCTAGGGGTCTCAACTTCCACCTGAAAAGGCTCGATTTTCTTATTCAGTTGTGCATCATGTGGTATTCTCGGGAAAATTTACGACAGTGGGTTCCCGTTACCTTCTGCCTCACCCTGGTCTGTTCGTCCTAATTGAAGTCAATGGGTTAACAACCCCCACCCCGAGAAGGTAGACCAGGACGCCTGCCTGTATCTCACAAGTCGGTTGACCCCTCACTTATCATGCTGTTCCTACATGCATAAAGCTACCAGGGCCAGTCTCCTCCTTGTATGGTCCATCACCATCAACAGTGATAAGAGACACAGGCTTATAGGGGGTTATGAAGATCTAAATAAAAGCTAACCGAAAACTTGCTCATTTAATTTTTTTTTTTAATTTTTTTTTTTTACTGATTGTAGAAAATATCTTTCCCCGAAATGTATTTTTTTATGTGTTTTTTCAGACAGTATCCGAAGACACGTATTAGTTTTAAATGTTTTATTTTATATATAATATAGGAGATAGAATCGTCAACTTGGGTGCTGCTTGTAGTACTCTTCACGTCTCTACTCGTGTCCACTTTGAGCATCTTACAGGTAGCTATCTATCAGCTCATCACCATCACGATTGACCCTTTCGGCGTGAAGAACATCATCACTACCACTCGATGTGTCATCACCTGTATCGTAACATGGGTCATTTCAGGAGGGTTCGTAGTCACTATAGGTGTCGCCCAAATAGGTCAGCATAACATTTTTGTAATGTTGTGCCTATTTACGATCTCCCTAGCAACAACATCGATTTGTTACATCTGCATCTATCGCTCTGTTGCTAAGGTAGAATCCAACGGTAACGGCCAGCTGGAAGAGCGCAAGAAGGAAAACCAACGTGTCCTGCGGACATTCTGCATAATATTAGGGACTACTGTCTTCTTTATGCTGTACCCCATAGGTTATGAGTTTTACAAGGGAAATGCAAGTGGTTATATCGAAACCTGCCTTGATTATGCCCAAGACATGATGATAATTACCAATTACATAGCTAATATCGTCATTTACTGGTGGAGGCTCAGGGAGTTTCGATCCTTGATATCTACTTGCACAAAGCTTTGTAACACCGTTAATCCACAGGTCGTTGGGTTCTGAACAATGGCGTACCTAAAGAGGGGGCAGGCTAGGTGCCATGTCAGGGGCGACACCTGAAGAAGTGCGACCCCACCCCCCCCCTTTAAAAGAGAAGAGGCGCACATATGCAAAAGACGAAAAGCAAAACGAGAAAAAGAAAAGAAGAAAAATAGAGGGTGTTTTTTAGGATTTGAATTTTGAAATTATGCGAAACTTTAAAAGCTCGACCGCTCTCACATACGTTGCTCTAGGATCTTGTATATTTTGATATAATGATAATAACAATAATAATAATAATATATATATTTTTTTAAATGCAACGAGAGTTTGAAAAGTGCTTGATTATCCTGTTAGAAGACAGCGCGTTGATACCATTAGCGCGCATTAAATGCATACCAGTCATCTTAAAGCCACTTTAAAGTGATGGGAGTTCCAAAGTCTCCAAAAATTTGATGGCAAAATTTTACTTAAATTGTATCGTAATGTGAAAGCGGATGTCATTTAAGATACACTTCTGCAAAGATTCCACTCCCCACAAAAAATGTATTTGAAGACATTTAAGAAAAGAATACATAATTTGCGTTTTCTGTTGTACGCAGAAATCCTAATTTTTGTATTCTTTCATCAATATTCGACTTCAAACACATTTGTTTCGAAAAGTTTTGCAGAAAAGTGTCTTAATAAATGACATCCTCTTTCACATTAAGATACATTTTAAGTGAGATTTTGCCCATCATTTTTTTTTTGGCGAATTTTGAGCTCCCAACACTTATGAGGGGCTACAATAATTTGTTGCAAGCTCTCAAACTGAATTAATTTCTTGTTACCAAAAAAAAAAGGGGGGGGGGGGTAAGGCATTGAAACATCAAAGTAAAGGACACTTCAAGAATGGAGATCATAAAAGCAATTTTTAGTGTTTGTTGCCTAAAATTCTGCAAAGAGATGTTTTTTTGAAGAATTTCTAAGTAACACAGTTCTTGTCTCCTTTTAAAAATAAAATGGTTGGATGTTTCCAATATTACACTGCTCGTGTCGGATTGATTACAAAGATATGAATGAGTAAAAGATGTAAGTCATCAGTTAAATAAAAAGCATCTTGGAATATTTATAATGTTGGTTTTATCTCTTTCTACATCTCATCAAGACAAATTGATAACAAATTCATTATTAAGATTACTTGTTTGCATATAATCAATTGATTATTCTACTACAACATTATAACGATTTGTGTATAGTGAGATGCAATTGCTTATATGCATGTACATGAACATTGTATTATGAAACTTAATTGAGATTGTATATACATCAATATTTTGTTTTACAAATCAAGAGTGAAAAATAATTATTGTCTTATTGTGATCAACGTAAATTCATATTGTATTGACACTTAGTATGTGATACAAGTGCAACATATGGCAAATTACATTGTAAAAATTGTAAAGGGGAATATCAATCAATTTATTTTGAAATAAAGTTGAGTGTCCGTGTTCAGAAGAGTAGTTTTGTGATTGTAATTATGCTTACGTTAAATAACATCGCATCATGAGATTAAGATCAGACTGGAGCATGATTTCTCGTAGGGGAGCAAGGGGACACACCGTCCTATGCACCTAAGTCAAGTAAGTCAAGCTTATTATCTAAACAAAACAGATACATTATCAATTTTTTTTAAATTAACGGATAACAAAATCTAAAATTGCAGTGTGACATAGCCAATTGAGTGCAAATATCGAAATGAATGTCTTCATGATTTAGAAAAGGTAGGTGTTTCTTTCTATTAAATCATCATTCAACAGTGAATTATTCGTCTCTTATTTTAAAAAGGCACTTCATTATCTTTTGCATGTACTTGTTCCTCATTTCATCTATATCTATAAACGTGATGTATTTATTTCTTGTAATTATGTATTTTCTTGAATATTACTGTAACGCCAGTTGAAACCAAATTTCTATGTGACTTGATTGAAAAGACCGAATAAAAATATTTTGTATCTTGTATCTTGTATCTTGTTTTTTACGGCGAAATCTGCTTTTGCGAGATATTCGGCTAGCCTCAGATAAATGTGTTAAAACTTTGATTAAAAACAAACTTAACCTTTGAAACTTGGGTTAATATGTAAAATGTTATTTGTCTAATAAATGATGTGTATTAAAGTAAAAGCATTTCTTATTGGCTTTTGAATACTGAAGTTGCGAATTCGTTGTAATGTCTAATAATGATTATAATAATGGCCCAGGGATAGTGGTTGCCAAGCAGTCAAACAGAAACAAACTAACAAACAAGTACAATAACAACAACAAATACTGTCAAAAAATAAAAATAAAAACAAGAACAAACAACAACAACGAGAAACGCAGCACAACAATGAATATTTCCAATACAATTCATAAGTATTGCGTTTTTTACCTGTCACCTTTTCGAAAATAATTTTTTTTTGGCTGATCTTGTTATTATAGATTTCTGTGGATGTGTTTTTGTTGTTGCATAGATTATTCATTCGTGCCTGCGCGGCAAATCACATAATTAATACTTTTACTTTTTACCTAATGATACGTATTATTATTATTATTATCTGATGCCGTCTTCAAAGCTTTGTTGGAGACGTACTTGTTTTCAGAAGCCTTGGAATATTTAATGATTGTGTGTCCATAAAGTAGCACTGTTTGGAGATTTTTTTTTCCATCAAAGCGCAGTAGAAGATATACTTGCGCTGTTTATATTGATTTATTTTGTGTTTGTTATTATTATCATTATTATTATAATTTTATTTAATCATAAAAAGGCCAGAGTTAATATTTATTGTTAGTTTCAAGTTAGCTTCAGGCTTATTCCACCCATTAAAACAGAAACGACAATACGGGTAATAATAAACACCCGAACACACATAAACACACACACACCCACACACACGCACACACACGCACCAACCCTCACGCACACACCAATATACACATTTACATAAAGGAATGAAAATAATATTAAATTCAGAGGAAAGGAGGCAGCAGAATCCATAGGCATGTCGACGGCTATAGTTTTAAGATAAAGTTAAAATTATCATTTAAAAAAGTAAAAAATTAAAACAATCAGAACAATCATAAATAATTAAGGATATTACAAATCCCACAAACAGGGTAATTTAAATTTGAAGTACATCTATATGGTTTACAAAATAATAATAGATGAATCAATGGTTGTCCTCGTATCAAATTAATGATAATGAACATTAACTTTGTCTTCTTTGTCACACTTGTTATTTATCAATTTTCGTCAAAAAGTCAAGAAAAGTCAAGTAAAAAGTAGGGGTGGCACATGCAAAGGAAAAAGAAGAGAAACAAAAAAGGGAGAAAATGAAATGAGGAGCCCGAAGAGAAGATGAAATGTGTCCTCTTACACATCCGTCTCAAAGTGGATAGGTTAATTTACGTTCCACTCATCTAATAACTCCATTTCTTCATGATTTGATTGCAGAGGCCCACTCCGTTATTGGAGCCTGGCTATACGCCACTGTTTGCATGCGTTCATTGAGTGACACGGCACATTGTCGGGTTTATCGCAGTCATGACAACGAGTTGTTGTCTCCTAAATCCAATTTACGATATTCAACAAGTTAATATTCTCTCAGAGAATAGAGCAAGGCATCACCCTCGAAACGAATGCATCTCAGAGAGCATCTGACAAAAATAGGTTGTGACTTCGACTGTGCTTTGTTAGAGGGAAAGCATTTCTGAATGTTGTAGATTTGTGATAGTGATGATTTTTAGTCATACACATCGTCATTTAGAGTCGATTCTATAGTCGGGCACTTCGTTTAAGGATTCAGATGCCACACCTTCTGGACGAACTCTGTTTGTTCTTTTGTTTGTTATTTTATTGCCCTTTTGTTTTGTTTTTGTTTGTTAGGTTGCTGTTTGTCGTTTACTTCGGTCAATGAATATAAAAGAGGCACGGTAATAAACGAGTATCAGAAAATATCAGAATCATAGAAACGTAAGTAGAGCTGCAGAACAGAGAGCAAGACGCCCTCTCACACGAAGCCTGGCGGAAATTATCGAAATCGGTGGATAGCGCCAATAAACCTAACAAAAACAACAAGAACAAGAACAAGAACAACGAGCTGCATAAGGGAACAAGAAGTAGTCATGTTGGAAGATAAAGAAGTATGTTTTGTTGTAATGTCGATGATCACATTAATAGAACTTGCGATTGGCTTCATACTGATCACGTCAACCTTGCTTGTCATTCTCTCTCATCCACGGTTTCGGAAACGACACCATATATTTCCGTTCAACCTCGCTCTCGCTGATTTAGCAGGAGTAATTGTGTTCGCAGTCTTCGAGACAGTTAAATTCAAGAACGAGGTATGTTTGAATTTTTTAATAAAAAAAAAAAAAAAAAATTGGAGTAGTTTTGATGTTCGTATGTTTTTCTTATGTGACAAACAAAAAAAATCGTACAATTTTTTGTATCTGTTATCGTGGTGTGATGACCTGTATCTAACAGACAATCTTACCGAAGAAAATTGCACAAATGTCTACAATAAGAATATAACACAGAACGTATATATACAAGGAGTATAGAAGTATTTTGAGAAACAAGTCACACACACATACACATATCAAATCAACCGATAACCGACAAAGTCGCGGCCACTCAGGGTGACGTCATTTTGTGTTCGGTCCATTGTCGGTCTTGGGTCGGCCTTGCCGTTTTGACTAAAGGTAAAACAAACTACATAGATTGTTTTTGTTATACAATCAGTACACAATGGTTTTGTTGACGATGGGGATATGAAAATTATTAAGCTCAGTAAAAAAAAGATGTAAACAAAAGCTAGCCGAAAACTTGCTCATTTACTGATTCTACAAAATATCTTTCCCCAAATGTATTTGTACGTGTTTTTCAGACAATATCCGATGACACGTATTTTTTAATGTTCTATTTTATGTATATAGGAGCGTAAAGACTTATATAAAGTCGAGGGAGTGGCTGTAATACTCTTTACTTCTTTACTCGTGTCCAACTTGAGTATCTTACTGGTCGCTATTTATCAGCTCATCACCATCACGATTGACCCTTTCGGCGTGAAGAACATCATCACTACCACTAGATGTGTCATCACCTGTATCTTAACATGGTTCGTTTCGGGAGGGTTCGTAATCACTATCAGCATATTTAGTTATCAGGGTTTCAATATTTTAATTACGGGTCTCATTGCGATCTCCCTAGCAACAACATCTATCTGTTACATCTTCATATATCGCTCCATTGCTAAGGTAGAATCCAACGGTAACGGCCAGCTGGAAGAGCGCAAGAAGGAAAACCAACGTGTCCTGCGGACATTCTGCATAATATTAGGGACTACTGTCTTTTTTATTCTGTACCCCATAGGTTATGGGTGTTACTCGGAATTTCATACAGGTGAAGATATCCTTGCTTGCACTTATGATGCACAAGAGATGATGATAATTACCAATTACATAGTTAATAACATCATTTACTGGTGGAGGCTCAAGGTGTTTCGATCCTTGATATCTACTTGCACAAAGCGTTGTAACACCGTTAATCCACAGGTCGTTGCGTTCTGATCAGTGACATATACCTAGGCAGGGGGCGGGCTAGGGGGCCATGCCATGGACGGCACTTGAAGAAGCGCCCCCCCCCCGCCCCGCAAAATAGAAGATGCAAAAATATGGAAAAGACGAAAAGCAAAACGCGAAAAAGGGAAGAAGAATTGTGATCAGAAAGGATTAAGCACCCCCGGTACGCATGGTAAAGTACATTACAAATAGAGTTTTTTTTTTGCTGAGGATTTGAAAATATGCGAAAGCTTCTCAAGCTCGGTCGCTTTGCTCACACATAATTTTGTGTTGTTCTAGGATCTTGCAATTTTGAATATGATAATGATAATAATAATAATAATTATACTAATAATACTAATAATAGGCCTATGTCTTGTTTATCAAGGGTCGCCTCATCAGTATCAATACTGTTCTCTATAGGGGCCTGCAGTCATTATTATTACCCCAGATAGTACTTTTTTTAAGGGTTCAACATAAAGAAAAAAAAGGCATTTCTTGTTTCTTTGCTCTCTACTATGCAAGGTGTATAAACAAATGCAACGAGAGTTTGAAAAGTGCTTGATTATCCTATTAGAAGACAGCGCGTTGATACCATCAGCGCGTATTAAATGCATATCAGTCATCTTAAAGCTACTTTAAACTGTTGGGAGCTCCAAAGTCGCCAAAAATTTGATGGCAACATTTCACTTAAATTATATCGTAATGTGAAAGCGGATGTCATTTAAGATACACTTCTGCAAAGATTCCACTCCCCCAAAATTTGTATTTGAAGACAAATATTAAGAAAAGAATACACAATTTGCGTTTTCTGTTGTACGCAGAAATCCTAAATTTTGTATTCTTTTATCAATATTCGACTTCAAACACATTTGTTTTGAAAATTTTTGCAGAAAAGTGTCTCAAATGACATCCTCTTTCACATTACGATACATGTTAAGTGAAATTTTGCCTTTAATTTTTTGGCAAATTTGGAGCTCCCAACACTTTACAAGAGCTATAACCTTTTTTTTTAACAAAAAAAAAAAGGTTTTTATTGTTATTTCTGAAAAATTAACGGAGTAAAAGATTCAATTAATATATGATATCATCTCAAACTACAAAACAGGCATCCGCTCATGCACCATAGGGGCTATAACATTTTGTTGCAAGCTCTCAAACTGAATTAATTTCTTGTTACAAAGGGGGGGGGGGGGGGTAGAGAATGAAGATTAATGAAATTTACTCAAATTTTAAGATTACTCAATGTTTTTAGTATCGTATTAGAGGCATGGTGGCCATGTTCAAATAAAATAAAACTAAGTATGGAAACATCAAGAATGGACATCATAAAATCAATACTTGGTGTTTGTTGCTTAAAGTTCCGCAAAGAGATGTTTGAAGAATTTCTAAGTAACACAGTTCTTGACTCCTTTTTTTATAAGGCGAGGCGTCAAAAATATCGATACCAGCAGGCTGCCGCCTCACGTATTGGCGCATCGAGGCTGCAATTACGGCCGAAGCCTGGCTGGGGCAATTATTTTTCACTTATTAGCCCAGCCGGCTTGCGCCAGGCTGGGATCTGAGGCTCGGTTTCCATTCGAAAGGCGGCAGCCGGCGCATGCTTTTGTTCGGAGACCATTATGATGACATCATGAGTTAATTGAGGGTCCTACCGCCAGCAGTAGCCGGCTGAGCTAATTTAAAAAATGCAGCCAGGACGCACAAGTGCAGTTAGCTGCCGCTGGCTGGTATATTTATTTTTGACGCCTCGCCTAAAATGGCTGGATGTTTCCTACAGTACACTGCTCGTGTCGGATTGATTACAAAGATATGAATGAGTAAAAGATGTAAGTCATCAGTTAAATAAAAAGCATCTTGGAATATTTATAAATGAAAAAAAGGTTGGTTTTATCTCTCTTTCTACATCTCATCAATACAAATCGATAACAAATTCATTATTACGGTTACTAGTTTTCATATAATCAATTGAATATTTTACTACGACATTAGAACGATTTGTGTATTCATCCCTTAGTTCGATACAGTTGCTTCAGTGCATGTACATGTATTTTGAAACTTAATTGATATTGTATATACATCAACCTTTTGTTTTATAAATCATGAGTGAAAATTAGTATTTGTCTAATTGTGATCAACGTGAGTTTATATTGTGTTGACCATCAGTGTGTGATACAAGTGCAAAATATGGCAAAATATATTGTAGATATTTCTGAAACTATGATAGCAATGAATGACCGTAATAAACGGGAATATCGATTAACTTATTTGACATAAAGTTGAGTGCCCAGAAGGGTGTTTTATATTTTTATTGTTATGATGTTTAATAATAATAGCTCACATTTATAATGCGCCTAATACTACGTTTCTAGGCGCGGAACATATTATTACCCCGGTCACCGGATTCAGGCTTACCCACACACAAGGTATGCACATTCTCCACTCCCTGGGGAGCATTCCAGCCAGTCGCCATTTTACAAGCGCCACTTGCTAATCAAACCACATTAGCTTTCGCATCCTACCGGGTACCCATTTTAACACCTGGGTGGAGAGTGGCAAATGTAGATCAATGTCTTGCCAAAGGACATTAGTGCCGCGGCGGGACTTGAACCGCGGACCTTGTGATCCACAGTCCGGTGACATATCCACTCGACCACGACACCTCTACGACACCTTACGGTAAATTACCCTGCATCATAATTTTAATATATTATTAAGTATTTGGCGTCACCTGTGCCTGGGAGGTGAAAGCGAACTGAATCATTGTAACCCTTTGGGTCCCTCCTCCCGCCAGTGTAACTGATACTTTTATACCTTTTATGCATTATTTCAATCTTATTGTTAAAAGTGCATGATATTTCTGTAAATATTCACTCTTAGTTTTTATGCATATTAATTTAAAGGCTCATAGTAATGGGTTTTCATGGGTAATTTGACACCATTCGGGTGTTTAACCAATAAAAGATGTAGTCAATGAGCAAGAGTGGACTTAAATTTAATTCTCGATGAAAACCAAATACTATGAGCCTGAAAAGTGACTCGGTAACGTTGTTGAAGGTTAATGAAACAAGTTCGTAATTTTTACTAAACGTAACTAAAATAAAAGAGATCATAATTGATTTTTGTCGAAACCCCTTCCATCATACCCCGATTTTGATAAATGGTTCTTCTGTAGAACAAATTACAGATTATAAATATTTAGGTACTACTGTCTTAAAGTCACTTGATTTGACTAAGAACATTGTAGAAATCCAAAAGAAAGCCAACCAGAGACTATATTATATTAGGGTAATGAAAAACTTAAGAGTAGATAGTAAGCTGATAGAACTGTTCTTTAAGTCCCTAATTCAGAGTGTCCTAACCTTCAACCTGATTTGCTATTATGCAAACGCTACAATTGCTGCCAAGAAACTACTCGAGCGTCCCAGAAATGCAGCACAATGTATCACAGGAACCGATCTAACATCCATAGAAGATCTGTATCAGTAAAATGCCCTTTCTAAAGTAAAACAATTAAACAAATAATATGCATGACCCCTCGCACCCACTGAATGAGCATTTCAAGTATAATAACATATCTGGAACACGCCTGTGCACACCACGAACTCAACGTGCACGTTTCCGAAGATCCTTTATTCCCGACTCCATTCATCTGTTCAATTCAAAAGCAAAACGTGTTTGATTACAATGAACCTACCATGTCAATGTATCAATATAAATGTCATATTATATAAATTTCAAACATACGCCATGAATATTGCATCCAACAACCAATTACCGATTGCGCCACTAACTATGTGAAATCAATAAAGTTAACAATAATAATGATGTCGGTAATAATTATACTACCTAATATTGTAATCGGTGATAATAATAATAATAATAATAATAATTTATGTATTTATCATAATTTTAAGATTTACTATGGAATAATCATATTAAATGATTTAGCTTCATATTTTGTAAAATGGAAACCGATATTATCTCTATAACCACCCTCTATACCGTGGCTTACTCATTTATTACCTCATTCATTATGTATGTCTATCATATGTGTGTGTTTATCACTGTCCTGTAATATTATATTTGTATTGTATTATACTCTGTAACCAGTGGAAACAAAATTTCCTGAAAAGGAAAATACATTATTATACTTACACTTATACTTATACTTACTAAACCTTTGAAACTTAGGTCAATTTGTAAAACATTATTTGTCTAATAAATGATGTGTACAGTAAAAGCATTTCTTATTAGCTTTTGAATACTAAAGTTACGAATTCGTTGTTATGTCTAATAATGATTCTAATAGTGGCCCGGGATAGTGGTTGCCAAGCTTTCAAACAGAAACAAACTAACAAACAAGTACAACAACAATTAAGTTATACGTTTTTCAGGTCAACGAAGATTTCGTTAACTACTACTAGTTGTTACAAAAATTACAATATGACACATAGTCATTTAAACACAGTGATACGATCCATGAAATTTCTTCTTGAGATAAAGATTTATGTGCATTTTATTGATTAAAAAAAATAATAAAATAAACTGAATTTTGCATTCTGATGTTTGTAACCGTGCGCGTTGGTGCATATTTATGCTACAGTTTATCGACTTGAAAATGTCTTCATGATTTAGAAAAGGTAGGAGTTTTGCTCTATCAAATATAAGTTGTAGATATTTCAATCATTTGAATGAACATGTCTTCGATTCGATTCAATTCAATTCCATTTCAATTTTATTGATTATAATCTAACCAAATAAGATCATTCTCAATTCTTTACCAAAATTGCAGTGTTACAAAGCCAATTGTCGAAATGTCGAAATGAATGTCTTCATGATTTAGCAAAGGTAGGAGTTTGTCTCCATCATTCAACAGTGAATTATTCTTCTCTTATTTTAAAAGGGCATTTATTTACGGCAAAATCTGTTTTTGCGAGATATTCGTCTAGCCTCAGATAAATGTGTTAAAACTTTGATTAAAAACATACTAAATCTTTGAAACTTAGGTCAATATGTAAAATGTTATTTGACTAATAAATGATGTGTAAAGTAAAAGCGTTTCTTATTGGCTTTTGAATACTGAAGTTACGAATTCGTTGTAATGTCTAATAATGATTGTAATAATGGCCCAGGGATAGTGACTGCCAAGCAGTCAAACAGAAACAAACTAACAAACAAGTACAATAACAACAACAAATACTGTCAACGAGTGAAACAAAAAAAGGAACAACAACGAGAAACTCAGCACAACAATGGAAATTTCCAATACATTTCATAAATATTTTTTTTTTCATGTCACCTTTATATACGAATATTCCACTATGTTGCAGGGTGTATATGCCATTGGATATGATGTGTGAACCGGGTGTGCGGAAATGATGTTTTGGGGAGGGGAAGTGAGAGTGTTCTTGTGTGTGGTAATTGTATGTGTGTCAATAATTAAAGACTAATACATGACAGATGGCTAATAATAAATGTACAATGACGAGTAAACTGTGTACATCACAGTCCACAGATAAATGTGCCTTGAATTTATAACAGACGGCAATCGGCGGATCAGACGACACTTGATAGTGATTTAGTATGTGAGATTGCTTTGCTAACTATAAAATACAAGAACCTTTTCTATCATTGAACTATCATTGAAATCTGGCAATTAAACTGTTAGTATAATAAACCTACCAAACCACATAATACAATAAAAAACTTGACTGAAGGTAGGGGAGTTTGATATGGTGCACAATTGCACCCCTCTGTTAATAATCGAATAGTCCATGGTGTTCATGAATATTCATGTTTTTGCTTACCTCGGCAAAATGCTTGCCTGTACTAAATGAACAAAATACGGTGGGGGGTTGGCTGAAATGGACATAATGAACAAATCAGAACTGATCCATGATAATTCATGCTTGTTATCCTTCGTGTGTTTGACTTAAAACCTTACAATCGAGTGGTAAATTGCGTCCAAAGTTCTACTTGTTGCACATGTGTTATATAGGCAATGGCGAGCCGGCGACCTATTTTGACCAAATTACGATGGGTAAACTTTCAAAAGTCAACGGGACATGAGGGTTCCAAAGAAAGAGCTAGTGAATAACGTACGTCGGGGTGGACGTGCTTTTCGTTTAAACAAGAAATTATTTTTTAACGATTTTTTTTGGGTAAAAGTCCATAAGCTAACATGTTTATAGGCTGCTGTAATCTGACGATAGGGGGCGTTGTCAAATGAGACTAAACGGAGCTATATGCGAGAATCCTCCCCCCCCAAAAAAAGTGCTCTCTACCCCCCCCCCCCCCCTGAGCGAATTATCGGCCGGCTGCTTCGCCGCTAAATATTTTCTCAGGAATGGGGTCCCCTCCCCTGCCGCCGGCTGGATCCGCCCCTGCAGGGGTGGCACATGCAAAGGAAAACGAAGAGAAACAAAAAGGGAGAAAAGGATATGAGGAGCCCGAAGAGAAGATGAAATGTGTCCTCTTACACATCCGTCTCCAAGTGGATAGGTTAATTTACGTTCCACTCATCTAATGACTCAATTTCTTCATGCCTTGATTGCAGCGGCCCACTCGGTTATTAGAGCCTGTTATTATTGCATGCGCTCCTTGAGTGACACGGCACATTGTCAGGTTTATCGCAGTCATGACAACGAGTTGTTGTTTCCTAAATCCAATTTACGATATTCAACTTCAAGTTAATCTTTTCTCAGAGCAAAGAGCTTGGCATCACATTCGAAACGAATGCATCTCAGAGAGCGTCTGACAAAAATAGGTTGTGACTTCGACTGTGCTTTGTGAGAGGGAAAGCATTTCTGATTGTTGTAGTTTTGTGATACTGATGATTTTTAGTCACTCCCATCGTCATTTAGATTCGATTCTATATTCGGGCACTTCGTTTAAGATCCGGATGCCACACCTACTGGACGAACTCGATTTGTTCTTTTGTTTGTTAGTTTATTGTCTTTTTTATTTTGTTGATGTTTGTTAGTTTGCTGTTTGTCGTTTACTTCGGTCAATTAATATAAAAGAGGCACGGTAATAAACGAATATCAGAAAATATCAGAATCACAGAAACGTAAGTAGAGCTGCAGAACGGAAAGCAAGACGGCCTCTCGCACGAAGCCTGGCGGAAATTATCGAAATCGGTGGATAGCGCCAACAAACCTAACAACAACAACAACAACAAGAACAACAACAACGAGCTTCATTAGGGAACAAGAAGTAGTCATGTTGGAAGATAAAGAAGTATGTTATGTTATGTTCGTCATTTCACTAATAGAACTTGCGATTGCCTTCATACTGATCACGTCAACTTTACTTGTCATTCTCTCTCATCCACGGTTTCGGAAACAACACCATATATTTCCGTTCAACCTCGCGCTCGCTGATTTAGCAGGAGTAATTGTGTCCGCAGTCTTAAATACAGTTACATTCAAGAAAGAGGTATGTTTTATTTTATATTAAGTTTTTGATGTTCGTATGTTTGTCCAATGTGGCAAACTAAACATCGTACATTTATGTATCAGTTATCGTGGTGTGATGACCTGTATCCAGCAGACAAGCTTACTGAAGATAATATGCTGAAATGTCTACAATATTAACAACACAGAACGTATACAAGTATTTTGACGAACTTGTGTGCTTCTCTTCGAAGACATTCTATACATCAAGTTCATTTACAATTCAAATTAATGCCAGTGACAAAGATGTTGTGCCTGTGTAATTCTTAACGTTGGGATCAATATCAAAATCATTCGTAACTTCCTACTTTGCCTTTACAGTTCTTATCAATACCTGGTTATTGTTTTTACGACTAAATACCGTGTTCATGATCTTTGTATAGCTTGACGACTACTTCCCATTTCGACCTTCTTGGAGTTTATGACAATACCCAAGCCACACACACATACACATACGCACACACACATACACATTTCAAACAAACCAATAACCGACAAAGTCGTAGTCACTCAGGGTGACGTCATTTTGTTTTCGGTCCATTGTCGGTCTTGGGTCCGTCTCGCCGTTGCGACTAGAAGGCAAAACAAACTACATAAATTGTTTTTATTATACAATCAATATAATATTGTTTTGTTGACGGTGGGGATGTGACAAAGTATCAAGCTCACTTACTGAAGATCTAAATAAAAGCTAACCGAAAACTTGCTCATTTAATTTTGTTTTTGTTTTTTTGTTACCGATTGTACAAAAATACAAAATGTATTTTTATGTGTTTTTCAGATAGTATCCGATGACACGTACTTTTTTTGAAATGTTTTATTTTATATATAATATAGGAGATAGTATCATCAACTGGGGTACTGTATGTAGTACTCTTCACGTCTCTACTCGTGTCCACTTTGAGCATCTTACAGGTAGCTATTTATCAGCTCATCACCATCACGATTGACCCTTTCGGCGTGAAGAACATCATCACTACCACTCGATGTGTTATCACCTGTATCGTGACATGGGTCATTTCAGGAGGGTTCGTAGTCACTATGAATGTCGCCCAAATAGGTATGCGTTACAATTTTGTAAGTTTGTGCCTATTTTCGATCGCCCTAGCAACAACATCGATCTGTTACATCTGCATCTATCGCTCTGTTGCTAAGGTAGAATCCAACGGTAACGGCCAGCTGGAAGAGCGCAAGAAGGAAAACCAACGTGTCCTGCGGACATTCTGCATAATATTAGGGACTACTGTCTTCTTTATGCTGTACCCCATAGGTTATGGGTTTTTCAGGGGAAATACAAGTTACTCTATTAGTGCTTGCCTTGAATATGCCCAGGACATGATGGTAATTACCAATTACATAGCTAATAACATCATTTACTGGTGGAGGCTCAAGGAGTTTCGATCCTTGATATCTACTTGCACAAATCGTTGTAATACCGTTAATCCACATGTCGTTGAGTTCTGATCAGTGGCGTACCTAGGGAGGGGGCAGGCTAGGGGGGGGGGGGCATACCAGGGGCGGCACTCGAAGAAGCGCACCCCCGCTCCGTAAAAGAGAAGAGGCGCAAATATGGAAAAGACGAAAAGCAAAACGCGAAAAAGGGAAGAAGAATTGTGATCAGTTAGGAATATGCACCCCCTCCTCGGTACGCAAGGTAAAGTACATAACAAATAGAGGTTTTGGATTTTTTTGGATTTGAAATTGTGCGAAAAGTTTTAAAGCTCGGTCACTTTGTTCTGGCATACGTTGTTTTAGGATCTTGTTATTTTGGATATAATAATAATAATAATAATAATAATAATAATAATAATAATGATAGTAATAATAATCATAATACTTAAAAAAAAAATAAAATGATATGTCTTGTTTACCCAGGGTCGCCTCATCAGTATCAATACTGTTCTCCCTGAGGGGCCTGCAATCATTGATATTGATTTTTCTTACAAAAAGTATTTTTTAAACGGTTCAAAATGGAAAGAAATGATGTTTCTTGTTTCTTTGCTCTTTACTCTGCAGTGTGTATATAATTTGCAACGAGAGTTTGATTGGCAATATCTTTAAAAGTGCTTGATTACGGCGCGTTGTATACCATCAGCGCACAGTAAATGCATACTTGTCATCTTAACATTTTGCATTGAAATTCTGCACAGAGATGTTTGAACAATTATTAAGTAACACAGTTCTTGTCTCCTTTTTTTATTACATGATTGGATGTTTTCTACAGTACACTGCTCATGTCAAAATGATTACACGAATATGGATGAGTTACAGAAGTAAGTCATCAGTTAAATAAGAAGCGTCTTGGAATATTTATAAACAAAGAAAAAGGCTGGTTTTTATCTCTTTCTAAATCGTATCAATACAAACTGAAAACAAAGTTATTAATAAGATTATTTGTTTTCATAATCAATTGATTATTCTACTACAACATTAGAACGATTTGTGCACTTCATGACTTAGTTAGATGCCATTGCTTAAACACATGCACATGTAACTTTATAGGAATTGTATTTACATAAATATTTTGTTTTACAAACCAAGAGTGAAAAAGAATATTTGTCTAATTGCGATCAACGACAATTAATATTGTGTTGACACAAAGTATGTGATACAATTGCAAAATAAAGCAAATTATATTGTAGATATTTCTGAGAATACAGTAAGATAGTAATGAACGAATGCAATTAACGGGAATATTAACCAACTTATTTTGAAATAAAATTAAGTGTTCCGAGGAGTGTTTTTTGGTGATTGTAATGAGGTTAAAGGTAAAGACCAGTATTGGAAACGCCCCTATTTCAAAAAATGAAATGGAAGCTCTCATTACTAATCATGTGAAAGAATATGTTTTGACTAATACATGATGATAAACAATTTGCCGGGAAACCGCCTACTAATTCATATATTTGGTAAATTTGTTTCTCTCATGGTCTGTGAGAGATATAGGGTAGTCCCATATACATCTTTCTGTGTATAGTGCTTGTAACTTTACGAAGAATGGGCCAAATTTCTTATCATTTTGACGATTCCAGAACCTTGCAGATGCTAGATGCTAGATGATCAACCTTTTCTGATCGATTCCACAACGTTTCTTTCACAATCCAATCGCATGACCATAACTGGTCTTTACCTTTAACGGTAAATAACACCGCATCAAAAGTTTATATGCTTTTATACCAGGCTTCAACTTAAATTATTTTCAATCATAATGTAAAAAGTGCATGATATTTTTGTAAATATTCATACTCTGAGTTTTGATCCATAATTTGAACCTCATAGTAGTGGGTCTTCGTGGGGGAATTTGACACACTTAAAATAAAAGGTATTGTTAATCAGTAAGAGTGGACTTAATTTTTGTAATGACTGACAGGTCTTATGTCATGCAATAATTGTGCCCTGAACCTAACCCCATAGGAATTCTCATCATAATACAAATTTCCCTCACCCTCAAGGAAAAGCCTGCTAGAATCGATAAACTGCAATGACAGACCACTTTGTGAAGGTAGCAGAACTCATAACAAAGTGGTTGATGTCTGATATCTCATCCAAACTAGATGCCAAACAGCTTGGAAGTAGTTCAAGTAGTTCAACAACACCCTGTCTTGTGGATATTGTAAAATTGCTAACGAAGCATGCAGACAAATAGGTACCACATCCACTCTAGTCACAACGAACTTTTCTAAGGCTTTTGATAAAGTTGATCATACTGTAGTCGTCTCAAAACTCATCCACCTTGTGTTTTGTCCCTCACTTGTACCCTGGATTTCAAACTTTCTGACTGGTCGCACCCAATGCGTTCGCTATCAAGGTGTCATGTCTACCTGGGCTACAGTGAAAGTGGGCGTCCCACAGGGGACACGCTTAGGCCCGGTCTTGTTCCTAGTCCTCATGAACGACGCATTGGCATCCTCAAAATTGGAGCATCGGAAATATGTTGATGATATGAAAATGGCGGAAGCGAGACCACGGGGTGCGGCTGCTGAACTTCACAATACCTTATCTGAACTCAACACATGGTGCAAAAACAACGCCATGTAGCTTAATGCCAGTAAATGTCATGTAATGAGAGTAAACTTCGGAAATACTCAAATCCCTCCAATTAATGTAAGGCTTGGGAACAGCCATGTCGATAACATGGTGCGTAACGCAAATAGGCGCATGTATACATGCTAAGAACCCTCAAACCATTCCAATTATCATGGAAAGACTTACTTTGTGTATACACAGGCTATGTCAGGCCTCTTGTTGAATATGCTGCTCCACCAAACCAACAAAATGCCCAGATTAAAGGATCCAGAATCGTGCAATCAAATTGTACTGGGATCATTATACTTGATCTACGAAAATGCGCAACAAATGACCATTCTCCAAACTCTAGACACTACAAGGCGAGAACTTTGCAAAAAAAATTGCTAAATCACTAATAAATTCATCTCATTTCAGGGACTGGCTACCACGCCCACACCAGAATAGATATTCTCAATCTCTGAGAAGGGTTGCTCCTTATTCTGCAATCAGATGCAGAATCGATAGTTAGAAAAGAAGCCCCATTCAATTCTTGGTCGATTTATTGAATGATAATTATGTAACTATATGATCGACAGACATAGTTACACTATTCGCAAAACCAGAGGATCAATTTGTTTTCACTTCTTAATATATTTGAATTTTTTTACCAGTTTGTAAAATGATATTACTTTTTAATAAACTGTATCCAGTCAATTGACAATATCATTGCTGTATCAATCGTAACTAATAAACTACTTCTCCTCTTCTATTCTCTCCTCCATTTCTAGCACTCTCATTTCTCTCTCTCTCCTATTCTCTCTCTTTCTCTTTCTCTTTCTCAGCTTCCACGTTCTCTCCTATTTTACCCGTCACTCTCTATTTGTTTCTATTGTAACGATTTGAAATAGCTGACCCTGCAAACCGATCAGCACATGATCCGTATGAAACCCATGAATATCAAAAGTATATTTATATTTTGGTATTGTAAATCTTAACTCATTTTCAGTCAATTTGAAGTAATTTCCCAATGTATTACTGTATTTTACTGGTCTTTTTAATCTGTTAAAATCACACAATATTCACTTTTACAATCTATTGCATTTATTTTAATAGCCGGCTCTGGTTACCAACAAAAACGAGTACACGACCCGTTAAAAATCATTGAATATCGAAGAGGAAATATTTTTGCATGTACATATTTATATAATTCTTTATATCTTATATTTTTACTATGAGCTTGAACGAATTTTAAAATTATATCATGTTATGTTTGATTACACATGTATCTATTGTGTTTTAATGTTTTTATCAAATTGCAAAAAATTACACAATTTATCTTTCGGGCTGCGAGATGATTTTGAATATAACAAACCATGTATTTATTTATATATATCTGTTTTTAGAGGATAACCTACATAATTATTTAAGCTAGATATGTATATATATTTTTGTTATCCACCCACTTCATTTGATTGTAAATGTATAATTGTTTACATTTTTGTTTCATGTTTTGTGGAAATAAATATGATTCGATGTATATATTGTTCAAAATTCACCTGCCTCCGAAAAAAGGGTTTAATCATTGAAGGATTAGAATTTGTCAATCTGTCTGTCGATTGAATCTGCTGTCGCCGGAACTACTGGCCCGTCTCCGTGGTCTAGTGGTTGAGGCATTGCCGTTCCAAGAAAGTGACCCGAGTTCGATTTCCGGCGTAGACTTTTGTTCAACCTTTGCAAAAATTAAATAAAAGGGGAAACGTTGTTCTAAGCTTTGCGCAACCATTATTCTCTTATTTACTTTCCCATTATATAGTATGTTTTGTCTTCTTCAAATGACATACAATAATATTATATGCAGCTATAAAAAAAAAAAAAGCAAACAAAAAAGCTTGCCAAAATATGATACTAGTCTCTATTAACATTTGTGCACAAATCGTTTCAATTTACACATGCACAGGGGCGGCGATTTCTTTTCATGACAGGGGGACGAAATGCAAGGGACGAGGAGCAGTGTAGTAATGAGCAAAACGTGTTTTTTTCGGGGGGAGGGGGGGGGGGGGGGGCGGGCAGGAAAAAAAATCCGCATCACCCTCACTTTTACATGGTACATGCAGGCCCCGCTGAACGTTTTTCAAAGGGTGGGGGGGGGGGGGGGGCTAAAATGTTTTCGGTCAGGTAGAGCAAAGCCCCGGCGGGGGTTATTGGGCGGGGTTTTAGGCATTTAATAACGGATAGATGAGCATCCGGGGCCCGCTTTAGGGCCTATGTTGGGGTCCAGGGGGCAGAGCCCCCGGAAGCTCAGGGTCTTCAGGCATATCATTACGGTCAGATGAGCAACCAGGGGCACGCCTTAGGGCCCTTGGTAGGGCCCAAGGGGCAGAGCCCCCGGAAGTTCAGGAAAAACCATGACAAATTTCAGCAACATTTGTAAATCACTGGTATCGAATTAGAAATAAACCACTCTTATATTTTATTCGGGGGGAGGGCAACTGCCCCCAAGCCCCCCCCCCATCATTACGCCAGTGCGAGGGAGCATAGTGAACGAGAGGGTTGACGGTGACGGAAGTGACTATCCCCTCACAGGTGTTTGAAGCTTTGTTGTATTAACAAATAACATTCCTTAACAAAACAATATTATAAAAACAAGCAATATACCTTTTTCACACTTCACCTTCCTACAATATTTACTTGTACATTCTGAAGAATATTATGCGAGGTAGCGTAGCTACCGAACGAGAAGATTTTTGCATTTTTATTTTTCTAAACGCTGCACTCTTGGGCCTTCCAGAGCCTTGAAGTTTGTTGCAGTCTTTTGTCAGTATTTGCTATGCACTTATTTTTTGGCACTTTCTCAAATTTTCAGGGGGGGGGGGGGACGATTCCCCCCCCCTAAAAAATTGAGGGGGGACGTGTCCCCCCTCCCCCTCCCCCCGGGATCGCCGCCCCTGCACATGCGCATTTAACTTGATACAGGTATGTGTACATAACATTAATGTAAATACATTTCTGTTCAGTCCAGCCGTGCCCAGCTTTCTTATTGCTTTTCAGACCAAACTCGAATAAAGAGGGTCAATGCCAGAGCCTTTTATATACAGAGTGTGGCCAACTTGGTTTCACTCGGTCACAACATGGCGTATATTCTTTTGTTTTGTGCTTGCTCAACAAAGCAGTAGTCGCCATATTGTGTCCTACTCGAGCCGGGACGGACTGGCCAAACTGTCCTAATCAATGGCACTTGTCAATGCCTTACGACAGCCCCCTCTCTTGTTCACGGCCTCCTTGGCAATCTCACTCGCCCTCCTCACTCTTTCTATCTCCACCTTTTTCCAGCTTTTAACATTTTCTCTCTCTCATCAGTCTTTGCATTTGCCCTTGTTTTTCCTCCAACCTCCCTCTCTCTTTCCAGCTTTCAAATCAAATCAAATTAATTAAATTCAATTTAAACATTGTTTAGTAGACATGTCTCACAGCATAAACGCTGAATTGTAGCATACTTACAAAGTGAATAAACATTCAAATACAAAGTTGCATGAATTACACCATTATAGACATCTGTCTCCACACCCCACTTCAAGACTTGAAACAGTTTTTTTCCTTGCGCTTAGCACTTGACATTTTTCACTTGTTGATCTTCCGAAAGCACCTCGAGCATAAATATTTGGAGCAGGCAGTTGCTGGGATGGTGGTTGACAATTCAGTTATACGTTTGTCAGGTCAAAGTACCCACTAAGTTCAATGAATAAATCATCACTTCATAAACAATTTTCATCGGGACTCCTTGGTCTATAACTATGAGCAATCGTAAGATAACAAATTCAATATCACATTTTCAAAACGATAAAGTAAGGATAAAGGAATATTATATTTAGACATTACAAAACAGAAAGAACGAGGTCATAACTAAAAGTTATTCATGCTTCAATTGGCAGCAAAATTGAATTCGTTTAGTTCTTTATGACTTTTAAGCATATTTAAAACCACTCTGCTGATCATAAGTGTACTCATTTTTCCTTTTTTCTTTTTTAGTATTAAGTTTATTTCGGGAAAAAGCAACGCCGTTTGATTCTAGTTTTGGAGATGAAATAACTGTGTAGTGCGGTAATATTTTCCTATTATGTGATATTTTACATATTATAGTCCTAAACATCGTGTAATTATGAACAATGAATGATGTTGTATTTATGTTCGTTTATCAAATGATAAACAAGCTTAGTTATAATTATGTTACGGACGAAAAAGAATTGGAGTTTTGAGATATAAAATCAATGAATACCAACAAATGTACATTTTTTTTCAAACTTAGTTTGAATTCTGGGAGTGGCGAAAAAAAAAACTATATAGGGAAATATTGGAGAGAGAGGGGCAGAGAGACAGGGGAGGAACGAAAAGAGAAGCAATGAAAAAGAGACTTAAGGAGAGAGAAAAAGGAGAGAAGAGAAGAGGGGAGAAGAGAGAAAGGGGGAGCGAGAGAGAGAGAGAGAGATAGAGAGAGAGAGAGAGAGGGAGAGTTGAGAAAGAGAGACGTTCTACATGATAAGGGGGGGGGGGGGGAGAAGAGAGGAAAGAGAGAGAGAGAGAGAGAGAAAGACGTTTAGGGGGGAGGGGCGCAGCGTTAGCCCTGTTTATAATAAACAGACTGTTGAAATCCGATCTTTGAAAGGACAATTCGTGTATTGATTAAAAATATCAGGTTTCTTACTTTCTGCGACCAAACATTGCTCGATTTATCCAAGATTTACTGGCAACAAGCGCGAAGAAAGCATGAAGAGCCCCAAGGAATAATATCGCATCGGGGTCGCGTGTGCGAGCTGATGAAGCCCTGCACGAATGCATAGCTCTATCGCCCTCGGCTGCCCGTCCACGCGCGCTGATACTCTTTCAAAAATCTAGGGCACGACGACCGCCTGATATAATATGAGCGAGATTTACGCTCGCCTCTATCTGACAAAAGAGGGGTAAGATCGCTTCTTGGGGTAATTTATGTGCGGTGTTGCTTTCCAGACTCCTGTGGGCTTTTCTCTCGTGTTTCCTCTCCGGAAAAATCTGTGTGTGGCAGATATCATTTTTACGAGCAATATCGTACCGACGCCGCAATTATCTTTCAGCTGTGTGCATTCCATTGTGCACATCATCACTTCACGGATGTGCTCCGGCCGCTCCCCGTCCGACGACGCGAGGAGACCAGCGTGAGGAGACCCCACTATTCGCTGAAACATCTAACACAACTACGCCGCGCTGTGGAGATGCTACATCTGCCGATTTGGATGTAGTGAAGATCGTACCGATAAAGCTGTATAATTATTCATACTGTTTGAATGGCGTTGCACTGAACTATGGTTATCATGACCTGGCCAGAGTATGTCATCCAGAAATCAAATGAGGTATGAATTTCACTCTTACTGGCTTCTCCCTCTCGCCTCGCCTATCCGTAAGTACGTTATTGATTTGTATTGGTCCATATGATATCCCCTTATATATCCCCACATTTCCCCGCAGGTACGTACGACAAGTCATGATTATTATGTATTTTATTTATTGATGTAAGAAAAACTGACCAATATCATAGGCTGATGGACCGGGTCAGTTTTCAAATAGAATAATATGTAGAAATTAACAGAGAATGTACACAAGAAATGAGTATGAACAATTAAAGTGAAAAATACAAAGAATTGTACAATGCATACATTGTCTCATACTACGACTAGGCCTATAATTATTTGGATTATTCTGTGTATTATTTTTATTTAAAAAATGTTATCAAGTTTATCGACAGCTACGTTACCACATCACACAAGTTAAAGTTAACTTTGAGCTCTGGTATGGGCATCGTAAAGAACATGGCTATACTTCATTCTGGATTGTTAATCCTATCCTGCAGTAGATTGATTGTTTGAAGTTTGAAACAGCAAATTAAAAACAACCACACACAAACGTGCTGGAAATCATCTTCAATGAAAACCACTACTCTCATTTGCTCATAGGGACCTGTCACCTGTGTTAATTCAATTTAACTCAATTCATTTCAATTCTTTTATTCATCCGAATTCACGAGAATACATGGAAATTTGAATTGGTCACACATTGTAAAAATACGTAATATACTGTATATAAAATTATGAGAGACTATATCGTTGTGTGTATAAAAGGTAGACAATATAGAAATATTCTTACATTCTAGTATTACACATTGAACATGATGAAAAGGATAGAACATCAGTGTGAAGAAAGGAAGGAAGGACAACCACGTCAAACAACCGATACTTGGGCCCACATGCTCCTCACTCCATTTGGTTGTACAAACGAACGGAGTATTGAACATATGAGCCCAAATATCGGCTTGTCCGACAGTAATTTAGATTGTGATTCTCATTTGCAATGATCTGTTGTGCTTTTAGAGGATTCGTGCCTTTTATTCTGCTGCCAGGTTTCGACTTTTTATTGTTATTTTACTCGCCCTCTTGACTACACTTTCCATTTTCCTAAAGTCATCCGTCCTACATGCCCCAAAACAAACAACAGAAACAGCTGAACAAAAATATACTCTCGACAATGGATTTGTAGAAAAGACTTAAGATGGGTTTATCAACATTTAGAGAGCTCAGTTTCCTAAGATAGAACATTCTCGTTTGGGCACTTGGTGTCGGACCTACCTTGATTCCCTTATCTTTCTATGCTCATTAATGCAGCACCTCACACAAGCTTGCTGGATATCATGTTCAAATAAAAAACACAACTCTCATTTGCACATAGTGACCTGTGTTAAGCACAATGACGTGGGCCTACTGACCTTGATTTCCTTATCTTTCTATGCTCATCACTCAGCCCCGATACATTTCCTATCAAAATCGTCTGGCACATGTCATTTATTTGTAACCTTGAACATTCAGTATAAGTTTTGTTGGATTCTGTGAGAATGTATTTTCTATCATTACCAGAACTCAAGCGTATCTTTAGTGTCACTTCCACCGAGGCACCAACATCGACTTATTGCAATATCCTTCCCTGCTACAAAAGTACAAGTTCAAGTATCCTAATTACAATTACAACCATCAACAATATCATCCACCATTACCACCATCACCATGATCATCACAGGCATCAAATTGTATGCATACTTTAAAAAAAACTGAAAGCTTGACCGAGGGGTACCCGACATAGCAGCACGCTATGAATGCAGACTAGATTCTAAATATTGTAGTTCATTCACTAATAATAGGTTAATTACATAGCTCGTCTATAGCCATAGGTCCCCAGGAAAGAAACATCCATAATTGAATATGTTAGTGACCGGTCTGTTATGGACTATACACTAATTTGATGTGATTATCTTGATTGTTTCTGTTCTTTTAAATAAGTTTTTAATAAACTAGTCTAACTCTAAGTGGACATTAAATTTATGGCCAATTATCTTGTTCAAAGGTTCGGTCCATGGTTAAAGGCACGAATTAATGCTGACCTAAGTTTGACCTAACTGAGTAATGAGACCGAGGCTGTGCACTCTAATTACAGGAAACCTTCAAATATCACCCATTTCATACCCGCTGCGATATGGCCCGAAAATCAAATGCAGATTATCCATATTCATACACATGATACACGGTATAGAAACTACGCGGAAAGAAAAATAAAACCGCAAATTCTTGCATTGGTGCAAGCATTTGTCCATGGTACATGTACGTGTGACGATTTCCTATCCGTCACCACACCCTATCTGGCCATCTCATCACTTGACAACTCTCTGTCTCAACTAGAATCATTGAAGGTGGATCATCCTATCGTAATGCAGAAATGACTGTTTGTTCTTACTGATTTTTAAAAAATATATATATAAAGATTACTTGTAACGTTAATTCAGTAGACAATGTGCCTTTGTCAGCAATCTAACATTTTTGTTTGTGTCCATTTACGTTAGTGAAATTACCGTAGGAATGCCAGTTTGTTTTCTTTCGCCCTTTCCCTCAAAAAATTTGGCTTAAAACTTATCTATAAACAAATGCACTTCTTTTTATGAATTAAAGACGCATAATGGGTAATCTAAGGCCATTTGGATTCTTACAAAATAACAGGTGCTGTCAATCACCAGGATTAGCCTTCACTTTTATGAAATGCTTTATGAAAGGCCTTACGTAATACTTTATATTTTCCACCCATTCCCCCATGTGGTAAAGTCATTATTTTATGTTCCCCTCGCCCAAAGACCCTATCCGAGGGGGTATTTCTTGATAGGACTAAGGGTTTGCTGGATGCAGACTTGTCCATGGTATTTTCACCAAGCCTGGTGGCCTTCTGACATGGAAACTGACGACCCTTTCTCTCTACTTATGGACCTACATGCTCTCCTCTACTCTCTCTTCTATTCGGTCACTTCCATTTTCAGGTAAAGAAAGTTCGACAGAACCCATCTTTAAAGGGATCGTTTACCAATGTTAAATCTGAGATACACGACCCTACGTGTTATCAGTGTCTGTGATATGGTGTAATATTGAAGGCCTAAAAAAAAAAATCGCGCTTCAAAATGATCAAGAAGTGCTTCAAAAAAGTAAACATCTTTGAGTGACCGGTTTTAACATACTCGTTTCCCCCAATAGACTGTAGTGTTATGAAAACCGTTTGGCAAACGGTTTTCAAAATTTGTAATTTCAATCATACATATCTTGATAATCAGATAGGCGATCGGCTTGTATTAAGTCATGGGGTTCCTGACTGACCTAAAGGTTTATAATTATCATTGCAGCATGAGCTAAATCCAAAATTTTGTTTCAGAATCTGAGACAAAGTTACCGGATCCCTTTAAAATGCCAGTCTATTTGCGAGCCGTGAATGCTGGATTTTCACTAGTCGGTGAAACCAGAGATCTCGTGGCGGCATGGATTCAACACCATCCAGCTATGAAAGCTAATCTTGTATTCCAATTTATCAATGGTCGGCTATTGAATGGTGCTTATGGAAACCTCGACAAGCTTGAACATGAGGTACTTTGATCCTCAGATGGTAATGTAATAACTTGTTTGCTAGCGAAATCTGTAAACCTAAGTACTCTCTGGTGAGTCTCTGCAGCTCTGAAGGTTTTTACAACTGAAAGGAAGAGAAAGTATTTGGGAATATGGAATCCGTTTTTCTTCCGGTCTTTACACTCTTTTCACTTCTGATCAGAACAAGAAAGACGAAATGGTTGTTAACCATGCCATACTAAAAAAGGAAATTCAGCTTATTTACGTCAGCAAAAAGCAAGAGAAATACAGCAAATAAAACTAAAAGTCTCAATATAAGCCTCTTTATGAATATGAAGTTAAAAACACAAAAACACACGTGAAATGTGTACAGAGTGTGAAGTGTAATTACATACAAACTGACAAAAATTCGCTTTCTGTGTTCTTCCTTTATAAAATAATAATCGAGAATTCTTTATTTCATTCATTCATATTGAGAAAAATATGATGACTTTTGTTCGATAGCAAAATCCAAAAAACAAACTTTTCTTTGGATTTGTTCGAAGGCCACATTGGAAACTAATTGCCATAGTTAGGTCTGCAAGCACCTTCGTGATTATTCCTATATCTTTTGAAGAAATAAAACCTGCTCTTTGAGCGGTTGAGGGTTCGAATCTCTACCTGATGATAGTAGACTTAAATCTACAGTTGATTCACGGGTCCGTATTCTTCTAATGTAGTTTTACCCGCCATGGACTTCAAACTCGCTTCGATTTTGGACTTAAGTCCAGGCAGTGTCGGATTTTGAACTAGAATTCGTAACGGACCTTTAAAGGGATAGTTGAGTTCTGTTGCAGAGGGCGCTACACAAAATATTTTTGTATGTGAAAAACTGAGTGTCAAATTTGAAAGAACATAATATTTAAATGACAAAATCATCTTTGTTTGGTCACAGCGGTTCACAGATGACCAAAATATCCATAAATATAACCATTTCTAATATTTATGTACCACCACAAATATTCAATAATTTGAAAAAGCCGTTAGAAAACGTGATACTGATAGTTATCTTTCAGCTGTGTGCATTTACGTTTTATTTCACCCAATGCCGATGTTGGCTTTTTTAGTTGGCTTTTTCGTGTTGGCTATATTACGCACAACCAGCCGGCCCATGGATCTTTATTTTTGATTAATTAATTAACGGTCACCGAATTTTTTGAAAGTGGAGCTAAATCAGTATGATCGTATAGGCTAACTTTGACAAATTTTGGGTTCTAAAACTACCTTAATAGCAATTTTAGATCCTTGACATAGATAAGAATAAGACTAAGAGCAATAACCATGCACTTTGAAGGCATTTGCGTTCTGAAAACAGAACTCAACTATCCCTTTAAGCACCCGGCAGTATTGATTATCAATGCGCTGTGTCCTGATGGCGTCCGGTGAAGCTAAAACCAGACTCATGTTTTTCTTACATCATTATTATGATGATCATCATAATGCTGTCAATGTTTTCGACTCTTGCCCACGCCTTCAACAAAAATCAAGGGAGATGACGCTGGCAAACTGGCAATAATCACTGTCGGATTGAGTTTGAATATAAAATCAATTCAGTATATAAGATGAATAGTTACGTACCTTTAATTTATTCAATCATTTGGAAGAGTGTATAGGTAGTTTCGCGGTATCATCAAGGAGTTGCTATACTATTATAGACTTTTAGATTTGCGTTGACTGCTACTTGTGGCACACTTAGCAGTGCACGTTGTCGTCGTGCAAATCTAAAAGTCCCTACTAGCTTGGTATCATCAATGGCTATTGCATAATTCACTCACCCCAGTCTCCCACCAACGAGACCGACATCAGCACGGAGGATGTTTCCTCAGCCAAAATCGATTTCGGTTTGAAAATTCAATTATTTGATGGATTCTCTTTTAGTTTAAATTCATGCTTGTGCGCTGTTTAAAGCTTATCAACACTAATGTGGCTAGGAGGGGTTAGACCACACAGCGAGGTCACTGACAGGTGGCTATCTCATCAACTCAGCTCTCAAATAACATAAGAAATAGAGGATCATGGGGGACCAACAGGCACCGATTGGGGAAGTTTTCTATATAGAGGGAGCAAGTAGCTACAAGTAGGACAGTGGGGCTTTAAATCAAATCAATTCTATGCTTCTTTTCACATTCTGTGATTTTGTAAGCACTATGGTACTCTTTTTGGTTTAAGCGCTCCTAAATCATAATAATAATAATCATTATTTTCAATTCCATTTTTCAATTTCAATGTCAATTTATCGTCCAATATTGAGAATTGGTTTTGCTCATATTTTACAAACGTACAAAGATTGCTATTATTATTGTTATCATCATAATTATTATTGTTATTATTATTATTATTGTTATTATTATTATTATTGTTATTATTATTATTATTATTATTACCATTATAATTATTATTATTATTATTATTATTATTATTATTATTATTATTATTATTATTATTGTTATCATTATTAGTATCACTATAGCTTGATTAAACACCTCCTGACCGAAATAAAAATGACTTAACCACGAATCGACAAGAATAAGTTTTTTGGGTGTCGGATTGACGGTGTGACCGAGGCATTATCTTGGTTATAATATAATCCCGTTTTGCTTCAATGTCTTCAACGACTTGAATATACTTGAATATCAATTTGGCACGCTTGATTTCAATACGTTCAGCAGGTTTCACATGATCACGATGATTGATCTCAGGTGGCCAATTTACGGATCATCACCGATCAGGGGGGATATGCCGTGACGCACATCTCAACTCTCTAATGACTTCACACTAAGCTCGTTATTATTATGCGTTAACTTCCATCAACCAGGCTGGCAGGTGTTTTCGTGTTGAAAATGAAATGAAAACGGATTTGGATAGTGAGATAGATATCTAGAAAGATAAAGTATCAGTTGATTATCAATGTATTTGTATAGGTTAATGAAAATTAAAAAACAAGTGTTATGTTACGACCAATAAAATCCACACAAAAAATAGATATTATAGAGAGAAAGAGGGGGAGAGAGAGAGAGAGATAGAGATGGGTAAAGATTTAAGTTTTAAAGCCCCACTGTCCTACTTGTAGCTACTTGCTCCCTCTATATAGAAAACTTCCCCAATCGGTGCTTGTTGGTCCCCCATGATCCTCTTTTTCTTATGCTAGTTGAGAGCTGAGTTAATGAGATAGCCACCTGTCAATGACCTCGCTGTGTGGTCTAGTCCCTTCTGGCCCAGTAGTATTGACGGTCTTTAAGTTGGAGGGGGAGGGGCGATTTCACAAATATTAGTAAGCCTCAAGAAGGGTGCCGAAAGAGTTTTTGGCATTTCAATACCATAGAGAAAAGAATCTAATGTCATGAGCATAATGAGAAAAACAAGTTCTTCTGGAAAGCTAACGTTTTTGTCTTACCTCTCATTTCTTCGCAACTATGTTACTTTCTACTCGTGTTATCAGCATATGATATTCCGATAGTCACAGCGTGGAATAGCTATCATTCCTTTCACGTATCGCTGTCGCGTGAAAACCCATTTTCATCGATGCCTCCTATATAATACAAGTTGTGATGGATATTGATTTCTTGAGAATGTGTTTCACATTAAAACCTTGCGGTGACTTAGTTTCCAGGCACAAACCCCTTCAGGTTATTCAAGATGCAAAACACAGGGTCGGAAATATTATATGGCTTTTATCAAGCACGTCATAGTTTCAAAGGAATTCATAGAAGAAAATAAACATAGGCTGTATTATAATAATTTCATAATATTATTATCCACATCTATTTTAATTACTCCGAATATCCATGTTAAATGACATTGGACAAAAAAATACATTGAATTGAATTGATAAAATTGATATCTCGTTCTCGTCCTCTTCTTTTTCGACCCTCAGTTTTTTGTTATTTTATATTTTTGTTCCGAAATGAAATTTGATGACATCTTAACATTGAAAATTAAAACTCATTGATGTAACAATTTTGCAATGGTTTTGAGCCTCTTTGATGCAATTACAAAATAAATTGAATTATGAAAATCAATGTCATGAACATAATTATATGAAATAACATGTAACCCCTCCCTCCTCCTCACTTTCGGAAACCCAGGCCGATAAACTAAGAATTAGGTTTACCTGGGCGTAGATATCACGGTTTGGCCTGAAATCTTTCTGCTCACAAGTCATATCCAAAAAGGTTCTTGCTACAATTATTAAATGCGAACTTTTGGTTAAGAATCTTAGGCCCGATTGAAAAACAAATTGTATTTCGTATAAACTGTTAAAGGGGAATTAACCTATCGACTATGGAGCATTAACATAACATAGAGAGTAAAACAACGTTTCATTTGATATAAAAAGCATTGCTGTAGGCCAAATAATATCATCTTGCCGCAGGTATACAATAGAGAGACCCTATCCTTCGCCATAAATAAGAGGTCGTCTGCTCCCCACAGAAGCTGCCATTTTGTCGAAATTACCTTCAAAACTTCCGGGTTGTGACGTATCGCAAGGAGATTCGATGTAGCACGCGGCGCGCGCGTCATATGCAATACACGTCAAACATGGTGTACTGCCAAGTTGTTTGGTTGTAATCCTCGAAAACCAAGGGGATATCATTTCATCGGTTTCCAGACAATGAGCTATAGATAGCAGCTCTGAGAAGCAGCTCTGAAGGTGGAGAAATTTTTGGGCAAAAAGTACAAGTACGACAGGAAAAACGATGTGATCTGCAGTAATCATTTTACTGTTTACAGGAGGGAAACGTACGTACGCAATAGCCGAATCCATGCGATACGTCACAGAATGGCGACGTTCTGAAAATTCTCAGACCGGCAAAAGACGGAGGATTCTGAAGAAGAGTAACTTCCTCCCTTTCGGCATATGTATGATTTTTTAATTTGCTTTCAGATAATGTTTTAATTTTAAATGACCTACAAACTGAAATTAACATGTAGTTTGAGGTTGATTCCCCTTTAAATCAGAGTCTGCATATGTAGTCTAGATTGTTACTCCTCTAAGTAACAGTGAGGCATAATGTTTGCCTCTTCCGTTCATCCAACTGAAATCGCTCGGGGAATATAGCTTTCCTCGTCTGGTTTGAAACTGTAGAGCCTTCTGGGTAGACCTGATGAAAACTTAAAAGGGGCAGGAATTGCTGCTATGTCGTCTATCTATTGGTTGATCAAGTATTTTTCCCCCTCTTTCCCACAGTAAGAAATATTTATTAGTTTTTGATAAGGCGAGGAGATTTCTATCATGGGATGTTTCCTTGGAAGCAAGGGAGACATAGAGAGGGAGAGAAGAGATAGAGAGAGAAGATAGAGAGAGAGAAGAAAGAGAGAGAGAGAAGAGAGAGAAAGAAAAAGAGAAAGAAAGAGAAAGAGAGAGAGAGAGAGAGAGATAGAGAGAGAAAGAGAGAGAGAGAGAGAGAGATGGGGATGGGGGATAGGATAAGAAAGGGGGTGCAAAGAAAAAAAAATAGGAATCTGTCGGGAGATGATGCACAAAGAGGTGCAGTTGAGGATGTAGTCTGTAAGAAGCAAATTTCCTCCTCAACAGACAGTGACAGGAGGCAGGGTCATAGAATTTGATCCAAAACAAATGTGAGATCAGAGACGCGTCTCTGTTGAGATGAAGTTAACGAATTTTAAATCGTTTATATGAAAAGTTTACAAATCATAAGGCGGGTAAATCATTTTGATAATTTATTTAGAACAATTATTATCATAAGGCGGGTAAATCATTTTGATAATTTATTTAGAACAATTATTATCATCATTTTCATCATCATCAGCAGCAGCAGCATGATCAGAGCAGCATCATTCAGTGATTTTCTAATTACATAGATTTAGAAACTGTTTTCGCCACTGAGCACATGGCAAAAGATTTATTGATACTCGAACATTTTGAATTCCATTTCGTTTCCCGTTTATAAACTATTTTCGGAAGATGTCTAGTTGTCTTCCTCCAGGGCATTTTGTTTGTCGTGAAGGTCAACTTGTCATCATCCATGTGCATCACAAAACCAAATACGAAGAAACAAAACCTATATTAAAAAAACTTCAATATCAAGATTTGGATGCGTGCTGGTAGCTCTGACTTGTAATTTCGATAACAAAAACATATTTATTTTTTATTTTGATATCCCCTTCTGTCGTCGCAGAGTTGGATCACTGCTTAAAATGCCCATATAGGAATCATGGACGTGGATGTCGGTCTGATTGCATGGTAATGTCATTTTTAACCATGGCAACAACATTCAGTGAACTATTGCATGTGATAATATAATAGCTTGGAGCTTGGAGATGTAACCGTTTCTATTCATGTAGCATGAAGTAGGAAATGGGAGGGAGGGAGAAGGAACTCATTATGTGTAAGCTCCTGGATATCATGCACATTGGACCAGGGGTGTTTCACAAAGATCCTAAGTCTAAGTTTACTCTATTAAAGTTGCACTTAAAAATTATGGAGAGCCATTTGTAGCCTTAAAATAAAATATTTTCAAAAGCGAAAATTCAAGTATTTTAGACTTTTTATAAATTCCACATCTAGAACATGAAATCTCTTTAATAATAGAAAAACGATTGATTTGAATCAGCATTTTATGCCTTTTAAAATAACTTTTACAAAATATTTTCATAGATGCCCCCGGCTTCTTTAATTGTTATATCCAACTTAAGTTCAACTGACTTTGTGAAACACCCCCAGGGTAGTGAAAGTTTTCTGTCCCTGGATTGACAGTTTGCTGATCGAGTAAGCACTCCTGGTTGAATAGATACACAAATAAGATAGTGACCAACTCCCCGCTATAGCTAATGAAATAAGATAGTGACTTTGACTTGTCAACGGACATATCACTACATGTATTTTTACGTACATGGGGTTATTTGCATGGTCGTTTTTATCTGTATATCTATTGATAGCCCATTTTGATAAACGAATGAAAATGGGCTTACATTTTGTAGCACTCAGGTGAATCTAAAAATACATTCGTTTGATCAAGAAATTACCTGGTTTGATTGATGACAAATGGCTGTCTCTTCATTTTCATGACAGCAAGCGATGATTTGAAACTTTCCATTTGTTGTTGACATGTGTATACCACTTTTAATTCCTTCAACACTAGGTCAGCAAGCCAAGACATTCCAAAGAATTAACCTTACTCAATATAAATAGCATTGTGCGTTACCTTTGCAATGTGTGAACGGTACATGATTAGATCATGATTTCTAAAGACAATACAACCGGGTACAGAAAATTAAGAAATGGTCCTAGTTGATCTGTTGAAAGTCATTGCGAACATGTTAGAGTTCCACTTGAAATGTTATCACGTTTCTCGTTAACTGTGCAGATATTGAGAGTCCAAGGTTTAAAGGGAAGGGGTTGGGCGGAAGGGGCACAGAAAACGCCCCCTCCCCTCAATCGTGGTCTCAACTCCCTTTTGGCAGGCATACCCTCTGTTAGAACTGGCTGGATTCGCCACTGTTCATGTTTCACCGTGATAGAAACAACGAAGTTCAAGCTCCTTGGTGGAATGAGAATCTCTTCACAGCAATGGCATCTACCTACCCGTCCGTGGTGGCATATTTTCGAGGGGCACTAACCCTATTCTATCCCCTGGGTGGTGTTTCCCAAAGATCCTAAGTCAAACTTAAGTCTAAGTTAGACTCATAGAGCTATTAATATATATCTCTATGGGTTGAATTTAAGTTATGGAGAGCCATTTGTAGCCTTAAAATAAAATATATTCAAAAGAATTTTTTTTTTAATATTTTTTTTAAATACTTTTCATAAATTCTACATCAAGAACATGAAATCTCCTTGATAATAGAAAATACGAATGATTGGAATCAACATTTTAAGTCCTTTTGAATAACTTTTACAACATATTTTCATAGATGCCAACGGCTTCCCATAAATTTTAAGTTCAACTTAGAGATAAGTTCAACTTTAGGTCTCTGTGAAAAAGTCCCCTGCTCAGTCCGTGTTTAATGTGACTTTCCACCCCCAGTGACAGGTTGGGTATGTCACTAATGGGCAATTACTGTTGTAAGCGGATAGATTTGTTGTACCCACCGCGGTTCAGCATTTCACCTTGCACATGGTTAATGACTTGTCTACTGAATGTCTACTGCCTGTCTGTAATACTGTTTATGCTTCAAGTTCAGAGCTCGGCTACAGTGTGACCCAATGAAGACGAGTGTTGTAGACTGTGGTAGAAGGAGAAGAAAATAGTTATGGATGTTTGCTCAAGGTGTAGCCCAGTCGAAACCATAACGAAGTTTAAGAAGAAGAAATGCCTGTTGATCAAATTCAGTTCTTTGAATTTGAGGGGGGAACATTTTGAAGATGAGGCGTGATTCTTGAAGATTTTTTTTTTTTTTTTTTTGGGGGGGGGGGGGGGGGTGGAGGGGCGTCTTGAGGGTTCTTGCATCAATTTTCTAATCGACCCCTAGGTAAATTAATTTATAGTCATTTTGTTCCTTTGGGAGGTGGAAGGGGATTGGGAGGAGGTTGAGCCCCCTTGCAAGAGCACATCTTGAACTGAAACCAAGAGGAGAGGGAATGGTTAATGTAGATAAGTCGAGGATAGAATATTGAGTTCACAAGGATATCTGCAAATTCATTATTGGTTTAACGAATTTCATGCTGACGATAAATTCCTTTGTTTTTAGAAATATATCTTTTTGTCTAATTGAGAGAAATAGAAAAAAGATCATCAACAACATAACAGCAACAACAGCAACTACAACTAATACTACACGTACTATTACTACTACTACAACTGCTACTACTACTACTGCTACTGCTACTACTACTACTACTAGTCTACTACTATTAAATGAAATACTAGTACTACTTCTATAACTACTACCGTTGCTAATACGAATGCTACTTCTGCTGCTGCTTCTACTACTGCTTTTACTACTTCTGCTGCCGCTTATGCTACTACTACTACTACTACTACTACTACTACTACTACATATACTATTATTAATACTACTGCTGCTGCTGCTGCTGCTGTGTTTAACGGAATTTCATCAAGATCGTCATGAATTTAGCTATTTCATGGAACCTTGAACTTTAGATCACGTGACCACATTCATGTGGAGCAGGACAGGAGTGTTTGATTGATCACCGCATCTTTGTTTCGAATGGAGCCAGGGTTAGAGGAGTGTGGCAGCTGGAAATCAAGGAGAGGAACGGAAAATAGTAAATGGCTTTGCCTCCGGGCGAAAGAACGCAAAATATTACAGTCTACAACTCTACACTTAAAGGAATTGAATTTGAAATATTCAAGTATGTAAACAAATATTCAAAGAGGTTAATGAAAGATTCATGCAGTGAAAGAAAATGTACCATCCCTGTGATCTCTTCTAATGTTTTACTTCTCAGTAATTTCTATTGTCACGGTGTTGTATTATATCGTATACTTGTATCGTATTAATCTCGTCACGTCAAAGATTCAAATAGAGCCATCTAGCGAATCCGTGCACATATCCCAATAATGTGGGAAACAGAAATAATACTACTATTGGCAGGCATAATTATTCTTTAGGAAACAATGAATACACAAATCAAATACAAACAGAAACAATATGCAAATGAGGGCCTATACTTAAAACTTGTCGCAATATCATCGTTCATCGTTGAACAGGGTAGCAGGGCTTTATGTTTCTCCTAATTTTCGTGGCAGCCTTTTCACACACAGCTAAAATTCTATAAACATGATTAGTTTAAAGGGCTTTAAACTAATTCGGTGCAATCGTTAATCGTTTCGTGATTAACTACTGCTCTTAAAATGCGCAGTAGTGCCATTGCACATTGAAGGTCAGGTCATATCAAACAAAGCACACGTTCCATCCAGTTTAAACACGTTTAAATCGTTCACACACAAAATGTCAAGCTCTCTAGATACGAACTTCGTATCTGCAGCCTTCTTTGAGGGGCGTATGCATCGCGACTTCGTATCTATCCGAACATCGTATAAACGATGTTCACACAGGGAAAATCTTCTTTAAAGCCGTGTTTAAAACTGTTGAGTTAAACATATTTATACTAATCATCTCTAGATACGATGAATTTTAGCAGTGTGTCAAAAGGCTGTTGTTGTCACATTTTGCATTTCCTTGTCCTTCTCACCGTAGTCTTCTTCAGCTATTCATCTTTGTTACCATGACAACGTACTGCATCAATCCTGCTTATAACGAATTAATACATTTCCAACATCCCGAGGGAAGGCCTAGAATTCATATCGTTTGCTCGCGTAGTACATGGACTGTGTTCAATGCTTCATAATTCATTGGAACCTTGTGCAATGTTGGGCATCTGTGAGGTAGTTTTTTCGGAAACTATTGAAAATGCCAGGTATACGTTCATGATTCACACTCACATAATCTGTCTCTGTTCTAAACATTTTGCTTTTTTTAACTCTCTGAGTAAAAAAAGTAAGGCTATAACTGAATGATGTCCTTCATTGTAGTCAGTGATTCTCAGCCCACATCGATGGCGTCACAATCATAATAGTCAACTGTTCACCATTCCCCTCCTCTCGACACTCCAAAGAAAATGTAATGACTGATGATGGTTAGTACTTCTTCATCTTCAGACTGCATCTTCCTTCCCGCCTTGATCTCCATCGTGCGTTTTTTGTTTTGGAGGTTGTATTTTGTTGATGCATGTATTGATGGTAAAGAAAACTTGATAACCATTAACTGAAGAATGTCCGTCGTAAAACGATGCACCACTTAGAACTCCATAGAGTGTATACAGTATATACTGGTGTTTATAAACATGTCAATTCTTCCACAAGCACTGGCCGTAGGGTATCTAGTAATGATGACAAAGTGTGATGACAGATGTAGGCCTATGCTTTATTCGACCAAGGAGTTACTGGTATACTTCTTGATTCAAGACAAGAGTCTCTCAACGCAAGAAGATCCCCGCAAGGCTTTCTTGGAAGAAATAGAAGCGATTGCTGATTAGTCTATTTGCTGAATTCTCTATCATTTTAGATTGAAGTGGCAAATTCTAATCTAACTTCAACACGAGGTTGAAAGTAACACTTGGAAATGTCCCTCTTATTCTTCTTTCCCTCTCAAGTGATTGCAGTCTTCTTTGAAGGGTCACTTGTAGGGATTTCATCTAACGTACATTGTAATCACTTTCTAAAGAGGCGGAAAGAAAGGCCTGTCGAAATTTTGGACAAACCATTTACATCTTGTCGATCTTCGTTGCTATGAAGGAAGGAGGTGTCTGATAATAAAAGAGATCTCAGGACCCTTCCGCGAAAAGGCGCGAATCGCGACTTTTATTTCCTTCTTGTTGCATCAAAGTTCATCCCCTGTTTAATAATTCCATATTTTAGCACTATTTCACTTTTTTGTAACATATCGTCTGACAGCCAGCCAAAGGTCAGATGGAAAGAAACAGATTTCTTGTCAGCCCAAGCAAGACCTCCCTCCATCACCCTGTCATTATGGCTATCTAATCTCGTTCGTTATATATTTTTATTTCGTCCCAAACACTCTTTGGATATTCTCCCCGGAATTTTTTCCAGATATAAGACATGGGTTCTACTGTAATTTGGAGGTGCAAAGGGGGATTGGATACACCCTGGACCCATCAATTTGGAATTGGACTGCAATTCCCCGTCCCGCCATTAAAAAAATCTTTGATATGCTGCCAGTGTAAAGCCATATTGGTTTCCTTGAATTTACACATATTTGGAGGGAGTGCTCCCCTATAAAACACACAGTTTGAAATGGGAAGGGCATGACTGAGCTGCCCCTCCCTGCCCAGTTATATATTTAAAAATAGTGAATGTGTTAGCTTTCCTATCAGTTGAATGTGCCTAAACTGGGGAAGGGGTGCTCCTTTATCATCGAAGTAATCTGCATCTGGAAGGAAGATGCCTGATCTCCCCCTCCCCCACGTCATAGAAAAACCCTTCATCTGCCATTGATAAGCCACACACGTTTGCCTATCAGCGAATGTCTAGTTTACAATCTCAATCAAAATGCTTTATTTCTCCATGCATTTTCCATGAGCATCTGTTTGTTTTGCTAATCAGCTAATGATGTAAACTACCAGGAGGCCAAGATTTCGTAGAGTCGACAAGGCGATTACTTTAGACGGGAATCGCAGCTGATTTTGCTTCAGGCCTCGCCCTCTGTCCTTATTAAAATTAAAAATCGATGCGAAAGCAGCAGGGAAACTTCAATCCTGTCTTTCTCATCTTCTTGGTAATTTTCCGTCTTAGCACAAATAAACAAGGCTGTCTCCATTTTGGACTCTCAGACATGGACCTGTCTTTAAAGGCATCGTTGAACAAAGTAAAATCTGAGATACACGGCCCTACGTGTTATCAGTGTCTGTGATATGGTGTAATGTTGAAGCCCTACAACAATTGGGCTTCAAAATGATCTTGAAGTGCCTCAAAAAAGTAAAATGCTTTGAGTGACAAGTTTTACCATACTCATTTCCCCCGATATGAAAACCGTTCGGAAAAAGAATTTTTGAAATTCGATTTCCAATCATAAATATTTTGATAATCAGACAGGCGATCGGCTTGTAAAATTCATGGGGTTCCTGACTGACCTAAAGGTTTAAAATTATCATTGCAGAATGATCTAAATCCAGGGTTATGTTTCAGAATCTGAGACAAAGTTACCCAATCCCTTTAAATTGAATTTCAGACCTTACTTCTCAGAGCTCTAACCTTATTGCTCATATTTTGCCAAACAAGGATGCATTGTTTTATCTGGACAATTAATTTAGGGTACATTCTCTGCAAATACACTAAATCATAACATTCTCCAAACAACAAATCATTACGTTGATTGATTGATATTTCCCTTGAATTGAAAGTAAACATGAAGCACTTTACATGTCAATAGTATGATTGTAAATCATTGTATACAATGGTAGTTGATAGTGCATGTTATTATTATTATTTAATAAAGAAGTAAGTACCAATTTCTCAGATATACAAGGGGTGCAATGGGGTTAGATGCTGAGAACCCACATGAACATTTCCTTTATAGAAGGATGTTATGGGGCTCTACCGGGGGTTTATGGATCACTTAACTACGAATTCTGATATTATCTGGGTCGTCTTTGGTGATTCAACTATTTTGATCTCTCGAAATGGAAATAGAAAGAGAGAGATAGAGGGAGAGAGAAGAAGAAAGAGAGAGAGGAGGGTGAGAGAGAGAGAGTGTGTGTGTGTGTGTGTGTGTGTGAGAGAGAGATAGAGAGAGAGAGAGAGGGGGGGGGAGAGAGTCAGAGAGAAGAGGCATACCAAAGAGAAAGAGGGGAAATGAGTGTGAGAGACATATGTAGAGAAAGAGAAAGAAAGACAGAAAGGGAGAGGAAGGATCGAGAGAGAGAGAGAGAGAGAGAGAGATGGAGAGGAGAAGATAGATTGGGGGGGGGGGGGTACATGTTAAACATATTTGGAAGTAGAGTAAGTAGATCATGGAGATGTCGATCTCCCATGTCATGCAGAGAATGAATTACCCGAAAGACGCCACTGTTTGCTAATATGGGTTAAGCTTATGATCCTCGGTATTAGAACATTTATTTTTTTGGCATTTTGGGATAGCTGAAAAAATGTTGTCGCAGACACGCAAGCAGAACCGAAAGTCAACCCCTCCGTTCAAAATGATGGTTGGAGGCTGAGAGAGAGAGAGAAAGAGAGAGAGAGAAAGAGAGAGAGAGAGAGAGATGAAAAACAAAGGGGTGGGGGTGTGATGGGGTTCAATTTCTTCTAAAAGGAAAAAGTCTACTTCAGGAGTGCTGTCAAACATGATAATAGCTAGACTAGGCAAAATTTTCAGAAGTTTGCATTTGTCATGAGGTCACCGAGTGTACTTTTGATGTGAAGTAAACCATTGCAAAAACGTTTTTGACTAAGTCTTACTCTCTGAGAGAGAGAGAGAGCGAGAGAGAGAGAGAGAGAGAGATTTTGAAAGAGAGGGAGAGAGAGAGAGTGGGGGGGGGATGAGAGACACGTACGAGAAAGAAAAAAACAGAGATGATATAATAACAAAGATAAAGAGGAAGAGAACAACAGAGTGAGAGAGGGGAGGCATGACATTGAAATTTATCCCGATATTAGAGTGAAAGAGAGAGAGAAAGAGGATGGGAATGGATGAGAGAGAGAAAGGTAGATTGAAGGAGTAATGTAATGATAAATGGTGAGTCACCCATCGTCTATGCATTGAGCATGATAAGAGAGTTTTCTTTGGTTGGTCTACGACATACAGATATCGATTCGAGAATACCTAATTGCGTGTACAGTCTTCTTTGAAATATTATGTCTGTGAGGAGTTGAGCTGCGAATAGATAAGCTTCCAAATGAATGAATTCATCCCTCCTAGGCCTCCTCAATATTTCTCTCGCATTGTATAAGCCAGTCGAAAGCTTTGAATGATATTTCGCAACAGCTTTATCTGGTTCGCCTGGTAAAAGTAAGAAGAAAATACATTTTTATATAATAAAGCGGGAGGGGGAGGGCAAAGATATGAAAGTGGAGTTCACCATCATATCCTTTGTTGAGTATCATCTCGGATAGCATCTTATCTCACATTCTGAAGATGACGAACAGCACTCGGGCGTATCGTGTGGCGATATATTACGGAGGAGGTCTTGGGAGTCACGGAATCAAGCATGACTGCATTAAAGGGCTGTTGAGAAAACGGGAGGACCTACCCGAGGGATGGAAAGACGCCGTGAAGATGTTCGCCAAGGGTTGAAATTTCGCTGAAATTTCGCTGGAATTGGCAGAGCATGCATGTGGCGTGCATATTATATGTTAAATCAACAGGGTGTAATTAGGGCCATGAACCACATGCCCGACCCTACATCGACGCAGCAGCCCACAATACGTACTGCTACAAAATTATTCTCGTCCCGAATTGATTGCGCGCGAGCTTCCCGAGCAAGCAGCCGCAAAGTATATATATTTACAAGATTCACAACGATTCACAAAAGCACCATTTTTCCTTTCGGAGGCGGCACTGGCGGCAGAGTCTCATATTTTGTCATCTTCATTCCAGCGAGTAGTACTACATGTTCTATTTGACCATTTTCAGAAGCAAACGCGAAGTCAGCTCAAAAGGAAATTATGCAAATCTTTTGAAGGTAGGTTTTTAAATAATGTTATTTGATTTCACACTGGGGTTTGGGCTCCAAGCTCCGATACCAAGATTACCATGCATAATTGCTTTTAGAATTATGATTGCCTTTTTACTAGAGTACTAAAACTACAGCATGAAAAAATGCGAACAGCGTACGTTAATTCCATTCTGACAAAAATGTTTTTTTCTTTCTTTTTGTCAATTTTGCCAAGCTATGCGAGATCTTAACTTTGCTCAACTTGATCTCTTAACTTTAAAGATACTATGTCCCTTTTGCAGACAACCTCAAATTCTGTAGAACTTTGCAAGAATTATGAACATGTCATGTATGTCCTATCTGTGAAATTTAAATGTTAGTGCTGTCCTAATATTTAGATTATGCAAGGAAATCCGTTTACTTGCTAGACTTCACTATCAGATACTATTGAGTGACTGACAGGCTTTTTTCTTCTTTGGTAATAACATACATAGTATGAGCTGTAAAGGATTTGTCTACATCCATAATCCACTTCTTGTGATGGCCAAGATTAAACTGATTGAATCATTGCGCAGCATAAAACGTATGACCATTCGGTACAATTGTCTGAAAATCAAGACTATTACTTTTGGGCTCTATAGCCCTAAAGTCGATTTGACAACTAATAGTCGTTATTTTCCCACTTGAAGACATTTTCAAGCCCCACCTTTTTTAGGGAAGTTCTAAATTAGTATTATCTTTCAAATGCAGTTGGAATTTAACTTTTTCATTTTTTTGGCCTGCAAATGGGACATAGTACCTTTAAAACACGTCCATATAAAGATTGATAAATCTGTTATAAGCAAGCGATAATTGAAATAGCTTATGAGGCAAACAATTTCCATTTATTCGAAGTCAGATATTTCTGTTTCCATAGTCTTTCGTGTCAGCTGCTATCCTGCTGTGCCACGAGACCTCGACAGATGTGGTATAAAACGTCTCCCTGTTTGTCTGCAGAGAAATACATTTATAAGCCAAGGTTGTGACCTACCTTAGTAGTTTTGCATGTGTTCTATGGAAGTCGTTTTCAACATCTCTCTTTGTAATGACGATTGGAACGGCAGTGCGTCATATTTCATGATGAAGCCCTGTCGGAGAACGCAGCCTAAGCCAGGGAAAAAATATTTTAACATTTTCGGGGGCTACTTTTCAAGCTTGCTTGCATAAAAATAACACTCTTTTATTTGTTCTGCATTGAACTCTATGCAAATTTTGGGTGCTCTTTGATGACTTCCGGGGGCTCTTTGGGGGTATTTCGGGGGCTAATTCGCCCCGAGCCCCGTGTATTTTCCCTGGCATAAGCATGCAAGGTAATGTAGAGATATCCTTCGTCTGCAGTGTTTGAAGAAGAAAAAAAAAATCATGATTTGTGGAGGATTGGAATCAACTTGTGCTATTAAATTTCTTTCTTTCATTGTTTCATGTTGTAAACATAATATTATTATAGTCTTTGCCTCTCTGGGTCATCGTCTTTCACCTTTGACATTGTTGATCGACCCACATTGAAGAGAATTTAATTGAAATGAATAATGATCGTAATCACTAATACCATTCTGGCATCTACATGTTTCACCGTGTTTATCCGGACTGATCAAATCACCGTTACCTGACTGCTAATAAAGCATGTATTATGCTTGTAAGTAAGCAGCAAGGGGATCGATGGCTTTAACTTCTCTCCGAGGGACCATTATAGAATATAATTCTGATGAATAGTTGTGCACGTCTCTTCCATTAGTTTCTCTATGTTAACAAATTAATTGCAATTCGAATGATGAGATCATACATGTATTTTGATGTACAATTCACCATTATAGCTGATTTTATTATACAAAATAATGCTGTCGTTAGTGTATACCATTCTTATTTGTTACTTTTTCCATATTTCAACTTAAAAATGAGATTATGTGATTATATTTTGCGATTGTGCGCCATGAACATTTAATTTCCAGATGATCTGACGCCCTACAGGTGTTACATAATTGTTTTTGATTATTATTATTATCAAACGAACATAATATATTGTTTCACGGTTACATACTAGAAGCTCTTGCGTATAACAATATTCAAACACCATCATCCATCTATATGAGATGTTCGACGGGAAAACGAGATCAGGATGCGAAATTATGCAAAATTGGATAGAAATTCTGATAATAAACATGGCTTCCAGCTATCCTGCAAATAAAGAGAACCTGGAAAATTACCTTTATACAAATTTCATGTCAGGAAAGCATCAGGAAATTTAAGAATTATCACTCCCAATTAGGAAGGAAAAAAAAAGTGAGTTTAATTGGCCCCACAAGAATTTTGTCCCATGACCAAACAGCGTGTTCAATGGATGATTGGCTATTGTTGCATTTCAGCTGTTAAGTGCGTAAAAAAGCTCAAACTACTTCGGGGAATAATCAGGAAAAAACAGGAAATTTTAGTAATTTAGTTAATTGCATTAAATGCTGGGAACCATGAATTAATAATTGCAAAATTTCTTCCATCAAATCTATGAACACATACTATTTATGCCGTCAAAGGTATTTGTATTCGTTTCAAGTTTCAAGTTTCAAGGTTATTTGCTCCCCATTTTACAAAAAATATAGACATACATGTAATATGAGCACGTCTCAATGATATTCAATTTATATGATGGATCAAGTATATTGTGAACAACCTATTACAAAGCAGTGCTTGAATATTTTAGGTTCCTGGTATATATGAAATATAAGTCTACTTAAGTTAAGTGCATACTTAGTATACATGTAAATTTATAGCCTGGATACTACCGAGACTTTAGTAATTGGAGTAGCACTTCACATGCTCCATAGCCAGCAAAGTAGGCCTATCCATTTTTATTACAAAATGTTATCCATCAAATATATGAACACGCAATTATCAACTGCTTCCTATCGTCCACGATATTCGTATTCGTAAATACCCGCATATATTTAAACTTTAAGTCAACTTAGGTTAAGTACTTAGTATACATTACATCTAATTTATAGCCTAGGTATGGCCTATCCATTTACATCATGCAAATGATAATCTTGCACAAACTAAAATATAATGATTCAGTGCTTCTATAAATTACAAATACTACGAATACCAACTGAACGATGATTATAGTACTTTAATTTAGGACCTTTTTTGCATACAACAAACCAACGCATCATGAACATTGTGCAACCTATCGAAAAACATAAGTTGCTAAGTTTTCCGTCATCCATAACGAAGAAAATGAAAGTATATGAAATATTATGTACAGAGCGAATTGGAGGGGAGCTCGCAAGAGACGTCGCATTGTTGCCAATTTATGTTTTAATGATGACATCTTCAAATATTCATAACTTTCCTATTTGTTAATGGGATATTGCTCAAACTTTTAACGAATTTGTTTCTCTCATTTTTAAAAACATTTTGTCGTTGTTGCTTTCATAAAAACCATCTTAATATCGTGGTGGAGTACTGGAGTTCCCCTTTAAGTTGCTCATTGATTGTTGTGACTAGAATATGTGACTATAAAGGTTGTTGTGACTAGAATATGTGACTATAAAGGTTGTTGTGACTAGAATCTGTGACTATAAAGGTAGTTGTGACTAGAATTTGGTATGGAAGCCATGAACGTGTCCGGACGATTTACACACATTTGCTCATACACTTGGGCAAGTGAAAGGGGCGATTGAACTTGGAATTTAGATCGGTCACTCATCGTTGTTCAGCGCCATTCCCCCTTTCCGGCGTCCCGCTGTTAAAGAAATGCCTAATTCTCAAATATTGTCTTTGAGAGTGAGAAATCAAATGAAATCACCGATTTTTTTTTCCACCTCAAGAAACAGCAGAATAAAATTAATAAATGCGTATGTTATTTAGTTCCTGTAATTTTTTGAGGAAAATAGAATAATAGATGCTGAAACGCATACTACCAACAACAATATACTTTTGATAGTGGTGGATGTGGTAATGAAAAGAATTATGATAAAGTTTTCTTATATAGCGCACATGTCCGCCGCATCATGACGCTCCCGGCGCTGCCCGATTATTACCCTGGCTTTAGCAAGGCGGCCATTACGTATTTCTAGGAATTAATTCCTGCCAGGTACCCATTTACATCACCTGGCAAATGTAGAACAATGTCGTTATATGAACGTTATACATTTGATTTGATTTGATTTGATTTATTTATTTCTGTTTGATTTTCTTTTTCTTTTGCATTTTTACAAATATATAACAAACAAATATTGCAAATTTACACATGACAAAAGAATATATGTAGAATAAGGTAAGGCTGGGTGTAACTAATCGAGAACATCAAACATGAGTCAGGAGACCAATATTAGGATGATTGATGTTGGTATAATTGCCTCCTCCCATCACCGGAAAAAGAAAAGGTATTGGTAAAGGCAGATAAAAAAAAACATAAAAAAAACACAAAATTAATTGTAACTGACAATTCGGAAAAATGATGATAGCGATTGCGTGACTGAGTAAAAAGGAACATTACTAACAAAAGAAAATTACTTGATGGTGACCTCTATCATGTCATCATATTTCTAAAAATGATGAACACACGATTAATATCGACCATTCGGAAAATAAGGTGATAGCGATTGCGTGACTGAGGAAAGAGGTAAATTTACTAATAAAAAAAGATGACGTTTTTCTAAATATGAGTCTTGATGGTGACCTCTCTCATGTCAACATTTTTATAAAAATAATTAAAACACACGATTAATATCGACCATTCGCAAAAACAAGATGATATCGATTGCGTGACTGAGGAAACAGGAACATTTTGATACTAATAAAAGAAGATGACATTTTTCTGAAGATGAGTCTTGGTGGCGACCTCTCTCATGCCGGAAACTATAAAAGTATGGGAGGCCAATGTCTTATCTCCTCGTTCTGGCACAGCTTCCAAACGCATTGTCACGTCATCCGTAGTAGATACATCAGTCATCGGTTAGATGAATGGTCGAGAGAAGAAGGTTGAGATGCCAACAAAACACAGGCTCGGGCGAGATGACAGAAGGCCTGTTTTCATCAGCTCGAGATTGTTAAATATCCCTCTATTTTAACTATCCCGGTCGCAAATTATCCAGTTAATTTGCGGCTTCATCAGCTCGAATTTGCAATTAGCGGGATATTTAGTCGAGATAATCATCCCAAGATATCTTGGGCTAGTTTGCAAAATATCCCGCTATTTGGCAAAATGGTCTTCACCAACCCAAAGACTCGCACTATGCGCGAATGCTGAGCAAAATAATTACCTCGAGCTAATTTCTCGAGCTCGAGTTTTAAGTTTCGAGGTCAAGTCTCGAGCTGATGAGGACGCGTTTTGCAACTTCGGGAATATTTCCCAAATCAGAAATAGCGGGCTATTTGGCAATCTCGAGCTGATGAGGACAGACCTAGACTCGCGTGCCAGGCTTAGCTTGTCATCTCCGGCTCCCGTGAAGATGTGCATCTTTTTTTATAGTACAACCATGTTCACACTAACCATGATCTTCACCTCCTAATCTCTGTCCTTCAAACAGATATATCCTACATCTTGTTCTTGTTCACATTCATTAATGCGGTTATATTGTCTACACGGTACTTCTCGTTCATATCGACGCGTATATCTCTATCTCGGGTTAAAGGGAAAGTCCACCCCCAAAATAAGTTTGTTTCGATAGAGGCAGAATAATAAGAAAATCAGGTAAGTGAAAGTTTGAGCAAATTCTGAATGAAAATAAGAAAGTTATGAATTATTGAAGTTGTTGTGGCTGCAGCGAGGTCGATACTAAATCAAAAGTCTGAACAAAGGCTTCTACGGGAATTCTTTGCTTTAATTGGATTAATCATGTTGTTCCAATTCATTCCGTACTAGTATATTCCGTGAAAACTGTTGATAAATCACAGATAAACAATCATAAGTACAAGTACATCATAGCATAATCAATATAGCAATAACACAGTCTCTATTCTAGTCCATCTGCATTAAATGGCTTTACATAAATACAAACTCACACTACAAGTATCACAACTAGACTTCACTATAGCATGTTTAAACAATTAACTAAACAATTATAAATTCTGAATTTCTACTTAGTGCTTCAGCACTCTCATAATATATCATCAAAGTATTTAACAATATCTTCACTATCATCATTGTTCTTCATATCAAATCAAATGTACATATTAAACCAGCATGGACTTGCATGTCTTACACTACATACTAACATCAACATATCTCAGTATGAAGTACAAAATACACACACTAATTTACACTTTATGTTTCAACAATTCATAAAAATAGATTCAATATACAACAAAACTAACCTCTTTGCCTGACATAATGACAATCTTAAAACTGAAATCTCCTTGATGCTCTGGCAAAAAGGGGATTCTTGGACCTCAGCACAACCATGTTAATGTAGCCTTCTGAGAGTTTGATATCAAGTGGTTATCAATAGGTGGCGCTATATTAGGCACCTTGCCTGAGGAAGTGCTAATACAAATATATGTGTGTTCATGTCATGCATCAATAATACAAGAAACAAATGACTTGGGTGATAACGTATTTAAGTGCAACTGTCACAACATGGCTCCTTTAAATTAAGAATTAATTTACTCTAAGAACGTCATTACAAATAAACAAAATGGTCGACAGCCTCGGCTAAATCTAAAGCATCAGAATACAATTGTAAAGCTTAAAACTTGCATAGCATAATATATGTCGCTTAAATTCAAAATCACACAAGTACGAACAAAGTACTCATGTTATAATACACTGTCCAAAAAATGGAATTACGGTAAGTACATAATCAAATAGAAGCATTTAAATGGTGAATCTTAGATTATACATCATATTCTTCAAACAGTAATCCGTAGTCTCTCGGACCCTGAAAAAACAAACAAATGCATAAATTAGATATCAGTATTCTTGCCTTGAGTCTGTATACTTTGCACATTCACTGAATCAATTTCTCGGTGAATTAGAGTTCAAATTAAAGGAAAATGTCTGAAGTTTGATCATTTAAGTTATAGTTCGTGAATAAAAGTATCAGTCTTCAGTCCTGTGGCTCCTTGGCCGGGAATTCTTCCTGGTCTACGTTCGGAACAAGAAGAACTAGCTTGTGGATAGGGCGATCGAGGTAACTCGGTAATCTGTCTCTCCCTCACTCCACCCATGTGGCTCGAAGTAGGTACATTGCATTTGAAGGCAATGAAGTCACACTCCTCTCTCAGAAGAAAGTCCTTCGCTCTTAGGATGTCATCATTGTCTATGAAGGGGTCAAGATGATGCAGACGACTTTCATTGTAGCGTTTGTCACCCTCTACTGCTTGCATTACATCATTAAAGGTCTTCCTTTGAGTCAACTTTATGATCTCCCTTTCAGCTTGCATGTGTAGTTCAGCAGATAGAGGTTCCATCACAACATTCTTGACACCACCTTTCTCTTCTCTCTTGTCCCATCTTACATAGCAACGTCGCGGTAAGTAAGATATGAGACGTAGACAGTTTGCCACAGCTTTCTTCGCTCGACACCAATTACTGGAGAGATGATCAAATCGTTCCAACTTGAGCTTGTCTACTTTCTGCACAGAGGCATGGGTCTGACTTGTCACTTCAGGATCTTTAGAAAGATCTACAACTTCCTCCTTTCCCTTATCTGGAGTTTCCTTTTGGCCACACCATTGGACCCCAATCTCTTTCTCGAAGGGGAGATGATCATGCAGAAGATTCAATTCTTTAACTTCCTTGGCTCTATCTTCTGTTGCTACTGCTTTCAACCCATCATCAACATAAATGTCTTGCCTGAACTTCATGTCATTCTGCGAAAAGGGTTTCTGTTTCCTATCTGGAGTGAAGTCGGCCTCTAGAAGTTGATCAACATGAAGAGGTGCTTTCTCTTCCTTCATGGTCGCTGAATGAGTAGAGTTCACTTCTGATCGATGTCCATTTAGCTGTAGCTCTTCAGGCACAAATCGTACAGTTGTGTGATGGCTCACACCCAAAGGATCATTGTGACTATCGGCATACCCTGCATTTACTGTGCCAACAATGCTCCATCCTAGATCCGTCTGGATTGCATATGGACCTCTATCATCAGGAGAGTGGATAACATCGCGTGGAGCAAGAGCCTTGGCACAGTCGTAGCCGATCAGGAGTCCTATTTCAACATCTTGAAGAGGAGCTATCATGTCAGCAATCCTGGACAGATGTTGGAAGGATCTTGCCATGTCAGGAGTAGGAATGTGATGTCGATCTGCTGGCATGATGTCTCTCGTGAAGGTAGGAGGGAGGCTGATGATCTTCGTGGAGTCGTTGAATGCTTTCACCTGAAGACCAATCACCCTTTCACTTGCAATTCTCTCATTCGCCTTGGTCATGGTAGAAAGTAGCAGGTTTACCTCTGTTCCTTTAATTCCCATCGCCTCCTTAGTTTTCGTGAGAATAAAGGATGTGTCAGACTGTGTGTCCAGCAAGGCATACACTAATTTATCCTTGTCGCAGGACTCATGAGACAGCCACACTGGAACGATCATTGTTGACTTTGTAGAGTGACTGGAATCAGAATTTGATGCATATGATGTTGACTCCAAGGTTTCCATGTTATCCCTTTCTCTGTTTGTAGCATCCTGTCGTCTTTCCTTCCACTCATCATTATGTAGAACAGTAGGATGATTCCCTCTGCATGAAGAGCATGTATCCCTCTTCGTGCATCTCCTAGATATATGTCCTTTCTTAAGGCAGCCAAAACAGAGTCCATTATCCATAACAATCTTTCTCTTCTTCTGCATCGTCTCTGAATTGAAAGAAGAACATTCAGTGAGGTGATGTCGACCCTTGCAGAAGATGCATGAAAAAGTCTCTTTCTCAGTAGAGCCATCTCTCTGATTCTGATGATTAGTTTCTGTCTGCATAAAGCTGGAAGTAGCTGATTTCATCCTTTCATTCGAGGTCTGCAGAGATTGAAGAGATGTTACAGGGTCACAAGCTACTATAGCTTCTTCTTCAATGAAGTCGGTGAAAACAGAAAAGGGTGGGAATGTCCCCCACTCTCGCCTCCAATGCACGACCTTCCTGCTCCATTTCACGACCAACCAATCTGGGAGTTTCATCAGTAGCTTCCGGTTTTCTCTTTCATCATCAAGATGGCTTAAATGATGAACATACTTCGAAGCTGTGTCACACTGCTTCAAAAAGTCTCCAAGTCTCCTTAGGCCAAATGCATCTCTCGAACCTACTCTTGGCCAGGAGTCTAGCTTATCTCGATAGGCATTGGATACCACAAATGGATCTCCATATCTCTGCTCCAATACTTTCTTTGACTCGTTGTATCCTGCAGCATCTCCGATCATGGAATAACCTTGAACCAGGGATCTCGGCTCACCACTGAGATACTTTAAAAGAAAGTAGAACCTTTCTTCGATGGGAATTCCTCGATGCTCGATTAAGGCGTCATAGCTTCTCTTCCATGATGTATACTCGAGCGGATTGCCTGAGAAATGTCCGGGCTCCGGAAGAGGTAGTCTATTCAAGCAGAGCAGCTCCTTTAAACTGTTGGCAAGAACATCTTCGTTGCTGGTCTTGTCTGCTGGTTGATGAATAACTTCATCATCTTTCTTGGTTGCAGGCTCCATGGGAGAGACGGGTGCGTGGTCGTTGACCCATTCTCGAACTCTTGGTTTTGCTGAGCGGGAACCAGACTTTGAAGCGTGAGTTCCGCCTTTCAACTGTATAATGACTCGCATGGTCTCTCTCATCAAGGATGAGTGGTCCTCTTCCATCTCATCAAGCTTATCTTCGCCATCATCATCGAGATTTGCTGAAGGATCTAAGTCAGCGAGCACTTCTTGAGTAGCTATGGCTTTGTCCATAGCTTCCTGTACTTTGTTGCGGGATTCCTTGATCACCTCAGCTTGGATGTCGTCTTCTACAATAAGCTGACGATGCTTATTTGCCATTCTACTCCAAAGTCGAATGGCGACTTTCCATGACTTCACTGCGACATCCGCTTGGTGCTTGATACCCTTCTCTGTGGGTCTTCTATCCCTTTTGCTCGCTTCTTCTCCTTCAGACATGATGACAGTCTCTAGCTAGTGATAGAAGATTCACTTCTTGGCATGAACCACTTTGCTCGATCTGATGTCATCACACAGAAGAGTTTTCACTGTGGCTGCAGCGAGGTCGATACTAAATCAAAAGTCTGAACAAAGGCTTCTACGGGAATTCTTTGCTTTAATTGGATTAATCATGTTGTTCCAATTCATTCCGTACTAGTATATTCCGTGAAAACTGTTGATAAATCACAGATAAACAATCATAAGTACAAGTACATCATAGCATAATCAATATAGCAATAACACAGTCTCTATTCTAGTCCATCTGCATTAAATGGCTTTACATAAATACAAACTCACACTACAAGTATCACAACTAGACTTCACTATAGCATGTTTAAACAATTAACTAAACAATTATAAATTCTGAATTTCTACTTAGTGCTTCAGCACTCTCATAATATATCATCAAAGTATTTAACAATATCTTCACTATCATCATTGTTCTTCATATCAAATCAAATGTACATATTAAACCAGCATGGACTTGCATGTCTTACACTACATACTAACATCAACATATCTCAGTATGAAGTACAAAATACACACACTAATTTACACTTTATGTTTCAACAATTCATAAAAATAGATTCAATATACAACAAAACTAACCTCTTTGCCTGACATAATGACAATCTTAAAACTGAAATCTCCTTGATGCTCTGGCAAAAAGGGGATTCTTGGACCTCAGCACAACCATGTTAATGTAGCCTTCTGAGAGTTTGATATCAAGTGGTTATCAATAGGTGGCGCTATATTAGGCACCTTGCCTGAGGAAGTGCTAATACAAATATATGTGTGTTCATGTCATGCATCAATAATACAAGAAACAAATGACTTGGGTGATAACGTATTTAAGTGCAACTGTCACAACAGTTGTGATCAATCAAATACAAATTGGCAACTCTGTGACTTATTATACGAGCTCTCCTTCATTTGCTTTGTGCATAATATTCCATAAAATCACGTTTTCTTCGTTATTGATGACGGAATATATATTTGTTCCTTGCAGGGGGAGTATAGAAACATATTTGCAATTATTATATTTAGGGTGCATGTATGGTTGAATTTTTTCTTCAGGGAAAATTAAAATTTTAGATTTTTTTAGTACTGAGCAAATGGAAGTTGAGCTCGCATGATACGTCATAGAGTTGCCAATTTGTGTTTGATTGATCACAACTTCAAAAATCCTAACTTCCTTATTTTTAATCGGAATTTGCTCAAACTTTCACTGACTTGTTTCTCTCATTTTTCGACTCCTATTAAAACTAACTTAATTTCAGGGTGGACTTCCCCTTTTACACCTGTTCTCTTTATCCCGAACCAGGGAGGTGAAAGAAAAGGAGGCGAAACTCTTGTAATTTATTCAAACGCATTCTTGAGTTCTAAAGCGTAACAATGGGATGTGTAACATTCCACTTGGCTTTGAAGTTCCATGCTGCGAACCGCGCTTCCACTGCGGGGACTTTCGGAAGCCAGGCACCAGTTTTACATTTATTACAAAATATTAAATTACCAGCAAAATTTCAGTGTAAATCAAAAACTTTATATGGGGATTTTATTGGGAATAGTACATCAAACAAATCTTCAAATTTAGAACTCCGTCCTTCCTTTAATTTGTGTGCCAGAGTTGGTAAAAGAAAAATTACATCCTGTCAAAAATTCAATATTTTAGGATGATGCGCTAATTTGTGCATGCTTTAATGTCCCGTTATTTGATCCATGATTTACAATCTTCAATAACATTAGGTTTGCTAATGCGTGTTTTCGCGTGTTTTTTGTATTTTTCAAGTTTAAAAAAGGATAAAATTACACAAGTTTGTGTTCGCTTGTTTTACTTGTACACATTCAACAACGGATGAGAAATCATTGGAAGGGACAGCGAACAGTTGCTGTGATACCATTTTCTGATGTAGGAATTCTAAATCCTGAAATTTCATGCGCTCTTTTATCTCACCACCTGGTCAACAGTTGCAGATTAGCGCATAACTTTTCGGCGGCTTGGAGCATGGGGTCAAAGGAGAGCGGCTTGATTCCAGTCCTTCTCTATCACGTCCCTCACTATGAACATGACTGACAAAGAAAGCGGACAAAATATACAGTTCCTCAGTTAGACAAAGGAACATCCCTTCACTGTTATTGTGTAAAAATGTGTAGAACAGGTGTCACTTGCATATTCACCTGTTCTACACATTTTTACATAATAGCAGTGAAGGGATGTTCCTTTGTCTACCTGAGGAACTGTATATTTTGTCCGCTTTCTTTGTCCATTATTTTCATAGTGCCTGTCCCGAACCTACCAAAACGTCTCCATTGTAATCATTCATTTTCGTGTCTCGTTAATTGCACTGTGTATATCTTTGTGCTTTGACAATACTCTTTTTCTAGTTCGCGTCAATGCCTACTTTAATGATTGGAAATGTTAGTGTCTCTGCTACAATAATGTATTCTTCATTGTTTATCTCCTCATTTTTCATTCATTTTAATTTTTTTTTCTTCTATTTATCGCACGGGTCTCTATTTGCGCATTTAAAACCTCAGATCATGTTCTCTTCATCTCATGCATTCTAATATATTTGGTGGCTTGTTCACATTGGCACATTATTCATGACCTCCGATCATCTTGTCTCCATCTCGTCCAGTCTATTCCATTAGGAAACTCGTTCACACCAGGGACTTTTAAAAGTCTAAGCACCGTGTTCACACTAACGACGTACAAGGACCGCGGTTCAAGTCCAGCCGCGGCACTAATCTCCGTTGGCAGTTAGACATTGATCTACATTTGCCACTCTCCACCCAGGTTTTAAATGCCAAAAATGGGTACCCGGTAAGATGCGAAAGTTAATGTAGTTTAATTAACAAGCGGCGCTTGTAAAATGGCGTCTGGCTGGAATGCCCCCCCCCCCCCCCCATGGAGTGGAGAATGTGCATACATTGTGTGCGAGTAAGAATGAATCCGATGACCGGGGTAATAATAATATATATATATATATATATATATATATATCTGTAAAGCGCATTGAGAGGGCCTGCGGTCCTGAAAATGCGCTATATAAGGACGAACTATTATTATTATCTCCGTTGTGTTGAATCCATCTCGTTCATTCATACCACACTGACATTGGCTGAGATGACGGCTTCAAGTCGTTCAGCGGATGATGGGCTCTCCAGTCTCTACTGTCGGGCGTGTCCACAATGAGAGGATGCTTTACGATCTGTATCATTCTATGATGATGTATGGAGGAGATTTATCTGAAACGTCATAAAAAAGTTATTGTACTGAAACCGTTCTTACAGCCGCTCAGCGGATAATGGGCTCTCCACCGTCAGGCGTGTCCACAATAGCTGTATCATTCTATGATGATGTATGGGGGATATTTATCTGAATCGTCATAAAACGTTATTGTAGTTTAACGCGTTCACACTATTCTTATTTTCAGATATATTTTGGCATATTCATCAGTGCTCGTTTAACGATGGTATACATATTTGAAACTGCATTGGTTGCTGGATGAAAAAAAAAACATCCATAATATTGATGATTTCGATTATTAATGGGCACTTATGAGATGGAAAAAGGGACAGGTGGCGCTAATGAGTTGTGGAATGAATGCCGGGCCCATGGCTTGACAAATCGGTGTGTGACTGTTGGTATTGAGCTGTAATTATTCACACTTATGTGGTAGCCGAGGAATCATTCTTGAGTCATAGCGGGAAGCTAATCGAACCCACCTATCGCGCAAACCATTTCCTCCATCACCAGGCCTCTCTATACCCCTGTCACACTAAGAAATCGACTCCATATTTTGACTGATAGCTAACCAATCATGGCCATTAACGGTAAGGTCCTCACTGAGTTCCTTCTCCTTAGCTCTGATGTCCAGTAACTGAGAATGGTCGAAATACATTTCTTCTATTTATACTGTTTGGGAAGATGGCCTTTCATAATAATCTTAAACACAAAGTCATTACAATGAGGTATTAAATATTCAGAGAGTAGAAACTTTCTCTTATGTTTACATGTGGAAATGAGTTCAGTTCTAGAGTTTAGGATGGTGGATTTCTCAGCAGTGATGATGTGGTACTTTTTCCATAGGCAGAGATTGCAGCGATTTATTCTGGGTGAGTATGGTTGGGCGTGCCGGATGATTCTCCATGATATTGTGTAGGGTGTCCCGTCGTCTTTCAGCATCCAGGTGTGTTTGCTTAGCTCGGTCTGGTATCTCTTTTCTTGGTGGGTGAAGCTTGCTTTGTGAGTTGCATATCTGGCTTTGAAGGATGTGGATGTGAGTCCAATGTAAAGTTTCTCATCGTTGGGGGTCACAACCTTGGCTTCATAGACGATATTTTTGGTTGTGCATTTTCCTGGGAGGGGGCAGTCGTCTTTCTTTCTGCAGTTGCAGGTTTCTGGGTCTCGGTTGGGGTTGTGGTTGATGACTCTATTGTTGTGGGCCTTGGTTATGGTTGCTATGTTATCCATGCAGCTGTAGCTGATCTTCAGTGTGTTCCTTTTGCAGATTTTGTGTAGTTGGTGTCCCTTTGGGAAGTGCTGGTCTACGAGAGCGAGGAACCTTCTGCCAATATTCGTCTTCGCGTGCTTGCTATATGGGGGGTTGAACCAGGTTATGTTGCGTTTTTGTTTGTGTTTGTGGTGCTCTTTGTTGTTGATGCCACTGGTCTTGGGTGTGTAGGTTAAGTTGGTGTTGTGGCCGGCATCACGGAGTGCTTTTTCATACTCCGGTTTCGCCTCGTTGAATACCTCTGCGCTGCTGGAGATCGTGGATAGGCGGGTTTGTATGGAGTGCGGAATCTTCTTGGAGACGGTTGGCGGGTGGTTGGATTCTGCATGGACGTACAGCTGGGTATTGCCAGGCTTCGGAAATGGTTTGTGTTCTTTGCAAAAATTGTACAATTGATGAAAACAAAAATGAAATCAGTTGTAACATAAAACAAATAACCCCATCCAACCAAACACACTACTACCCCCCTCCCCACCATGCGACACACACACACACACACACACAAACGCACGCGCACACACACACACACACACACACCACCCGACCACACTTCCACCACACACTGTTCCTAGCCCCCTCAGAATACCCCAAATTGGATTTCAAACATTAAAAAAAAAATCATTCAAATGAGGCTACAATAGCCACAATAGCCCAGTGTTAAAAGTTCATGAAAACTTCACTTGTTCCCACTTCTGTAAATGTAAGGCCAATTTACCTGCCCTCCCTGCAATATTATTTTCTTCTTCCCTAAATTCCAACAGTTCTTTTTAAACTCCCACAAGGACAATATTACGGACTTTCCCCTGCATCTATATATCCAATATTTCATTGCAAAAATAATTGTATTAACAATCTTTATTCGTGGGGAGTTACCGGACAACCCTAAATGAATATTTATCCAGTCTATAGACCTTAATAATTCCCTTAGCTCAAACTTAGCTATTACAATTTGCCATAATCTTTGAACATGTACACACTCCCAGAACAAGTGTAAATATGTTTCTATCTTTTGCTTACAAAATGAGCACAAGTTATCTACAACAAAGCCGAATCTGAATAAATGTTCTCTAGTATATATTGCTCTATAAAGCAGTTTCTTTTAGTCTGTTAACAAGAGTAACTTTCCTAGGCCTACTACATATCTCCCTACATACCTCACTTGAACAATCTGAAAATTCCCGTCCATCATGAATCTTCAAGACAAATACATTTTGTAACTTCTCTATAAAATATTCATAAACCTTCCTCTATAATACATCTCTGAGGAGCTTCACAATACTGTTAAACTGCATTAAAATATCATACTCTTTTACTACCACTAAACTTCAGTTATCCTTTTTTCCGCTTCTCAAAATAGCTTCCCCAATATTTCATACATCAATAAAAAAAAAATCCTTTTAACCCCAAATGTTGAAAATGAAATATTGCCCGCATGCCGTTTTCAGCAACAATATCTTGAATTGAAATTATATTGCGTGTAAACAACTCCTCATCAAAAATCATTTTCTTATTCAATAAAAAAATCTTTATTGTTAAAAATAATTGGATTATTCTTTTCTTCAAAATTCCTACAACCTTGTAACTCTTCCCATTCTTTGATCATTTCTAAATAGAACTTTCTGTATTTCCGATATGACCCACCTTGAAACCACTTTGGACAGAAATGATATTTTTTATCAGCCATTGCGCAAATATAATTAAATACATCTTTTGATAAATCTGTTAGTTATTAACTACTAGCACTCTTTGAACATAGATTAGGCAGCTGAGCCGGGATGGAACTGTATGTAATCTTAATAGGCTGCAAGCAAGTCAAATGACTGCAAATCACAATGAACTACTTCAAGATGATGTCTGTGTACTGGTTATGCAATAACATTGCAAAAAGATGTTGATGAAATTGAGAAAGGTTGATTAATTAGTAGACCTCCACAAGCATTGATAGGTACAGACTGTGAAGGTTTGGAAAGAAGGGAAAACAAAGTAACTCGGGCTCTCAATAAATTATATGCGCACAGTGATTTAACTGTTTAACGTAAACCTATTGAAGAGAATCTAAAAAACCAAACGGGCTGTGGACATGAGGTTTGACGATCTAACTATTCCACGATGCGATATGATTGTAAACATTAGTTGAAGTTGAACAATCTATACCCCTTTTGTCTGAGACTAAACTTCAATATGAGGTGAATTACAAAGAGTGTGAGGTCGGGGATAGGGCTAGAGCTTTAATAAAATGACCTTCCTGTCACCTCCGGTACCAATAGGCCATTTTCGTAATGTAACCAAGTTTTATGTCTTTGTGAAGCGCCACGATACGAATAATAATCAATAGTTCACTGTCAGAATTCAAATCCTTGTCCAATAGGCGTCGAAAATACGCTTACACCTGTACACGGTTATACGGTTTGGACCGAGCCCAAACCTTTCTAACACTCTAAAGAGGAAAGTATGAGATACGGAATCGAATGCTTTTTCGAAATCAACCGCAATCAAATAACCTCACGCTTTATCATCTGACTCCTCATTAAAAAAACAGATCATATCATCAATTAAACGTACCGCTTCTCCAATATTACGATTATTCATATAGCCCACCTGGTCTACGTGTATGCCTTCCTCAAGTACTCCCTTAATTCTTGTAGCTAACACCTTTGATTTTTTTTTGTAATTAACAATTAATAATGTGATCGGCCTATAATTTGTTATGTATCGAGGATCTTTCCCTTCCTTCTCAATCAAAGTAATAACCCCTTGTTTTAGTGATATCGATAAACTCCCCATGACATAACCTTCATTAAAAGCATTTACCAAAATATTTCCGATACTTAACCAAAACGTAATATACAATTCAGCTGTAAGGCCATCATTGCCAGGAGACTTGTTTAATTTCATAGCCTTTAATACCTTTAAGCAGTCATCTTTTGTTATTTTACCTTCACATGCTTTCCTTCCATTTTCACTTCATTTTTGTAACATGTTCCAACAAAATTATAATCACACACACACAAACACACAAACACAAGCACGCGTATATGCGTTTTGATTTGAACCGAAGAATTGTTATGTACTCATCACTATCTTATTACATCTGGGAGGACATACATGTTAAAAGGAATATGACATCCTGAGGACGATTGAAAGTTTGCTGCAGAACCAAGGACCACGTTTATCATGCAAGTGGAGCATCTACAAAAAAAACGTACACCATAAAAGGGCGTCAAACTTTAAACAATTTAAACTGGTTCTAGAAGCGAGGATGCAAACTGCAAGTTTACTCAAAAACGCCACGGGGTAGACAGAAATGATATTTTTTATCAGCTATTGCGCAAATATAATTAAATATATCTTTTGATAAATCTGTTAGTTATTAACTACTAGCACTCTTTGAACATAGATTAGGCAGCTGAGCCGGGATGGAACTGTATGTAATCTTAATAGGCTGCAAGCAAGTCAAATGACTGCAAATCACAATGAACTACTTCAAGATGATGTCTGTGTACTGGTTATGCAATAACATTGCAAAAAGATGTTGATGAAATTGAGAAAGGTTGATTAATTAGTAGACCTCCACAAGCATTGATAGGTACAGACTGTGAAGTTTTGGAAAGAAGGGAAAACAAAGTAACTCGGGCTCTCAATAAATTATATGCGCACAGTGATTTAACTGTTTAACGTAAACCTATTGAAGAGAATCTAAAAAACCAAACGGGCTGTGGACATGAGGTTTAACGATCTAACTATTCCATGATGCGATATGATTGTAAACATTAGTTGAAGTTGAACAATTTATACCCCTTTTGTCTGAGACTAAACTTCAATATGAGGTGAATTACAAAGAGTGTGAGGTCGGGGATAGGGCTAGAGCTTTAAAAAATGACCTTCCTGTCACCTCCGGTACCAATAGGCCATTTTCGTAATGTAACCAAGTTTTATGTCTTTGTGAAGCGCCACGATACGAATCATATCAATATTTCACTGTCAGAATTCAAATCCTTGTCCAATAGGCGTCGAAAATACGCTTACACCTGTACACGGTTATACGGTTTGGACCGAGCCCAAACCTTTCTAACACTCTAAAGAGGAAAGTATGAGATACGGAATCGAATGCTTTTTCGAAATCAACCGCAATCAAATAACCTCACGCTTTATCATCTGACTCCTCATTAAAAAAACAGATCATATCATCAATTAAACGTACCGCTTCTCCAATATTACGATTATTCATATAGCCCACCTGGTCTACGTGTATGCCTTCCTCAAGTACTCCCTTAATTCTTGTAGCTAACACCTTTGATTTTTTTGTTGTAATTAACATTTAATAATGTGATCGGCCTATAATTTGTTATGTATCGAGGATCTTTCCCTTCCTTCTCAATCAAAGTAATAACCCCTTGTTTTAGTGATATGGATAAACTCCCCATGACATAACCTTCGTTTAAAGCATTTACCAAAATATTTCCGATACTTAAGCAAAACGTAATATACAATTCAACTGTAAGGCCATCATTGCCAGGAGACTTGTTTAATTTCATAGCCTTCAATACCTTTAAGCAGTCATCTTTTGTTATTTTACCTTCACATGCTTTCCTTCCATTTTCACTTCATTTTTGTAACATGTTCCAACAAAACTATAATCACACACACACAAACACACAAACACAAGCACGCGTATACAATTTTATTCTATTGGAATATTTAGAACTAAATTTATGACAAAAATATATAGTGCAGTCGTTGGATGTGAAAACAATAGGCACTATTAAAGAAAGGACAATTTCCTTGAGATTTTGTCTGGGGTATGATTAATTTTGAACTGGAGAAGAAAAGAAAAAAGAAACAATCGCCCATATTTATTATAATGCAAATTAAGTATATAACCAGCAGAAATGTGGTTTTGTCTCTAGCAACAAATGGGCAAAAGATATACAAGAAGTACCAACATAATAGCTTTAATAAAATAAAGAATTTAGAAAAGTATATTAATTTCCTTAGGATATAAATAATTCTGAATGCAAATGTAAATGTTTGTTCGGTCTGTGGTCGGTCTGATGCTGATTTCTTCAGTGAGGCTGGGATATTATATACCCGCCTATGCAAGAAGACGTTCTGGAATACACTGGTATCAGAATCTTGAATATATGTTTACTTGTGTAGTGTATAATATACAACTATGCATAAATTATGGAATTAAGATAGATAGGTTGCCATGGTAATTACGGGGGCGGAGTGGCTTGTAAGCTTTCTCTATTCTACGTTTTTACTCTCAAGGAATTTATAGTGCCATATTGTAGCCGTACCGTGTAGTGGTGCATGACTTTAAAGATGAGGTTGAGTTATTGGAAGAGGAGAAAAATAAGTTGTGAGCGTTATCATTGTTATTATGCAAATGTGAAAGAACATAGAATAAGAAAATGGCTCTTCAAATGCCTTCATAGAGGTAGGGGTTGAAGAACGATAACATGAAAGTAGATCTAATGTAGATGTAGATCTCTCACACCACATAATTACCACCGAGAAGCCATTATGAAGAACAATACTAACAATAATAATGATAATGAAAATAGTGATGATGATGATGATGATGATAGTAATATGAATAAAAGTTTGTTATAACAATTATTTGCAGCGTACATGGTTTACTCATTGAAAAACCTCGATGTACTGCACAATCAATACAAAGGTCATCTGATGTAGCACATTATCATCTGGCTTACATGAATAGAATACCCGCATTGACTTCGGGGTACATTGTGAAGACAGACGATGTTTAAAAATGGCGGGATTGCATTTCAGAAAACGCAGTAGGTCTGCATGACCTCTGAAGGCTCTATGGCTTCCAACTCGGTATAATGCATACAATACCAATCAACAATCTCCCATTGCCAGTGCATTACTCTATAAATACAAAATATGCCATAAAGTAGTCCCTCATAGAGCTCCCATTTATCAATATCCTTGGCAATCAACGGTGAAACGAGAGCACCAGCTGGTCGGCTCATTTTCAGCTCAGCTATTCAATCTCTGCCCGCTTCCGCGTTTCGTGACAAAGTGATGATGTGAGAAGGTTTGGGTTTTAGGTGTTCGCCCAGGCTTTTCAACAATCACTTACAATGTAAATCGTATTTCGTGTAAAAATGTATTCATAGAAACCACATAGCACCTAAATATGAAATGTATAGGTAACAAAGAGAGAAAACATTTAGAATTTGGAACTGAGATAAATGACCATGATATGTAAATATATTTATTTTCGCTACATGCATGTGCATGTGGTTTGCTTTCACTACAAACAGGCATGTACCTGAGCGGGGTTGAAGAAAATAGGGAGTGCGTTGTCTCACATCCCCTAATATGCAAGGTTGTGTATTGCAATGAGCTGCTTAAACGAAATCAAACATTATAATCTTTGTGAACACATCTATTAACCTCTTTTTAGACTGCAAACTGAAGTGTATATTATTTGATTTATTTTTTCTCAAAAATTATTGTACGTTATTGCTTAGGAGGTAATGTCTAAGCTCCTTGTTTTTTGCATTTATACTTATAAGTGCAAGCAAGGAAATGTCTGACATTAACTAGTCGCATGAATGAGTTTAGGATGAACCTTATCCTAATGTCAAGAAAAATCGTGCAGTAACCTTGGTAACTTTGCTTTGTGTTTGTTCATGATCCGTCAATAATTATTTCTCCGCTGTCAATTTCTACTTCTGGTCCAAAGTCCTAACTTCATACGAATCCTTAAACTAGCTACCCCTATCACTTTGACGAATTATTCTTCAATTACTTGATTTTGTTCTCATTAGATTTCAATTGAATGGAAATCCGTCTCAACTGTCAATTTCATGAGCTTGTTTCTTCTTTTGTTTTGTTCCCCTATGCAGGCCCAGGAAGGTAATGCTCGTTGATTGGATCAAAACCAACTGGATTCAGGCCGGCCTATGTTTCCTGTACATCACACACATACTGATGCGATTGCCAATCGTTCTATTTACATTCTTCGCCGCATCTTCTCTCGAGCAGACGACTACGTGCGTGACGGAGGTGTTAGTCCAAAATCATCTGGCGCGAAATTAGACACATACGGTCTAGGTATTGACGATTCATCCGAGGAAGAAGCGAGGGAAAACGTGCATTGTGTGCAGCAAGACGGGTGAAAGAGGCAGACGATGGGTGTCATGACAACCAAGATATATAGCTGTGAGATACTTCATAGGAGAAGATAGTCAACCATCCAGTCATCCTGCCAGAGCCCTGATACTTTGTACGTGCTTCGTTTGTTTTAGCAGTATTATAGAGAAGATCGTGGAAGCAAACGGATGCGATTTATCACAGGAGGGGCTGCACAGTATACGGTCATTATAACTGAATACGTTTGAGCTTACAATCAAAACAGTATTGTGACGACTTCCAGCTCCTGTTTGCAACATAGAACCTAACGCTGACTAGATATTTAGTCGATGTATCTTGCTTTTCTATTGAAACAAATCTGTCTTTCTACACGAAACTGAATTATCTTCATGCAAACGCTGGTTTAGACAGGAAAACCTGTGCAACATAATTATCCCAGGTCCTTGGCAAAGCGCCTGCCAACATGCCACAATGACGTTAATCATGGAAACATTGACAAAGCACTGACAATCGTCATAATTGGAAGAGGTTAACAGCCACCTGTTGCCCTCTGATAGTACATCGAGAGGTAAACGTTACCTTTGACCTCATACCAACTTACAAAGTCATCGTTTCGTTCGCTGGAATCTCGTTCAGGAAGTAGAGTTGATTGGTGTTTTTGTATCTTAGAGATAATGCTTGTAAGACATTATCAAAACGAGATTGTAAAATCCTAAACTTGTAAGCACATATTTACAACCTGACCTTTGACCACAACCCAACTCATATTTTCCAGGATCATTGCAGGGGAGGATTTTTTTGTTCACTCGATTCTCCTTTAAAAGAGTCCATGGACGGGAATATTATGAATCGTCGGATGTCTGATCTCTATCTCACAGACTGATGATTGCGATACGTAATGGAAACGTGGTAAATTTCTAAATGATTAAAAATTGTATTGTGAGCGTTAGTGTTCGTGTCCTAAAGTAGCGACCTAGACGCTGAAACCATCAAATATTTGGCAGACTACCCATGCCATATTCTCATAAAAGTATATACTCTTTTTCAGTAGTTTGAGGTGTCCCTCGCATCACCCCTATGAATTCGCCTTTTGATCCGAAAAACGGATTTAAACGTCCGTCTAGACTCCAGACAACCGCCTGCGTATATAACTACTTTCCCCTTCAGCGCTGAACGGATGAATTACACGGGAAATTACAATCTCAGCTAAATCAGTCGGAGCTAACCTTTCACTTCTTATGTTTGGGGCAATGTTACCCATGACCCGTGATCGATTGTTCATCAAGTGACGGGGTTTTGGAGGAACAGTGACTCGAGGACCAAACTGCTCTCGGCGGGTGAACTCTGCACCATTCCATCTCAATGCCAATTGCCAAGATTAATTCCACAGGAGGCGATGAAAACAACCGCATTAGTAATGAAAGAACGTTCAGATGAAAGTTATACTTGACCGACCTTCAGATGATTGAGTGCTCATGATTTGTTTCCAAAGTATAAATATCCGGTGGATGTTTTTAACGCCTATTTATTGACATTGTTAAAATATGCTCGACGGGACTTGTAAACGGACTTTGCCGAGCGATATTACGATGTTCATTTTATGAAATGCAGGAATCATTATCTTCACGGATTTCGCTCTTCAATTTGTACACGTCGATTTCGCGCTTGTTATCCATGGAAGGAAAAATTTGTTTTCGTCGTTTTGTTCTCGCAAATTGATATTGTAATAAAATATTGTAAATGTGGGCTCCATTTCGCCTCTGCATTTACAGCCTCTCGAAAGTATTTGTGGCCGAAATAGTGAAAATGGCAAGCAGCCTTTAGGCGTTTTCGTCGTCACCGGTATGGCTCTAGGGGAATTCATGACTCGTAAGTGGGTCAAACCTTTTATCGCTTTCTTCGCTCTGACTCTCGTTTCTCTATTAGCCTTCGGAAGCCTCACATCACGCATCGGCGTTGGAACGATGTACGCGAGTAGTGATGAACATAAATCAAGGACTCGTATGCAGAAAACGTTGGATCTGACCGCTTCGTCCCGCAACACAGCATACATGTCTTTGTCAGTTCCGCATCGCAGGGTATATTCCACCCCTGCGTCCGGTGTAGAGCAAAATGACAGGACAACATCGGATAATCCTTTTCCAATTCGTAAAATAGTCCGTAATCCTATAATAAGTAACATTTCATCTTCGACTTCTTCGACTCCATCACATAAGTCTGACAGCTCGGACGGAGACTGGGTGGACCAATTACAATCAACACATACCAGACAAAATACAAGGCAGACCTCTGTATCAAATATATCAGATTCTGAAATTAAATCTGAAAGAACTAGGCCTATATTTAATTCTGATAACTCGCAAAATAAGAAAGACAGGACTAAAGAAAAAATAAGATCAATAACCGAGAAACCAGTTTTTATTGTATTAATGGGACGCATGCGCACAGGTTCAACTCTCATTGGTGAAATCTTTAATCAGAACCCGTCAATAGGATTCCTCTTTGAGCCCCTGCACGCAGTGTGTGATTGGAGCAAGAAAGGAACTATCCACAAATCGCATTTTACTACGGCGGCTAGTTCTCTCTTGCGCAAAATTAGCTCCTGTGAATTCCCGCCCAATTTCATCTCCAGTATAATGAAGTGGCCAGTCGGCGGAGGATTTCGCAGTAGTATGATCCAACCCGCATGCGCTATGACGAGTTCTTGTAAACACGCGACCTCGAATATGCTACGTCATCAATGTCGTAAGTTTAAGAAGTACAGAGGGATCAAGACCATTCGTGCGGACCTAAATCTACTGCTCAAACTCATTGAAGAAGACACGGTGAATGTTAAAATATTACATCTTATACGAGACCCCCGCGGAGTAGCGAACTCACGGCGTCAAGTTTACTCCGTAGACAGTAATTCCATGCAACGGCGGTTAGCTGCTCGCGGTTACCGCCACCGCGTATTGCATGACGACCGCGTCGCGAATCCTTTTCCCGGTGAAGGAAGGAGACCAATGTCATTACATCACCACCACTACCAGTCGCCTATAGCGCGTGGGACGAGACTGGATATACTTGGTCTAATGGAGACTTCAGATGTGTTCCCACTTCTCAACACCATGCCAGCGTATTGTAAATGGCTGGATTCTACCATCACGCTAGCGCAGAAGCAACCTGATTGGTTGAAAGGCCGCTACAAGCTGATCCGCTACGAGGACTACGCGGCCACACCGCTTAGCGTTACCGAAGACGTTTACCGCTACTTCGATATGTATCTTCCCGATAAAGTACGACGATGGGTGGCGAACAATACGGAAGGTGACGTCAAAGGCGGAGACAGGCTCTACGGGTCGCATAAGAACTCTTCTGAAGCAGCTTTCAAATGGAGAACGTTGATGACGGCCGAGGAGGCTTTGCAAGTAGAGAAAGAGTGTGGAGACATTATGAAGCGGTTAGGTTACAGAACGACGTCCAGTCGGGTTCGCCTGGATGACCTAGAACAGTCTCTTTTTCTACCTCTTCCAGATGATATACCACGTGAATTATGATTCACATCCACGTTTATATGCATGCTAATGTTATGTATCATGATATACAAATAATACACAGCAGTGAGGGCATTAGTAAGAATTACCCACGCAAGGTACCTTTGGAACAGTCTAACACGCCCAAGGCGTAACCGAGGGTGTTTGGAAGCTACCGAGTGTGGGTAATTTTACTAATGCCCGAACAAAATGATGTGTATTATTGGTTTTATAAAATTATAACGTGGATCCTTGTTATTTGATCAATCGCCCTCATCTGTAACTCAAAGGTCCGAATTCACAAATCTATCCCATGGTTAAAATTCTCATTTACATAACCCATTGTTTAAAATAAGCGCAAATTGAGGCGTACCTTGCCTTGCGCGCGTGTAATATTTAACCTCTTACTTGTGGCGCGCTTATTTTGCGCTAATTTTAGCTAGATGTGGTAATGACCGGTCATTACCCAAATTACGCGTTAGGCAAAATAAATGCCAGGTCACGTGTACGCTTTCAACCAATCATTTGATTAGGATCTACGTCATCATAAATATGACTATTACAATTGTTAAAAGAATTACAGTGCACTGTTATACAGTGAGTGCATTAGTAAGAATTACCCACACAAGGTACCTTTGGAACAGTCTAACACGCCCAAGGCGTAACCGAGGGTGTTTGGAAGCTACCGAGTGTGGGTAATTTTACTAATGCCCGAACAAAATGCTGTGTATTATTGTTTTTAAGATTATGTTTTATTTGGTTCATAAAATCATGTTATATAACATGATTTTTTTTATTTTTTTTTACTAATAACCGGTCATTAGAATTAGATAATGACCGGTCATTATCCAAATTGCGCGTTAGGCAAAAAAAATGCCTGGTCACGTGTACGCTTTCAACCAATCATTAATATTTTAATTAGGATCCATGTCATCATCTTATATTACAACATATTATAGGTAACGTTAATTGTACTGGTCGTATGTAATTTGGGGAAAAAGATTATGTGAGTTGTTTTAGGAGGTTGATTATGAAATAAATTTGGATAGTTGTGCCTTGTGAAGTTTGAGAACCATCGAAATGATGACACATTGACTATAGAACTTGCTAATCACAAATAGTGAAATACATTGCACATAGATATGAGACTTCATTATGTGGCATGGAAATCGGTCCAAAGATTCACACTATTTCCGGTTCATTTTTGATCGGTTTGGGCATATTAAGACCAGTCTCTTTCTGTGGTATTGCTTCTATGATAATATAATTATTCCACCGATGAATTGAAAAACATGAAAGAAAAATAATGTCATGAATTCTTTTTCTCACATTTGCAAGAACTCGATCTCTTCTTTAAACAGGGCAACTCTCTCAGTTCTAAAACTGTTTTCCTGAGAGACCCTGTACAAATCATAGATTACAGATGCAGAGGATATTCAACAAAGTTTTAATACATACGTTATCAAGGTTATTTATACACCATGATATGAACATGGATGAAAAGTAATTATATGAAATAAATCATTATCATCGACTGTTAAATACTCCTTTGTATTCAAGTTATTTGCTCTTCTGAGCATTTAATCTCTTCGAAAATTCTTGATACTAACAGTCCATATTTGCAGACGTTTATCCTTAATTTCTTATATACACTGTCGCTCATAAAGGTGCAATATTTTAGTTTTACCCCAATTTATTGAATTATTTTAAAAATTATTTAAAAATAATAGATATAGATAATAGCATACATTCTCAGATTTTATTGAATAATAACTTGCCAATGTGTGTTTTGCGGAACTGCTTAAGCATGTGTATGCTACTATGCTTATTAACTAGGGGACCTACGCTCTCAAGTCATTAATGACAGTAATGAGGATTAATGCCCCACAAAAGGGCACTAATAAAGCACATCGACACAGTTTTCATCCTGGGGCCTCACAGTTACGAGGCCATTGTTTTGTCACTGAACCATGACTGTACGCAGCGGGGGCTAGGGTAGGGGGCAGTTTCCATAAATTTAAAAAAAAACAGAAAATGCAAATAAATTTTCAATAATTTATTGCATTTTACCCCGGTCTCCAACATAAAAAAATCCTCTGGACGGCCATGCATTATGGCTCAAGGCATGGGCACACAGATTTTTTTTTAATGTTAGGCACCGGGGTTAAATGCAATAAATTATTGAAAATTTATTGCATTTTCTGTGTTTTGTTTAACTTATGGAAACTGCCCCCTACACTAGCCCCCGCTGCGTACAGTCATGGTTCAGTGACAAAGCAATGGCCTCGTAACTGTGAGGCCCCAGGATCAAAACCGTGTCGATGTGCTATATTAGTGCCCTTTTGGGGGGCAAATCCTCATTACTGTCATTTATGACTTAAGGGCATAGGTCCCCTAGTTGATAAGCATAGTAGCATACACATGCTTTAGCAGTCACGCAAAACACACATTGGCAAATTATTATTCAATAAAATCTGAGAATGTATACTATTATCTAGATCTATTATTTTTAAATTATTTTTAAAATAATTCCATAAATTGGAATATAAAAAAAAATATTCCACCTTTATGAGCGACAGTGTACTACAAACGAGTAATGTACATCCAAGATAATCTGTGAATATATGAGAACGTATAAAAAAAAAACATCAATTTATAACGATGACAAACTAATCCAATAGTATGGCGGTGAGATAAACACGACAAACAAACTCCGAGTGAGTTTTACAGAAATAAATTTGAGCATAAATTATTGATTGTTTTTTGCTGACCTGATAAAGAATGTAACTCTTCCAAGATCAGATATAACTTTTAAAGGTGTTATTATAATGAAGTTGAAAAATCAGTACCTTTTGCAAAGTATTGAATCATTCAGTATTATCGGTACGATTATGATCTCATTTCTAAATCATTTTCGATTTTAATAAATAACACAATTCTATCACAAATTATTATAAATATTTTAATAATCACTTTTGAATTTTAACTTGTTAAGGACAAATGAATTGTTCGTTCAAGACGATTTTGACAATACTTTTAAAAAACCCTGATAATATTGACACTAATAATGATAAACCATTTTTAATTATAGTATAGCGCATAACACGTTACATAATTATGTTCCTATGTGCTTGGGAATAAAGAAAAGCAAAGATAAAATACTGTACTAGACTGCGGAGTTCCTTTTATCTATTTTACATTTGGAATAAGTGTGTTTAAGCGCAGACTTAAACTGATGACCAGTTTTAGATTACAGCACTTATATTAATAAGTTATTATTGGACAATATGTTTTCAGTGAGGCATGCTCTCTACAAGTAACCAAAGTTGAGCTATAAATAATGCTTGATAATATTATGTGATAACAACTTGTCGAAGTTATACAAACTCTCCAATTATCTGGGTGCTATACGAGTTGTCGGCTTCCCGTTTTTTCTGCAGCCAATGCACCAAACTTTGATTGTAGATATAGATACTAAAATAGATACTCGACTTTACGGTTGATTCTCGATATCATGGTTGTTACTCTTAATCATCCGTACAGCCTTGAAAGATATTGAGAAGTGATAACTTGTAATTAACTTGTCATGGTGAAGTGCAATATGGCTTTCTTGTGTAAATTCATATATTTATTCCATATGCAATCAAATTGCGTTTTAAAAAAGTGATCAGAATCTCATAAGGTTACTCAGTCATAATTGATGTTTGTTAAAAAGTATGAAAGGCACGAATAACTTGTGATAATTGTGTTCCTGATGTGAAAGTTATGATTGGTTGTCAGCAAATAATACGAATTAGTAAAAGGCGAATTAATGATTCTCTGGTTAAACGGTTGAACCACAAGCATTCTTTTAAATATTTCCATGTTTTAAAAAAAAAATGGACAGTACTGCTGTATAGATAAATAATCTATGGGACCAAACTAGTGCTCGCTAAGAACGAGAAGTGATTACTGTTATCTTCAATGTTTAACTCGTGACATACCAGATAAGATACAGCTGTATGATAACTGTGTAGGGTAAGTAAGTATAGGCTTCTAATTAAAACAAAATTGTATATGATTGTTTCAGTCTTATATTTAATACGATAATGATCTTAATGGAAAGGAACTAATATGTCACATCTCTCTCTCTCTCTCTCTCTCCCTCATTCTCTCTCTCTCTTTTTCTCTCTATCTCTCTATCTCTCTTAATCCTCCTAAATCACATTACATTGGGTGTTAACGCGCTTCTCGTTCAAATACAAACTACTTTTACCTTCTTACTTTTCAGACCGTCTCTCTCTCTCTCTCTCTTTTTCTCCCTTATTCTCTCTCTCTCTCTCTCTCTCTCTCTCTTTTTCTCTCTATCTCTCCATCTCTCTTAATCCTCCTAAATCACATTACATTGGGTGTTAACGCGCTTCTCATTCAAATACAAACTACTTTTACCTTCTTACTTTTCAGACCGTCATGGCAAAAGCAGTTTTTTTAACCAATATAATTACATACTGTCAAACCTGTCTATTAAGGCCAACCACGGAAAACAGAAAGTGTGGCCATGTTTATCTCTTTGTACCACCCCTCTTTCTCTCTCTCTCTCTCTCTCTCTCTCTCTTTTGTGTCTTCATTAGTTGTATACTGTACTAGTAAAATATAATCTTATTTCTGTTCAAAGAACACTCTATAACACACTCGCTCTCTACTTTTCTTTCTGTCCCATTTTTATTTTTCCTGTACCTTTCTGGTTGTTCCTATGTCTCTGTCTATCTGTCTATGTCTGTCTGTCTCTCTACCCCCTTCTCCTAATCTATAAGTAGAGACATTTTACCGGAATGAAGTAAATGTGTAGGCCCTTGCCTGTACAGTCCAAAATTATAACGGTATACCGGGTTTTCAATGAAATCACGGTGATGATGAATATTATTACTTTATTGTTTTGTATGACTGATGTCGTACAATGTCGGAAACTACACAAATCAAGGTTCTGATTACCTCATAAATGCAGGCACTTTGTTATTGAATTGAGAGTACTGTGTAAATCTGGAATAAATATGTTCACAATTGAAAGTTGCACAATTGCATTTCTTTCCTTCTATTTTAATTTCCACTGGATGGTTGTTACATGCAGGCGCGTACACAAGGGGGGGGGGGGGGTTTGGGGGATTAAACCCCCCTTTGGTATTTTCTTTGTGTGTAAACCCCCCCCCCCCCCCCCATAAAAAAAAAAAAATTCCCATGGCTGACCTAAAAAAATTGACCTTACCCCCCCCCCCCCCCCCCCAACGTAGCAAAATGTCAAATTTTCAAATTTCAAGACCAAAAAAAAAAGTGTCCTCTTACCCCCCCCCCCCCCCCCCCCCCCGCTTATTCAGCGGCTGGCTGAGTCGTTGCGAAATTTTCGGCCCGATTTATAAATGTTAAACCCCCCCCCCCCCCCCCCCCCCTCTTGAAAAAATCCTGTGTACGCGCCTGGTTACATGTTTCGTCATTGAACACGGAGAATAAAGAGAGTGTTTTGCATTTCAATGGCAATGCAGTCGTTTGTATTTGTTGAGAGGAACGTGTCGGTGCCAAGTTTTGAATAAATAAAAGAGAAATAACAAGAAAATTGGGAATGTTTTTTGTTTTTTACCACACCATCATCACTGCCTTCGGAAGCTCCACCTTAACTTCACATTGTCATTGCGGCGCAGATTGAGATTACAGAGAGAGAGGTCGAGAGAGGGTGAAATATACGAGGAAGAGATGAGAGAGAGAGAGAGAGAGGGAGAGAGAGAGAGAGAGAGAGAGAGGGAGAGGGAGAGAGAGAGGGGGGGGGGGTGAAAAAAGAGAAAGATAAAGTTTCCTCGCCGTGGCAGTGTTTTGATTCCGCGAAGCTATTTTGATCAACGGGAATCCATACTCTAAAAGACAAACAAACATAAAATAAAACAAAATAACAATAACAACAATAGGTTTCAAGTGGTATAATTGATTTCGAGGGGCACAGTTATAATATAGCTAGGGGAAATATTTTTCCTTTTGCACTTGATTTTAAGTCAAAACAAAAGTCAAAGGGAATTTTTAGCTTCCTACATTTTTTCTCTTTGATTTAGTCACAGTCCCTTTCCATGAAATTTCTCACTCTTTCGTTTTCACAGTCCCCTATCCCAACCCGTTCATTTGTTTGAATACTTGATGAAGGATGATTTTTCCCGCTATACTGTGTAATGCCTACTTCTTGTGTGTTACCTTTTAGTTAGTTTTCCCTTCTCTTTCAAATATTTTGTTGTTGACGGGCCTATCGGGCCTATCATCGAAAAGAGAGCAAGAAAAGAAAAAATGACTTAAGTATCCACTGAGGGTAGTCATGCTATCAAGCTTTGCTTACTTTGTCAATCCTCAGTCCTGTTTGATGTTTTCGATCAGTTACAGCCAGCCTTATTTTATTCTACATATATTCTTTTGTCATGTGTAAATTTACAATGTTTTGTTTGTTATTTATTTGTAAAAAAACTGCAAAAGAAAAAGAAAATCAAACGGCAGAAATAAATAAATCAAATCAAGATATAGCGCATTTTCCATATATGCCTAATGTTCAAATGCGCTTTACAATAGCCCGTCTGCACTAATTTGACGAGGGGGATTAGACTTCACTGCAAGGTCACTGACAGGTGGTTATCTCATCAAATCAGCTCTCAATGAACATTAAAAGGGGATCATGGGGGACCAACAGGCACCGATTAAGCATTGTTTGCTATAGAGAGGGCGCAAGTAGCTATAAATAGGTCAGTGGGGGGCATTAAGAGGATAGGTTAGTTTATGAATATTTTGTGAAATAAATAGATTTAAAAAAGGGTCTCCCCGAAGTCTCCATTAAGCGCTATAAACAAACAAAATATGATGATAAACAATTTTAAGCAAAACAAAACAATTACAAATAATCATACAAATAAGAGTTGCTGGTACATGTATCTGCATGGGAGAGGCAGTGGCAGTCACCAAGAAAACAAAGAACTATATATTCTGCCCCATCCACACCCTCCCCTGATCAGCTGCCATGTTCAATTGACCCCCCCCCCCCCCGATGATGCCGGGGACGGGGTTACCCCTCTAGTTCTCGTCCATGCTCTCGATCTCGGCCTCATCACAATCTCTCGGGTATTTCATTCCTCATTTGCCTCTTAAAAGACACCATCGCTCCAGCTCATTGGCGACAATAGTCAAATCACTGACTAATCGCCAATAACTCAAAACACAACAACAACAACTCCAGCCTACATCTTTCATATATTGTATTCAATTCATCACAAAGTATTTGACTTGAGAGAAAATGTCGAAAATGTGGCGAACCATTCCATGTCATATCTCAGAATTACGTTTGGATATCACTCTTGCCTGTGGACAAAGCTTTAGGTGAGGTAAATTGTTTATAAATAATGATGCAAATGAGGCAAATACTGTTAGTGTTACTCAGTTTGGTGGTGTAGCTTGTTTGACAGAGTGCTGCGCCGACGCGGGCCCGTAGGTGTACATGTAACACTCCGTAGTCGCTTGTGTAGATCTAGCGTGTTGCTTAGCTTAGCTGAGCTGAGCAGAAAATTTGGTCTAAGCATGAGCTAGCCGGTCGGTACCGGTAGACTATAGGCCCTAGACAAAAATAACCGTCTGGTATGGGTCATTCTTTAATAAAACTGACATTTGTTGACCCCATTTCCCCATGTTTTATATAGATCTAGAGTAGATCTAGGCCCGTATTAGAATCTATTATTAGACCTAGACTCGAGTCTAGGCACACAGTCTGGTCATAGGAGCATCACTATCCTGGCTGTGTAGTAAAAGCTGTGCTTTTGATTCTCGACATTTCAAACACCACTGTACAAAACTCAACTGATTTCACTCAAAATCGGTACTTTAGTGACAATTGATGACACCTAGCAGTAAAATACATTTTTTTTTAAACTTACTGATGTTAAAAAGAATAATTTTAAAATTCACATTGTAAGTCTAATGTCAAACTTTGCTTACAGCTGCATCGACATGATTGTGTAGAGTCTATGCGATATTGTGTGGTGTGTATATTTGTGTATAGGTCTAATAATACCTGGATCACGGAAAGAAGGAATGCTCAGTCGAGTTTGTCCTGTTGAATCGGATAGTCCTCGATAAATCGAGTGTTTATTCAATCTGTATGAAAAATAAAAGATGAAGAAATCCTTAGCATCATTGCCTTGCGATTGCTAATCACCAATACATCGTTCTGTTAAACCATTAAATATTGACTTTGTGAAACAGGTATATCCTTAGTTTACCACTTGGCATCAAAATCCTCTTCTTGTATTTACCAATTGTAAACATACCTAGCCCTCATGTAAATGTACTTCTTATAATTCACTTTAAATGTTAAATGAATATTTGCAATAAAGATTGAATATCCATTCTAATCTCAACTTGAGTAATGCCTGTTTATTAATTTGTTCCAAAAAACCTGTCCTTATATATTTCGACTACAATCAAAGAAATACAATCATGACCTCTTCAGTCCAAATATTCTCACACTGTAACATCTATCAATGTAAAATTGATACAAAACCAACATCTGTTTCATTTACCCACTTTCTAAATTGAAGTGTTTCTTACAACAAAAACCAGAATAAAAACTTCTCAAATGTTACTGTTAATGCCACCAAATAACTCTATTATTTGATGCATTATTTATACAAACACATCAACACACATATTTAGACAAATATGGTATTAACCTAACTGACCGAAAATACTCTCGCCAAACCTGGCCATACAAGTTGCGTACATTCCACGCTCGTTAGTTACATTTCATTTAACTCTACATTTCTACATTATATGTTTGCTTAATTGCCTCTGAACCAATTGATAATTAATACGTACATCTTTGGCAGGATCTACTCGAAACCGTGGAACACAAATTACCCCTCGCGGAGACATTTGTGACAAAACTGTTACATCAAAAATGGTGGACAAACACGTCCGTTCTCTGACTTGATGATGTGGCTCTGAACTTAGCCGTGACTTACTTTTGCCACGTACCGGTCCCAGATATTCTAAGGTGTCCTCAAAGAAACACATGTGATCTTCTCAAAGGAAAATAAGAAAACTTCTTAATACATGAAAAATCGTCTAAATTCTTACTAGACAAATCACAAATGAAAAAATGACATTTTCACTGAAACATTCACCCCCCCAATGGGGCAATAACCCCATTACATAAAATGCCTAATTATCCGCTTCTCTATTTCGTTCAAATGTCTAGTCTTTAGCCATCATACCCTTCAGCTGGATATATTATCGCTATTTTTGTAACTGGCCTGCGATACTCTCCTGAGACAGTTTTAACTTTGACATTCCTAACTGTACCATCTACCCCAGGATACACTTGAACTACCCTCGCTATAGTCCACTTCCCTCGCACTGCATTTGCGTCTGCCAACATCGCGATGTCTCCAACACGGACGTTTCTACGCTCAGTGTTCCATTTTCTTCGTGGTACAAGTAATGGAAACACGTCTCTGTTCCAACTCTTCCAAAACGAGTTCACAATTTGCTGCACAAACTCTACTCTATGTCTGGGATTCCTGGTCTCACGGAATGGACCGTGAGGCACCTTGCTCGAAGATCTCCCCAACAACAAATCATTCGGACAGAGGTAACCTCCATCATCTGGATCATTACCAACGCGTCCTATTGGTCGTTCATTCACAAGATTCGCGACCTCTAAGAAACATGTATACAACTCTAATGGTGTGAGCACTTGCTCACCTATTGCCCTTTTCAAAGCAAACTTGCAACTTTTCACCATGGCTTCCGCACAACCATTCTGATGAGGCGCTCCTGGAGTAACAAACTTCCACACTACACGTTTCTCGGCACAAAAATCTTTGAGCTCTCTCTCGCTCCATCCTCTAACCATCTCGCGAAGCTCGCGTTCCGCTCCAACAAACTGCGTCCCGTTGTCGCTCAGAAACTGTGCAGGCTGCCCTCTCACTGCAATGAATCTACGTAATGCTTGGAGAAACTCCATCGTTGAACAGTCTGTTGCCATCTCCAGATGTACGGCTCTGGTATTCAAACATGTGAAGATGATGCCGTAATGCTTGGCCTTCTTGTTTCGACCCACCTTGACTAAATATGGGCCAAAGTAGTCGCATGACGTATAATGGAAAGGCGGGGTGAATGGTGCCAATCGACAGCTAGGCAGATTCGCCATAATCTGCGTTTCCCTTCTACACTCTGCAGCTCTGCACGTCACGCATCGATGTTTCACCGTCTTAGCTAGTCGGTAACCTTGGAGTATCCAAAACTTTCTCCGTGTCTTGGCCGTAGTCGCTGCTACACCATGATGTCCCAGTTCATGTGCGCTACGTATTATCATCAGTGATATGTGATGGCTGGCAGGAAGTAGAGCTGGATGCTTCGACTCGTATGACGTCACAAGGTTTTCCACTCTACCACCTACTCTGATCACACCATCATCGTCAACAAAAGGAGTGAGCACCTTGAATTCTCCTTTCTCTAGTCTGGGCAGTAGACTGATCTGTGCTCTCTTTACCCAGTACTTCTCTGCACTATCTAACTCTGTTGGGCTTAGAGTAACTTTGTCATCTGGTTTGGGTCCCTTCTGTATCTTGGCCTTCAGGATTTGGATAAATCTGAATACATATGCGGTCGTTCTCAGGAGCTTTCTCCAACTCAAAGTTCTCTTACAATTTATCACTTCTGCTGTCTCTGTTGTTATGAAGACTGACTGGGACTTTGTCTTTTCCTCACTTATGTCACCTTTGCAATTCACTGCTGCCTTGTCTGTAGGCCAGTCTGACTCGTCAGAGAGCAGGAAAATGGGCCCATCCTTCCACTCTTCTGACAGCCTCTCTACAGCTATACCTCGTGACACCTTATCAGCTATATTGACTTCACCAGGGATGTGTTTCCAGTCTGCTGGGTTTGTTAGTGTCTGGATTTCACCAACTCTGCTTGATACAAATGCCTTGTATGTTCTGGCAGATGACTTTATCCACTGGAGCACAATCATACTATCAGTGAAGAAAACAACCTTTTCCACCTGTAGCCTCATCTCATTGCTGATTGCTTCGTGCATTCTAGCTGCTAGTACCCCTGCCAGCAGTTCAAGTCGAGGAATAGTGAGCGCTTTGAGAGGTGCGACCTTCGACTTGGCTGATACGAAGCGCACTTCATACTTGTCATCATCTGTCTTCCACCTCAGATAAGCGCATGCACCATATGCAATCTCAGAAGCGTCACAGAAAATACATAAGACTGGTCTCCCCTGGGCATTCTGTGGTTTCAGACATCTCTCAAGACTGATGTCATTGAGCTTACTCATTTCTCTGAATAATCCTCTCCATTCATCTCCATCAGGTAACTCCTCATCCCAGTCATAACCACTCTGCCACAGCTTCTGTAAGCCAGTCTTTGCCTTGATGATAATTGGCGCAGCAAAACCAATAGGATCATAGATTCTTGCTACTTTTCCCAAGATCTTTCTCTTAGTCAGCTTTTCTGTCTCTTTATCCGTTTCTTGTAGCTTGACCTTGTATGAGAAGGTATCATTATGTCTCTCCCATACTACACCAAGCACCTTCTCTTCAGCAATCTCCTCTAAGAGTTTCATATTTTCCTGCTTGTTGCCTCCATCAAGTGGCTTGTTTGATTGCCAACCTTTAACCTTGAAACCTCCTGCCTCCAACAGTTCATCTACCTCTGCGATACGTTTCTTTGCTGTATCTTCGGTCTCTACTGAATCGCAGATGTCATCCATGTAGATGTTTCTTTTCAGGATTGCAGCTGCTTCTGGGTACTTGGCTTCACCTTCTTCAGCCGTCAGTCTTACACCTATCTGCGCCATTGCTGCCGCTGGTTTGTCTCCAAACGTCACCACCTTCATCATATACACATCTGGTTCTTTCTCCTGGTTCATGTCTCTCCACAGAAATCTGTGTACATGCTGATCTCTTTCGGGAATCAATATACGGTGATACATCTTGCTAATATCTGCACATATTGCCACTGGGTGTTCTCTGAACCTGAGGAGGACTCCAAATAGGTTGTTCAGTAAGTCAGGCCCTTTCTTCCAGTACTCATTCAAGCAGTGACCTTTGTAGATTGCAGATGAATTGAATACAATTCTCAGAGGTGTGCTTTTGTTGTCTGGCCTGATTACTGCGTGGTGACTGATGTAATGTACCGGTCCTTTGTACGTTGTCATTTCATCTTTCTCTAGCTTCTTAGCAAATCCCATCTCAGTCATCTCTTGTATCTTAGATTTGTAGGCTTCTGTATGCTCTGGATTCTTTCTGAGTTTTCTTTCTGCAGCAAAGAGCATCTTCTCTGCTAAGAACTTGTTATTGGGTAAGAGATCAGGATCTTTATCCCATGGATATGATATCTCCCACTGTCTTCCTACTTTGCGTGATGACGCCCTGATAATCCTCTCTTCCTCAGCTTCCTGTTTGGTAAGCCCACTCTGTGTGCACTGGCAGGAGGTAGGATTAACACCCTCTGACTCTATCTTCCAAAAATCTGTTAAGTCAACTGGGCTTGCTAACTTAACATGAAGAACTCTTGTTCTGTTCTCTGCTTCCCTCTGAGTTGTGCCAAATACAACCCATCCAACAGCGGACTTCCTAGCAGCACAGCCGCCAACTACTCTAACTTCTCCGGCATGCAGTCTAGCATGGTCTATTCCAACTAGAAGATCAACTGGTCCACTACCTCTTTGCAAGTCCTCTTCTCTCAGTTGAAACTTCTGGGCCAACTCCGGCAGGTTCACCGCAGCTACGTCATCACTTATGCAGTCTATTCCTAATGCAGTAACCATTATTGTTTTACTTTTATTTACCTCTCTAATGGGCACTTTATACTTCTTCGTTGTCAATGTTTCCTCATCTCTGCCTATCTTGGTTACCGTGATGGTAGCCGAGATCCCCTCCAGTCCCAGCTCAGCAGCAAACTCATCTCTTATTAAACTTATTTGCGCACCTGAGTCCAGGAGAACATTTCCCCTTAAAATGTTCCCTCTGTGCCCAACATCTGCAGTAACCAAGGGCAGCATGGCTTCTCCACTGTCCACTGCAGCAACACCAACTGTGCTTCTTCCAGTCGCACCCTCAGAATCAAAATGCAACAATGGATGATGGAAATAGTTACATCTCTTTCCATCTCTCATCTCCGGACATTGCTGCCTCCTCCGACACGTTGCCATTGAGTGGTTCCTCCCTGCTTTTTTCAAACAGCTAAAACATGCATGTTGATCCTTAACAAACTGGAGCCTTTCTCGTGCGGTCTTTGATGTGAACTTTTTGCATTGGTCCACCCAATGGTCTCCTGTCTTGCATATCCAGCAACGGTGTTGCAGAGTTTCTTCTGATTGCTGTCTCTGAGGTGTCTGTGACATGTGCCCTACTGCATGACGACTGTCACTTCTTAGGGGAGCATTTGCTCTCATTCTGGCCTTCATCTCTCCGCTCATCCACTTTAGCAGCATCTCCAGGGAAACAGCTGATTGCTGTTCATCTTTGTCTATCTCTTGATAGCGGAACCATACTCTTCTGTCATCTGGGTTCATCTTCCGTTCAATCATGGCCAACATGTTACTGTTGTTCATATCATTCTCTCGGCCTATTTCCTTTAACGTGTTGTAACTTCTTCTCACCATATGTACCAGATCACAAAAACGACCATCTTCGTTCTCTTTAAGAGGCTTGAATTTGTGGAGATCGTTCATTATTGCGTCAGCCACAAACCTTGGATCTCCATATATGCAATCAAGATGCTCCCATGCTGCTTCATAATCAGCCCCAATACCTCTAATCAGATCAAGTGGACGTCCTTGTAGACAAGTACGTAGAATCGAAATGGCATCCCTGTTCCCGTACCTGCTCTCGACCAGATGTTTGAAATCTGATTTAAATATGCCATACTCTCTCACATCCCCATTGAACTTAGGTAGCTTGGGTCTCTCCAGCTGGAAACTACTGACCTGTCTAACATGTGACGTAGGAGGGCTTGCCTGATTGACTTCACTGGATGTATGAATGTCATCAGGTAGGGGGTTTGGATCTGCTTGGTTGTTTCTGTCCTGAACTTCAACCACTGGAGTTGGGGACTCCTTACGGACATAGTCCTTAACATCCATCTGGAACATTAAGAAATCTTTCTGACATTTCTCCATCCACTGTTCTTCTTGCTCAAATGTTGCATCGTCTTCTATAGTTGCTGCATACACTTCATGGATGCCTGTAAGCTCGTGGTACGCCTGTTGGTACTCTACAAACATGTCGCTCACCTCTGATGAAGGACGATTCTCATCTATCTGGAGGCGGACTGCCTTTTCCTTTCTTGTGAGCTTGGCCTTGGCGGTCCTCCTCTTTACTTTCTCAGACATCTTCTCCCGTTCCCTGGTCAGCTTTAGAGATATTGAATTGATGGATCACGGAAAGAAGGAATGCTCAGTCGAGTTTGTCCTGTTGAATCGGATAGTCCTCGATAAATCGAGTGTTTATTCAATCTGTATGAAAAATAAAAGATGAAGAAATCCTTAGCATCATTGCCTTGCGATTGCTAATCACCAATACATCGTTCTGTTAAACCATTAAATATTGACTTTGTGAAACAGGTATATCCTTAGTTTACCACTTGGCATCAAAATCCTCTTCTTGTATTTACCAATTGTAAACATACCTAGCCCTCATGTAAATGTACTTCTTATAATTCACTTTAAATGTTAAATGAATATTTGCAATAAAGATTGAATATCCATTCTAATCTCAACTTGAGTAATGCCTGTTTATTAATTTGTTCCAAAAAACCTGTCCTTATATATTTCGACTACAATCAAAGAAATACAATCATGACCTCTTCAGTCCAAATATTCTCACACTGTAACATCTATCAATGTAAAATTGATACAAAACCAACATCTGTTTCATTTACCCACTTTCTAAATTGAAGTGTTTCTTACAACAAAAACCAGAATAAAAACTTCTCAAATGTTACTGTTAATGCCACCAAATAACTCTATTATTTGATGCATTATTTATACAAACACATCAACACACATATTTAGACAAATATGGTATTAACCTAACTGACCGAAAATACTCTCGCCAAACCTGGCCATACAAGTTGCGTACATTCCACGCTCGTTAGTTACATTTCATTTAACTCTACATTTCTACATTATATGTTTGCTTAATTGCCTCTGAACCAATTGATAATTAATACGTACATCTTTGGCAGGATCTACTCGAAACCGTGGAACACAAATTACCCCTCGCGGAGACATTTGTGACAAAACTGTTACATCAAAAATGGTGGACAAACACGTCCGTTCTCTGACTTGATGATGTGGCTCTGAACTTAGCCGTGACTTACTTTTGCCACGTACCGGTCCCAGATATTCTAAGGTGTCCTCAAAGAAACACATGTGATCTTCTCAAAGGAAAATAAGAAAACTTCTTAATACATGAAAAATCGTCTAAATTCTTACTAGACAAATCACAAATGAAAAAATGACATTTTCACTGAAACAATACCTGCCTCACAGCAAGCATGCAGTGCTAGAGGTCAATACGCATTAGCATTGACTCTCTTAGACAGAAATAACCGTCTGATTTGGGTCATTTCTTTAATAAAACTGACATTTGTTGACATTAACCCAGAAATCTCGTACCGTGGGGGTAATCGAGGGCACAGCGGAACATCTTTTCGTTCCCGACATTTCTCCCCCGATTTTCTTTATTTAGATCTAATTTTCTGATTTCTAAATCAGATGTAAAATAGGTATAAGTAGTATTCTCCTATTTACACTACATATTTTTAATATAAATCTTATACAAATATGAAAATTATAGACTTACTTATACAAATTGTCCCATTTTCGTCTCAGAACTGTGAAACCGTACGTTCGTGCACTCGAACATAGAGCTATATGACCCAGCGACCGATACATTTCCGGGTCAACCTACCAAAACATAGCCAATGGCCAATCAGAGCACTCGTTTCGTGGGTCAAGCCGGGCTGACTTGTACATGTACGTAGCTACGGTAGCTATTGGATGTTCACAAAGAAAAAAAATGAATATTCGTCAACTAAAACCAAGATGGCTGACAACGACTACGAGACTTTCTCGGATTAGACTCTAATCATTAATTTTGGAGCTGAATAAGCAAGCCATCGAAAGTCAAAGTATATATTTAAGTTTTCGTTATTGTATAGATAACGGGGGCTGTAGAATGGCAGCAAAATTAGATTTGATGAAGACGTAAAAAGAGAAAAACCTTGGAGCATTTCGTTCATCTCTGTTCGGTCACTCTACCCTCACGGTCCCCATAGGCCGTACTTCAGTCTCTATTATCGGAGGTCTAGTGGAGCCAGACGTAGTCTCTGTGGAACAACCGACGATTAGAGAGACTGAAGTTTTCGGTCTATGACTCTCTATGCTCTCTATTACTCTGACTGAGTCTGACTGAGTCCTATGATCTATCTATATTTTTTCCCCAATTTTAGTGGGGGGTGGAACTCTACCCCCATTCTTGGCAAAGGAATTTCAGCCCAATTTTAATCATAATCATATATTGCATTTTCCACCTGAATTTGGATCACATCCGACATCGGAAAGGCTCCGATGTCGACGTCGTCGCTCAGTACCGTCTCTAGGCTATAGCTCTGCACCTCAAACTGAAGCTATTATCAATAAAAAGTTATGCAAACTTCTTGTATATTGTGGGTATCATGCATGCACATATTTCTCACACCGTTTTGCTATTTTTGAGTATACGAAGATTTAACAATCGGATCTAGTATATATGTGTGATTTGTGATTGTAAAGTTAATAGTATTGGAGTGCTTTTTTACATGAGTGGATTGTTATCATATTTTTCTTTTGTTGTTGTTACAAGATGGAAGGAGATCGAACCAGGAACGTGGAGGAGTGTTCTGGCAGGTAGCATCTGGACTCTGAGGCAGACTGATACTCACATCTCATACCAAATTCACAATCCAAGCACACATCCAGAGGTAAAGACATGTGGTAAGAGTGGTGATGAGCTCCGGGTCCAGTCCCACAAGAAGAAGCAGCGAGGAGCTGCTCCGAATCAAGACTGCAAGAGCAAGAAGAGGCAAAAAATGACATTGAGTGGTGGAGGAAACGAGTGTGGTGTTGTCAAAGGGGCAGAGGATGATGAAAAATTCTCTAGCGCCATTTTGCGGGATTACCTCCAGCTTGATGTGAACCTCGGAGAGCTCTACACCCAGTGGCAGAAAGCAGACAAGAACTTCTCCAAGGTGTCTGAGAGTTTCCCCGGAGTTCGTATCCTGAGACAGGACCCTGTGGAGAACCTGGTGTCCTTCATCTGCTCATCTAATAACAACATAGCAAGGATCACTGGAATGGTGGAAAAGTTATGCCAGCAATATGGAGACGAGGTGAGGATATTTACTCACTCTCTCTCTCTCTCTCTTTCTCTCTCTCTTTCTTAAAAACTCTTTCTCTCTGCTAGTCTTTCTATGTCAATCTCTCTCTCTCTCTGTCTGTGTCTCTCTTTATAGAAGTCTCTCATTCTCTTCACCTTCTCTCATTCTTTTCACCTACTCTCCATCTCTCTTTCTGCCTATTATCTCAATATCTTCATATGAACTCTGGCTTTCTCCATATCTTCCTATCCTTTTCCTCTTCTCTCGCCTTTCCCCCTCTCTCTCTCTTCCTCTCATATTTGTACATTTTTATTAAATAAAATGAATTTTATCTGCACTTTGTAGTAATGACTTTACATTTATTACTTCAAATTTAACCTCCAAATAATTCTTTAAATTTGCAATTTTGCTAATTAACTTAGTTACCATGAAATTGTTTTTTGGATTTTTTTTCTAAATTCAATAAATATAATTATAAATTTCAATTGTTTAAAAACAAAGACTTCATGAATAGTTTCTTTTTAATGCATTCAGAATTTTGCATTTGAACGTTCTATTACTTTGTAATTCCTGGGGGGTGTTTCATAAAGCTGTTCGTAAAGTTACGCATGACTTTATGAACGACTTGTATATGAAGTGCTAGATAGGATGCCCAAAATTTTTTCTGATATTTTCAATAACCTCAATTGAATTATGGCAAAATATATACTTTGCAATGAAAATGTTTGTTATCATAAGAATGTTAATCTACATCTGCACAGTTCAATTTGTTTTGATATATTTAATAATGATTGAGCATCCCATTTGACTTTTCATATACAAGTCGTTGGTAAAGTCATGCGTAACTTTACGAACTCTTTATGAAACACCCTCCTGTCCCTTTTATCATGAAATACTTATATAATATTGACTGGCCTTGAGGGGTATATCAGAAATATTGACCAAGCTCAGATCATATTGCCCCGAGTCGAAAGACGAGGGCAATATGGTCTTAGCGCGGTCAATATTTCTGATATCCCCCGAAAGTAAAGCCAGTCAATATTTTTATTGTTATCCAAATCAGACATCTAGAGCAATCTCAAGAACTGAACAAACTTTGTCAAACCAACACTGTGCATCCAGTGCTTGACAAAATTTTCGATACACTGCAAACAGTGTGTATTTGGTGTGATTATTACGTCACAATAGAGTGCGCGCAAAGTGCGCAGGTTCTCGTACGCATAATAGATGCGCAAAAAATGCGACGCGGTCAATACAAGATGCCCAGATGCGAGACCGTGGAAAATACCAAGGTATATTTTCACTCGTCTCTACACACAAAGTCAATACGCGCAGGGAGACCAAGGAAAATACAAAGAATATACCCCTCCGTTCCCACTGCTACTGCTAGTGAAAACTAGGGCAATACGGTTTTGTTAATGACCAGCTCAGATGTCTGATACGGGTAATAATGTCCAGTACTGTCCAATGCATCTCTTTACATGTATAAGTCCTTCAATATACACCTGTATTTATTAATATATAGGTGGCAGTATTAGATGGCGTTTCGTGGCACTCTTTCCCTTCCCTGGTGGCTCTGAGTGCCAAAGGTGTCGAGGAATCACTGAGGAAGATGGGGTTTGGATACAGAGCAAAGTTCATCAGTCAGTCGGCTCGGATGGTGACCGAGGACTTTGGAGGTGAAGCATGGTTGAGAGGTCTAAGAGACCAACCCTACCAAGAGGCTCACCCTGAACTGATGAAACTTCCTGGTGTTGGGGCAAAGGTGAGGTGCATGTACTACGTTAGTGAGAAAAATTACCGTAAATCTCTGTGTATAAGGCGTACAGTACCTGTGTATAATAATCACCCCTATTTTTGGGGGGGGGGGGGATTTTTTGTTGTTGCAGACTCCATAGGCAGCAAGCCATGTCCGTGTTCACGTGGGGAAGGACCTTTATATTACTGCGAGGTGCAGTTGAAGTTGTGAACTTGAACACAACTTGAACTTGTCACAAATAATAGTAACAATGTTGTTTTAAAACTAAAGATGACAGACAAATTTCCTCTAAGTCCAAACAGAAATTTGGCCATACAGGTACTGTAGTGTTGTTCTAGTTCATGAGTGGTGAGTCAACACATCGTGTATGACTGAGCTAGGAGACATTGCTAGGTGGAGGGGTATAAGACACACCCCCGACTTTCAAATTTTTTTTTGGCGGGAAAAACACAGAGATTTACAGACTTTCTGGGGAACATCTACAGCATACCCCACCATAGGGCCTATCTGTGACCCTAACCCCAATCCTAGCCATAATCCTAACCCCTCATCATGACACTTGCCCTAGCCTTAATACACAGTACTGATGCATTTGTTGTCGAGGTATTCTGCAGGTAAGCCCTTCCTTGGACACGAGATCTCTTATGGAATTTACCTTTAGAAGACTGAGACTCTCTTGTAGCTATTTTCATATACCTGGTATAATTAGTTAATATTACCAGAGCTCTTTTGAAGTTCACCATATATAACATTGTTTCATGCCGTCTCCTCGTTCCAGGTTACATAATGTGTTTTCTGATGTCATGAGATCGCTTGTAGGATTTATTTTCGGAAGACTGAGATTTTCTTGTAGCTATTTTTATATACCTGGTATAATTAGTTATTTACCTGAGCTCTTTTGAAGTTAACCATACATTGATATATATTTAAAATCGTTCCATGCCGTCTCGTCTTTCCAGGTTGCAGATTGCGTTTGTTTGATGTCCTTGGACAAGAGAGGGGCTATACCGGTAGACACCCATGTCTGGCAGATAGCGTCCAGGGATTACATACACACACTGCAGAAGACCAAGACCCTGACGGACCGCACCTATCGTCAGATCGGAGACTTCTTCAGAGAGCTGTTTGGTGAATATGCCGGCTGGGCACACTCGGTGAGTTTGAAGAATATTTGAAGCTTCCTATTCATAGTGAAATGGTCAGCAATTCGGAACAACTCTTTTAAATGGACCTGATAACATTGTTCAGATGAGAGAATATGGTGCTAAGGTTGTGACTTCAATGCTAGATACAAAATTTAAGATAATCTGAAAGTTTGAGTGAAAATAATAATTATAATAATAGTGGGTTCTTGTATAGCGCTCATGTCAGTCAGATTTGACCCTCCTGGCGCTCCCGATTAAACAGAGTAACAGACCATTATTAATGATAACAATTGGGAAAAACTGATCTGATCAATTCCTTAATTCTCCCAACTATATTATTACAATTTGTAATTACATTTTAGATGAATGTTAATCGTCACAAAGCAGTGTATTGGCTCTATATACCATTCCAGAGTTTTAAGTGTTGAACTTTTTTTTTCATGGAAAAACAGTTGGGAAATTTCAAAAATGGCTTGGAGAATTTACTGTAAGAGGGTGTCGCACAGTGATGCCTTCAAAGAAAACCATGAATATCTTTGTGGTTTGAGAATTGTGTGAGGATTTTTTGCAGGGTTAGTACAGTAGTAGGTATAATAAGTAACATTTCATACAAAATGTATGTAGTTTTTTCATCAACCTTCAACGATGTTACCGAGTCACAATCGAATTCCCCTGTAAGTAAGTAATCTATGTAACATATTTTTTAAAAATTTTGTATTGATCTCTTTCACATTTTTTTATATATTGCTTTTTTGGGTGTAAATTCACGATGTATCAGCTTTGAACTGTGACTTTGAATTCTTGTCAATAAATTTTGTCAATTCAATTAAATGAAATGAAATGTCATATTAGATTGCATTTTATATTTATCCTTTTAGGAATGTGATAGCTACAATGGCTGACAGAGAGTATCGGTGTATGTTCATTTTCATTTCTTTACTTCTGATTTTTCCTCTAGGTCCTATTCAGTGCCGATCTTAAGAAATTTCAAAAATCACCCAGCGCTAAACCAGAGGGTAGAAAGAGTAAAAAGGTAAAGTGATCTCTTTCTTGCTCCATATCAAACTCAGAAAGAGTCGCAAATTTGAAGGAATCTGAGGGTGGTTTGACTCTATATGGTACTATAAAAGAGGCCTCACACATTGTTTTAATTTTTTTTAATTTGATACTTGTAATGTTTAGATTCATGGAAAACAATCATTAGGCCAAGGGAGTGTTTCACAAAGACTAAGATTGACTTTAAGTCGGACTTAACTATGGCAGGCTGTTCATGCTACTGTTTGCTCTCACCATTTACTGGCATTGTTCTCTCAAGGGAAGTACAAATCATGGTCACAAATCTACAGAATTTACATTACTGAAGGGAAAAATATTGTCTAAAGATTATGATGGTGAGAGCAATCAATGGCATGAACTTAAAGTCGATCTTCGTCTTTGTGAAACACCCCAGATTAGCTGAACAGTACCCATTGTATATTTTAACCTTTCTCCCATACATTTTGTCAATGCAGAATGAACTCAGCAATCACCCATTCAATATGTTGGGTGTATTTTAGGAGATTGTCTTGTATTGTTTTGGAATGATATCAAAAGCAAATTGAAAAATAAGTTAATATGAATTTTAACTGTATATTTAATGGAATGAAAGCAGCATTTTAACGTTCATCTACACAGTTTCCTGTCATGAAATTATGTTCCTATATAATCAATCATACTACCATAGTATATTTGTTATTGATATAATTAAATTGTATTGTATTGTATTTGAATGAAATCAAATGCAAATTGAAAAAAAACAAGTGGATCTGAATTTTAACTTTATATTTATTGTAATGAAAGCAGCTTTTTAACGTAGATCTACAGTTTCCTGTCATAAAATTATATTCAAATATAATTAATCATAGTATATTTGTTATTTATATAATGTTATTGTCTTGTTAGCTTTGGAATTAACCACTTGACCGCTGAAGGCTTTTTCAACACTGTACCACTCTGTGCTAAGGCATTTTGAGACACACAGAAATCTGAACATACAACCCACATCTCTGATTTTCTTGTTGTGAAAGAGCGCCATCTACTGTTCGTATTCTAAAGTTATATATATATAGTATAGTATGGGGTAGGTATGGCGCCATGCTAACAATTTGAATGTGGAGAGGACGTAGCACATAGTAGTATGTGCTTAGCGCAGAGTGTCACATCTGCATGGACGTAATAGTGCATGCTTAGCAGTCTAGGGCTTGAATCAAATTAAAAGACAAGTGGATCTGAATTTAAACTGTGTATTCAATGGAATGAAAGCAGCTTTTTAACCTACATGTACATCTACACAGTATCCTATCATGAAATTCAAAAAATTAATTAATTAAACATATGATTAGGAGCCTCTTTAGATGTACTTCAACTCGGGAGTTCTTTTGTACACATCAACATTGTGTGCCAGCAGTAGAATGAGATTAATTCATCTTATAAATTTTCCCAACCCTGGGTCGTATTTTTTCTTCCCTTGAATCATGCAGGAACAGCAAAACAAGAGGAAAATTCAGATGAAAGAGTCACCGGTCAGTCATTCGGTCAGATGACATTATTCTTCATCAGCTCTTGTGCCATGTCATCCCATCTCTGCCGATATGGAGTTCAGTTGTGTTCTTGTAAATCCTAGGCCTTCATGAGAAATCACCTATTTAGTTTTGACTTTCAGCCTTGGTGACTTTACCATTTAACTCTATTTAAGTCTTGCACTTTTCAAACATTGCAATTATGGTGTCTAAATCATGAACGATACATTATCAAAAGCTAGCCTTTTGTTTTCTGTACCCAGATGGGCCACACCTGTAAATATTAGATTGTTTTGTAATAAAGTTTTATGAAAGTTACACATTTTCCTTATTTACATGTATTTCTGTGCTAGTATTGTACTGTAGGTATTAATTCATCCATGTACAGTAATTGCAAGAGTCACAAGAAGGAATGGGAGTGTATTTCAAGTTGTCTTTTGGAAAGATAAAACTTTTGACAAATTTATTTCATTTGAATTCCTTTTCCAAAGCTATGAAAGGAGCTCGAGAGAAAAAATGAAAATTTAAATTTGCAATAAAATTTTTTTAATTATTTTTCCATCTCACCTGTGCTAGCATAACTTCATCCATTTAAAGATAAAGTTGAGTTCTGGTCATGCTGGCGATTGCATTGTGAAAGAAACTTTGTGGAATCGATCAGAAAAGGTTGACCATCTAGCATATAAGTATTGGTGTGTACTGCAAGGTTCTGGAATCATCAAAATGATAAGAAATTTGGCCCAGTCTTGGTAAAGTTAAAAGCACTGTACACACTCACAGAAAGATGTAATTGTGACTACACAAACATTTTTATGATGTTACATGCATATTAGAATATTAAGGCATTTGAAGAGCCATGCTTTTCAGGAAACACTTTTTATCTGATGCTCTTCCGTACTTGCATAATAACAATGATAGCGCTCACTAATTATTTTCACCTCTTCCCAGAGCTCGACCTTCTCTCTAAGAAATTGATGAAAATTGGACAAAGTGATTAAGAGGCTTGCCAATACTGGATATGGATTTCAATAGGAAATGCATTATTTATGGGGAACAAGAAGGTGTGAATGATGACTTAGCTAGAAAGGATGTGGATATGAAAAATATATGAAGCTGTGAAAGAGAGAGAGAGAGGGGGGGGGGGGGACAAGTAGAGAAGGAGTGAGAAAGGGCGTGATAGGGAGAAAGAGAGAGAGAGAGAGAGAGAGAGGAACACAAACACATAATTGGTATATCATACAACATCATACAAAAGAACAATTTCACTGAAAAAGTCTTTCATTCAAGTTTGTGGAAATGCATTTGAAAAGTAATTGAATTTTAACAAATTTGAGGGAAAATGCGGACAATTTTTTTTTTTTTTTTTTTGGTCTCGAAAAACAAAAACAGGGGAGGGGGGTGGGTTTAGTTTTTTTTAGGGGGGTTTACACACATAGAAATACCGAGGGGGGGGGGGGGGAGGGTTTGAACCCCCCCTGCGTACGCCCCTGTTTGCATGATATGTTCCTACTGTAATGCTACTGCTTGATAGTACTAGTCGACCATCTGACATACACCTGCTATTGGCCGTGTATTGCTGTGTACTCTAACTCTTCACCGCTAGTGCTCTCTCGCTAGAACCATATTTTACTAGAGTCTACGTAATTTGAGCTCTACAAGTACAAGACTCTGCTAGAGCCACGCCCCTCGCTTCCTTCTAAAATCTTGGTTACTTTGCTTCGTGAATTTCATAATATTGGACTCTCGCTCTACCTCTTCGCTGCGCCCGGCTTTCTCTACGTAGCTTTACTGGTGTTATCTGTTAGTCTCCCTTCCTGGCACCCCGCCCATCCTCGCCATTCAAAGAAAAAAAAGCATGGCGGCAGTAAATATTGATGAGAAGAGTCAAACGACCAGCACAGATACTAAGGCTCTCACTTCAATCAACACAGTCGATTTGGAAGACCCAACAACCATACACTGACTGTACAAGACTGTATTCCCTAAATAGAACGAAAGCATTACAGAAGAAACTTGTGAAATGCCAAGCAAACACAGAAATAGAAATGAAGGATAATGGTCGACAGATGGTGATCTCCTGCAGTACAGCGTACTATGAGTCTCTCAGAAGAAACATCATCCAATACTTCAAGGGGATCAATGAAAAAATGAATTCCATGGCAGTTGAATTACACAATGTAGCGGATGCAGATGGTCACATTGTAGAACATGTGATAAGGGTTGCCAATAGGCTTAAATATACTGGAAACCCTGGTCTGCGAACAAAGTTTGTTTTAAATATGTATAATACAAACAATCGAATCCTGGCAAATGGCACGTGCCTGAACCTGCTAATTAAAGATCATCTTCCTGAGGTTCTCTGAATGACCGGGAGAAGTGGGCTAGTCGCCATTGCTGAGAAAAAAAAAATATCCGAAAAGCTATCACTCCTGATAAAGGGATCGGCAACCACAGCGCTCAAGAGGTGTATTACAGGAATGAACACTGCAGCTGAGCCATCCACAGCTACAGATATCTGTGAATGCACAGTCAGCGACAAGAAACTCCTCTGCCCACAGTGTAACACTCACTCATGTATGGAAACCATTGAATGCGATCAATGTAATAACTTGTATCACTACACATGTGTGAACCTCAAGGAAGACATCCACAAGTATGTCAACAACATCTCCCTTGCTTACACCTGCCCACCATGCACGTCGCTGAGCAGACAAATACAACAGCATATGGACAAGAGTGAAATATTGCAACCACACAGGGTCACGGAACCAACGGAAACTACAGCACTTGTCACGGCAGTACACAGCGCCCCGCCACCAGAGGGCAAACATGAGGCCTCACCAACATATGATGTAGACCCTCACATCAAATACCCTAAACAAGACTGCAGTTGTGAAGAACAAGACAAAACCACTATGTGTCCAAGATGCTCAAATCATGCCTGTCTAGATACGACTAGATGCTCTGTATGCTGCAAGTGGTTCCATTTCGCTTGCACTGGACTGTCAGATATCGAACTGGAAACACTATTGAAAAACTCAACTGCGGAATTCCTCTGCACTACATGCAAAAACATCACCAATACCCAGTATACCACAAAGGGATACTTCGACTCCTATCTCTGATGACAAAATAATAACTGGCTCAGAAGAGGACTGCTCCATCTGCCCAATCTGTCGTACTGAAGCCACAAGCGACTCAGTCGAATGTCTTGCCTGCAAAAGCTGGTATCAATAATATGTGCTGGCATTACCACATCGGAATTCTCATCTATCCAAAAAGACAGCTACATCTGCTCCTCCTGCACACTACTTGACCTCACAGCAGCTGGAGGTGTACAAGTAAATATTGAGGAAAATGACCGCCAACCCTCAACTACGCAGATCTCCAAAGCTAACTGCAAGACATATAAAGATCATGTGAAACAAATAAGTAAACTGAAAGACGAAATAAACTCTAAGTCTGCTTCTGTAGCCACTCTTCTAATAGAAAATGAAAAACTAGCACTGGAACTCAACCAAGCTAGAAGAGAGACTCAGCTAGCTGAGGAACAAAACCAAAAGACAAGGAACATTCTGGAACAAAAGCAGAGTGACCTAGCACATGCAAACTTCTTGAAGACTCAACATGAGCTGGATTTCAACTGTATAGTAGCCCACAATGACTTTCGGTACGGAGTCTGCCTAAAGCATGGGATCAATATCAGCCAATCAGAGCCGGTAACCAATCTCCCAAAACGCTATACCAGCAAGGATTGTAACAACCCAAGGGAAGCGCACCGTCAGAGCAGTCAGAACAGTGAAACATCCCAACACTACAGCATACCAACACAAAACCGGTTTTCTGTGCTCTCGGAGACCAATGATGCTCCACCTGGCGGCAAAAATATCCCCTCGCACACGTGGAACTCGACAACAAAATGCAGCCCTCCACGAGGTAACCGCCCATCAGGACAGAGCAAAAAGACACCCGTTCGCAGTTATCCTACTCCAATCAAGCATCACCACCAAGTCACGAACGCGCATTCGCCAAAAAGAAGGCCTAACAAAATTTCTCACAATGTGCACGAAAACAAACCCAAAGACAGAGTAGAGAACCCTACTAGAATCTATACTTCCACTTTTACCAGACAAGGCCAAAGTGCAGGGGAGATGGGCTGGACCCAACCACAGAAGCAGCCGCCCTCTCATATCAGAACAAATCTGCCAAGATACAGGGGACACCAATCGCCAACACAGCAAGATCACAATAAATCTCCTCGGGGCCAAGATGACAAAAGGACTCACATCTCGCCACCCATGCTTCCTTAGCATCAGATCATCACAAACGAGACCCCAGTCATTAACCAACAGAAAAAGTCGCAGCCACTCAATCCACTACCAAGCCATTCACCAACAAGACTGCACGATACATGTACTCCAGCAAAAGGAGCTCAGCACACCGCCAATCCTCAGTCTCCCGTGCCGGTTTTTTCATGGAGGCCGAGCCTCAACAACTGCTCACATATCCCTTCTCGATGCAGCATACCATTCACTCATGTACACACCCCAGCTCCTCTCAGCACCAGAAGCGAAAAGCAATCTCAACATAAACAGAATGGTAACAACCAACTACCACCACATCATAGACCTTGTTCAATCAAGCCTCGTCCTTCTAACAACCGCATAAAAACAACAAATATTTCATTAGGAACACTGAATGTACGTGGAATACAGTCCAATCTGAGATATGCCCATCAAGTTGCCAGCAAGACTGATATCCTCTTTATTCAAGAACACTGGCTTTATGCAAACAGACTACAGTTGCTAAATGACATTAGTAGCCAACACTTCGTAGCAGCTAAAACAGCAGATTGCATCAGCTATACTAATGCCATACGAGCAGGACGAGGAAAAGGAGGGGTAGCAACACTACTTCGTAAAACGCTGGTTTGCCAGCTACAGCGAAATCCCCTGCCACTCTACCAGGATCAACGTAGTTCGAATACACATTCAACAGTCAAAACAGTGCATCCTGGCCATAAACTGCTACCTACCATCTGGCGTCAACCAAACTGATCTTGTAGAATACCAGGAGAGCCTTGCCATCATATCCAACATCCTATCCACCCACACTGACGACGCCATTGTCATTTCAGGTGACTTCAATGCTGACACAGTCAACCCTAATAACAAAAGATCCCTAGGATACCTTCGAGCCTTTCTGGAAGATGCTGGCCTAATCAGCATAACAGAAGAACTTGGAAGCCAAGGAAATTTCACCTATAGATCGGATGATGGTGCAAAGACATCGTTTATCGATGGCTTCCTTACGCTTAGTTCATCACTCCATCTGTTTGCTGATCTCACCATTGGCCCTGACACACCTCTGAACACTTCGAATCACCTGCTGGTAAGGATCAAATGGTCTATAGTGCTACCAGGACATACAGATCGTCCAAAGCATGCAACAACCACTCAGCCAGCCCAGAAACTGCAAAGATTGAAAATCAAATGGACAGAAGCATCCAAAGATCAGATAGCGGCTCAATATACTGATCCCCTTGAAATTACAGCAAGGCAGTTGTTTACTACAATCCACAAGAGAGTGCTGGACAACACATCTGTGGACGACTTGCTTCATAAGCTTACCACGGCCATGATTGAGACCTCACTCAGCCTCCCACATAGCTATCCTTCTACAGGTAAACACGGCAAACCAGAATGGACCGCGAAAGTCGAAGACTCATACAACGCCGCCCTTGAAGTCTGGAAGAGATGGAAAACAGCTGCTAAGCCTCGCAGTGGTACACTCTTCACAGACTTCCTCCTATGCAGAAAGAAGTTTCGAAGTCAGCTCCACCAATCTCGAGCTCACAACAACAGAAAACTCCTGAACTGTATCGAGAACGCCTGCGAGACAAACCAGCAACTCTTCCACAAACTTGTCAAGAACCATGCAACGCTCCAAAGACAGCTCGGGGTATGGTGCAGAGTCACTAGAGTACGATGGTAGAACATATCAATGGGACGGCGAAGTCATTGAGGGCTAGGAGCTATATTTTACTGACCTCTCCCTACCAGACCATACAGGAGATGCCTCTAGCAGCTCTGCCTTCGACATCCCTGAAAAGCCCACGTTCTCAGCACCCATGTATGCCCTCACCATAACATCTCATGACATCAAGGAAGCTACTACTAAACTGAAGAAGGGCAAAGCCAGTGGTCCAGACAACATCAGCCCAGAGCACCTCATATACATAGGAAAAGCCACCATGCACTTGATTATGCTCATCTACAACTACTACCTCTCAACCGCTCATACTTTGCAGAAGATGAAAGATGGATTGATTCTTCCCTTCCACAAGGGCAAAGGAAAGGATCCCCGCGATCCTAGGAACTATCGAGGGATTACCTTGTCTTCATCCTTCTCCAAGCTCCTTGAGCTTATCCTCAAACCAAGGCTAGAGAAGACCCTTCAAGGCAATGGTATACCAGATGAGCTACAATTCGGGTTCCAGAAAAACCACTCCTGCATGCTGACTTCATGCACTATGGAATTCATAAGATCAATACCTGCCAGAAACAGCCTACCTATGTTGCTCTCCTTGATGCAGAGAAGGCATTCGACAAGGTCTGGCATGACGGTCTCTTCTACAAAGTGGATCAAACCAATATTGACCCTGCATACACAGCCCTCCTCAGATCTCTGTATGCCATGGAAAGCCGAGTTCTGTGGTCTGACAAGACAAGTGGAGCCATACCGATACTCCAGGGTGTCAGGCAAGGTGGGGGTACTCTCCCCCCTGCTGTACACTGTTTTTGTTGACGGTCTTATCAAGGAGCTGAGAGACAAGAGGCTAGGTTGCCAGTTGCTGAGCCAGCATGCTGGTGTGATCGTCCTGGCCGATGATGTAGCGCTAGTCAGCTCATCTCCAACAGAGCTTCAAGAGATGCTGAATGTTACATGTAAATATGCAGAAACTTGGAGATATCGCATCAACCCGCAGAAATTAAAGAAAGATTGTTCACAAGTCAACGGCCCAACCCATGTGGATCCTTGGACAGATGCCAATCGAATCAGTGACCCAACACCCGCATCTAGGAATCATAAAATCCTTCTCCAAACATGATCCAACCGACCTAATGATCTCCAGAGGCACAAAAACCTTCTATGCCCTCACTGGAGCGGGTGCATACACAGGAGGTCTTCTACCACACCACTGTGCACGACTCTGGAAAACATACTGCATCCCCCCACGTATGCTGTATGGAGTGGCCATCATGAAGCTCAACCAGACAAGGCTAAATAAACTGGACAGATCCCAATACTAGCTCTTCAAGAAGATCCTCGGGCTCCCCAACAGTGCTGCCGATGATGCTGTCTATCTTCTCACAGGCCTCTTTCCCCTGAGCATGCGAGTTGACCAAGAAACTCTCCTCGTCATAGGTCAACTCATCAATCTGCCACACTCAAGGTATGAGGTACGCACACTACATCATGCTATCACCAACTTCACCCCCTTGGCGAGGACCTGGGAAAGAACTCTGAGAAGTTATGAGCTCTCCAACCTTCACTCCCTCCTCTCCAAGCCCGTTCCCTGCATTACATGGAAGTCAGTCGCTAGGTCTGCAATTGACTCGGCTATGCAGAAGAAAATCCGTGAGGCCATCAATGCAAAATCATCTCTCGCCTTCTTCAAGAATAACACTAGCTCCCCCCATGACCTTTACCCGAAGTCCATCTCCTCAAGTTTTCTACGTCAAGACATCATTGTACGCTCACAACTTCTCTCTCAGACGTACCTAACTCAATCCCGGCTGTGTAAAATCAAGAAGGGTACGATCCGATTCTGCCAAGTGTGCAAAGCGGAAGAGGAGGACATCACACACTTCATAGCCAAGTGCAAACCACTCAGGAATCATCACCAGAAGCTGGTCGACAATCTCCACCACAGGGGCGTACAGCAGTCGACACTCGCTCTATTCAGTCCAGATGACCCTGAGACCTTCACGCGGGCAGTCCTACTTCCGAATGTTCTAACTGTCTGCCCTAACCAAAAGAACCTTCTTACTGTCATTTTTATACAATATCCACTCTGCTCGTGCTATTGCAATCGCTAATACACTTTCTACCTGACATGACAATCCTGCCTGCTATGACAAACTGCAGTACCCTGGTAGCTGCTGATCTCCGATAGAGCGGAGGAAGAAGAATAAGAAGAAGCTACTTGACAGAATACAGAGCAAGACGTCAGCAGTTGTCGAGAGACATATTTATTTACTTGTGACGCCAGATTGTCGCCTAAGAAGTGAGTTTTTGTAATAGTTGACATTGAACATTCAGTAATTTCATTTATGTGTGAAAGAAGTATGAGAAATGTATAATTTTCAGAGCTCAAGCAAAAGAATAAGCTGGTATTGAAATGTACATTTGGCTCTGGTACTTGTGCAGATATTTGAGTTTATTGCATACGTGTAAAGGTATTTGGTTTGAACGTAGGTGGCGTTTTACGAATTGTAGACGTGGCTCGTAATTTGAAAGTGGAAAGTTCCAGTGATATTATTAATTATCTATTTTGGTTATGAAATAGTGAAAGATATCCAGTTCATGCATTTAGAGCAATTTAGAATGTGGTATATAAAATATGGTCGCTTATTTCGATCCTTAAAGGTACTATGTCCCTTTTGCAACTAACCTCAAATTCTGTAGAACTTTGCAGGAATTATGAATATGTCATTTATGTCCTATCTGTGAAATTTAAACGTTAGCAGTGTCCTCATATTCAAATTATGCAAGGAAACCTGTTTACTTGCTAGACTTCACTGTCAGACAGTATTGACTGACTGACTGGCTTTTTTTTCTTCTTTGGTAATAACATACATGTACATGAAAAGAGTTGTAAAGGGTACATGAGCATTTTGTCTACATCAATAACCCACTGCTTGTGATGGCCAAGATTAAACTGATTGAATCTTTGCGCAGCATAAAACGTATGACCATTTGGTACAATTGTCTGAAAATCAAGACTATTACTTTTGGGCTCTATAGCCCTAAAGTCGATTTGACAACTAATAGTCGTTATTTTCCCACTTGAAGACATTTTCAAGCCCCACCTTTTCTAGGGAAGTTCTAAATTAGTATTATCTTTCAAATGCAGTTGGAATTTAACTTTTTCATTTTTGGGGCCTGCAAATGGGACATAGTACCTTTAAAGAAATATTAAATATATGATGAATTGTAATGTATACAATTGTTTCATCAAAAAATGCGATGAACAGGGCTTTAAAATTGTTACTTGTAAGAACCAAGGAGGGCAAGTGAAGTTTATAGTTTGAGGATTTGGTGATATAAATGAAAGAAAAGACTATATTTGTCATTTCTTTGTTAGTTATACATGTATTTTTCGTACGGTCATTCAAACTAGATTTAGTCTTTGGAGATTAATTGGTTATGTGATATTGACATGATAGAATATTTAGATACAATCAAAAGTATATTATATTTTTATGAAATACAGAGTTTAGTTTAATTCAGTTGTAACCCATATGAGAATAGGAAAGGAAAACTCTTATACATGTTTTAGAGAGTGAATTCATTTATTGGTAACATAACACATACATATATTTATGAGTCCTTTGATTTATATCTTTGCAGATTTGAATACAATAAAATATACGATTTCAAGTGGCAATCTGGCACGGTGTAAACTGAGTTCCCTATTGATCCAGATCATATTATACATCTCACGAGGCACTAGATTCTTTAGTTTTCCTGAAATTTAGCAAATTAATGGCACTCTGAACTCGCTACATGAGCAGATCTAAATATTCATGGTCGATCTGCTAATGAAGGAATCGCGTATTCATATTGCAGGGTGATCCCGCCCATCTTAGACGAAGGGATTAATGGACTTATGTATTGTGATGTGCATCTGCATCTACCAGACATACATATATAGTTTCCTGAGTTGTTTTCTTTTTTCGGGAGAAGAAAAGGGGAGAGAGAGAGACAGAGAGAGTTGACAAGTCACGCACGCACAGCGGTGTTGACATTCACACTCTCACCAGTTTTCTACGATAAACCCCTATTTCATAAAAATCGACGAGTCCGGTACCTTGGTGTTACGCTCTAGTGCACTCGAACGTACGTCGATCGTCTGTGTGGGAGGTACACAAAATGACTCATTGATCTTTTGGCCGAATGTGGGTCAAATTTGTTCATATGTGAAACCCGTCACAAATATCTACTTGATCCCGTTTGGTTCGACTCGCTGCAGACGCTTATGGCGCGCCATATGCCCAATAACCCCGAAAAACATTGTTTATCGCCGATAAACAAGGTTTATCGACGAAAAACAAGGTTTATCGAGCGAAAAACAAGGTTTATCGAGCGATAAACCTTGTTTATCGTGAGAAACTCTGTATATCGACTGCTAAACACAGTTTCCCTCGATAAACAAGGTTTATCGACAATAAACAAGGTTTATCGATAAACAAGGTTTATCGAAAAACAAGGTTTATCGAAAAACATGGTTATTCGTATTTCGTCAGGAGAGGGCGCTTTTTAAAGTTGCACCCAGCTCAGAGCACTGCTCCGCACGTGCGCTTTTCACCGTAGAATATACCAACACCGTAACATTATTTTGCTCGCGCTCATGACCACGATCGACATTTTCTGAGTGGAGGTATGGCGAAGTATTCTTAATTCCAGGCTTTTTCCCCAATTTTTGAAATGTTATGTTTATATATCTCTCTCTAGCCCTCTCTCTCTTTCAAACTTTCTAGGTTTTCCCCTTCTCTTATCTCTCTCACTCTCTCTTTCTCCTACCCTCTCAATATAACCCTTCTGTCTTTCCCTCTCTTTCTTCTAATTCTCTCTTTCCCTTTCTCTTTCCTTTTTCTTTCTCTGCACTCCCTCTCTGCCTCCTCCCCTTTTATCTATTTCCCCCGGTATGAGAAATAGGGTAGAGATAGATGGTTGGAGAGAGAGGAGAGATAAATGATATACAGAGTTTCTCACGATAAACAAGGTTTATCGCTCGATAAACCTTGTTTTTCGCTCGATAAACCTTGTTTTTCGTCGATAAACCTTGTTTATAAACCTTGTTTATCGGTGATAAACAATGTTTTTCGGGGTTATTGGGCATATGGCGCGCCATAGACGCTGCATGTTATTTCTTCGTCGTGGACTGCTATAAAGCGGTCTGCTTGGAGCTGTGTACCGCATTCAGAGAACTTTTCGAGTTTACTCTTATATCAAGCAGGCTAATTGAGAACAATAGATTATTCAAACGCAGGCGAATCCGGACTGTCAAAATATGACTTTGATAGTGTCAAAATACTGGAATCGTTTCATGTTAAAGTATTTAGTCTCATCATTCTCCCAGTTTACATCCTTTTGAGCCGCAAGTACTGTCGTGTTAAACAGGGGTCCTTCTACAAGGACTACCATTACGGACTACATCGTTATACTTGTTAACCACCAGTCTATAGTTCATACTTCCTCAATTATTATTGCATCGAAAAGAAACTACCCGTCGTTCATCTAAACTGAAAGCAGCGAATGACGTCATTGACCCGCATTTAAAGGCCTATTGATATAAACAAAACGTGAGTAGTTCATTTACTGTTTCATATTTTAAAAAAATGATCATTTCTTTTTAAAAGTCATGGAAAAGGGGAATGTGTAACGAATTATATTGTATTAATAAGTTGAAAGTAATAATAGTAAGAATGATAATGATATTTAGTACTTTTTTATTGATTGATTCATTAATTCATTTGTATAGAAAAATTAAAGTGCAGCACCGGCTAAAGGGGTCAGTTAACGACTCCAATTATTTAACATAATATACTAAGTGATTTTAACAAAAGTGTATAAGAATGTACAAAATAAATATTGAAAGAGAGATTAAGGTAAAGAGGGAAATAATCGAAGAGAGGGAAAGAGAGAGAGAGAGAGGGGGGGGGGGGGGGGGGGGGGAGAGTAGAGTATAAACGGAAACAGTCAATGCAATTGATTGAAAATTGTGTGAGAATAAAGTGAATTGAATAATTTGTAACGAGCCGCTTATCAAAAAATTTGTTCATCAAAGTGTATTTCGTTACAAAAATGGCCTGTCCTTTAAAGTGGTGTACACTTTTTAAAGTTTCATCTCAAATGACCATGGTTTAAACCTCCATAATTTTTTTTTATTTTTTTTATGGTCAGTTTTTATTCTTTTCTCTCTTGAAACAAATTATAATCATAGTACAAATTACAATCATCATATGTAACGCTCACTGCAAATGTGATGACATTATAAATCAGTATACATTTTTGTCTTACAAACGGCTTCAAAAGAAACTTACAAAGTTAGTTCCTATACATCATATTTGAAACAAAAATTCATGTTTTCAAAGAAAACATATGCAGTTGTATAATCCAAAATTTTTGTTTTAACAATGTAGCAACTTATACTTCTTTTATACTGTTGTCCTGAGAGAAAAGTTTTCTCTTTTTGTTAACCCTACCCTACCCGACCTCTCCCTTATCCCCCCCCCCCCCCCCCCCCCCCCCCCCCTCTTAACCGGTGGACGACTGGCTCTGGGTTCAAATTGTCTGTATAATACTCAGGTTTTCCCATTTAGAAAAATGAATAGTGAGAGTTCCCCTCATTGCTGCCAATTTCCTTTCTTCTACTTTATCCCCTATTATACTATTCTTTATTTCATTAAAAGAGGGTGGTTTTTTAAGTTCTCTATTTCTATAAATCAGATATTTAACAAGAATTAAAACATGATTCATTAATTGATATTTCCCTTTATTTCTCTCCTCTTTCCCATACAGAATTTCCTCCAAACTACAGTTATGTATTTCAAAGTCTAAAAATCTCGTGCACATTCCCCACACTGATTGTGCAAATTCACAAGTATAGAATAAATGTTTATATGTTTCTTCATCTTTTTCGCAAAATGAGCATAAGTTAGTCGAGACAAGACCAAAACGGAAGAGGTGATGGTTTGTATATAATATATTATGTATAAGTTTGAACTGAAACTCTATTAATCGACTGTTAAGTGTACACTGTATTAGTCTTAAAAATATGTTTTCTATTTCCTTACAGGAAAAACCATAGTTCCTTCCAATTCTCTCAAAAACCAAAGGTTTAAAATCATCTTTCTTTATTAATTGTACATAAATTTGTTTTGATTTTAGATCAGCTATATTAGTTGTTTTCTTCCCCAAAGTGAAATCAGTTCCAGAATTATTTTTTTCTTCTCCCTTTCTAAAATTATTTTTCCAACAAACTGGTAAACAGGCATAAAAGTGCTTGATCTTTTCAATTTCATTTACTTCAACACCTAAATCGATAAAATGCCTGTCACATTTTAGTTTACCATCGTTTTCCAGAATATGTTTTAATTTGTAAATTCCTTTGTCGTACAACCTCTTATCGTATATACAACTTTCTTTATATCGAATAAGTTTATTATTAAAAATTGTCTATGTCTATACTCCTTATGTCTCGTATTCACCCAATCTTCTAATAAATCCATATAAAATTGTAGTGTCACTTTTAATAAACTTGGTATATAGTCACATGAAAATATCAAATCTCCACCCACGTGTTCAGTGACAAAGTTAAAATATTGTTTCCATTTCATGTCTTCATCTTTGTTTAGAAGTTTTTGAATCCACATAATTCGCTGCGATTTAACTTGTGCCGAAAAATTTAACATCTTTAACCCCCCTTGCTTATAGTCTAAGAACATGGTGTTTCTATTGATTTTATCTGTTTTTCCTTTCCATATGAAATCAAAAGTTAATTCATCCAGTGAATCATAAACCCATTTTGGAACAGGAGTAAGTGACGCCCGATAAAGAACTTTAGAATAAATGTGCACCTTCAATAGTTGAATCTTACCCATAAGTGTTAAATCCCTTTGCTTCCAAAAATTTAAAAGTGTTTTTATTTTACTTAAGATTTCTTTATAATTTAGATCTTCTTTCTTGTGTTCATCGAGGGAAAAGAAAATCCCTAAAACCTTAAGAAAGTCAACTATTTCGCCAAAAGCAAAATCACAATCTAAACGTTGACATAAACCTAACCTTAATATTTTAGTCTTGTCGTTGTTTATTTTCAGTCCAGAAATTTTTTCGAAATCTGCAAATAATAATTTTAACCTATTAATTGATTTTTTATTGCGAACAGAAATTGTCATATCATCCGCATAAAGTAATAGTTTAGTTTCCTTATCTCCAAAATTAATTCCGTCCACCAATTTATCTATTCGTAATTTGTGTGCCATTACTTCAATACACAAGATAAAGAGGTACGGAGAAAGAGGGTCCCCCTGTCTTACTCCCCTTCCTACTTTGAAATAACCAGTGGACCCTCCTTCATTTAATACACAACTTAGAGTGTTCGTGTATAAAACTTTAACCCACTTTTGAAAGGATGGACCGAAACCAAATGACGACAGAACTTTTTGAAGAAATTGATGTGAAATTGAATCAAAAGCTTTTTCGAAGTCTACAGCTAACCAAAAACCAGATAAATTGTAACGGGATGTATGAAAAATAATATCATCTATAATGCAAATGGCCTCACCAATATTCCTCCCTTTCATGTAGCCCACCTGATCTCCCATAATGATCTCATTTAATACTTTCTTGATTCGCTTTAATAGCCTACGATAGCGATCTAAATCGTAAATTTGACGATTTGTTTGTATGTCAGTATGTAGGGGTTTGCAGGCGCGCCGGAAGCAGTTTGGGATTGGGGGGGCAAACATTCCAGGGGGCTCACATTCCAGGGGCAGTGACGTAATGAGAAAAATAAAGTTCGGAAGGGGGGGGGGGGGGCAGACGAAAAATCTGCATCACCACCAGTCTTACACGTTACATGCAGGTCCCGCGGAACGTTTTTCAAAGTGGAGTATTATCGATCAGGTAGAGGGTAAATTGGCGTGGGGTCCAGAGCATGAGCCTCGGCAGGGTTAGGGTTAACCCTATTTAATTACGGTTAGATGATCATCCAGGGGCCCTCTGTAAGGCAATTGACGTGTTCCAAGGGGGGGGGGGGAGAGCCCCCGGAAGCTCAGGGGTTTTAGGTATTTAATTACGGTCAGATGAGCATCCAGGGGCCGTCTTAGTGCCCTTGGTGTGGTCCAGGGGGCAGAGCCCCCGGAAGCTCAGGGGTTTTAGGTATTTAATTACGGTCATATGAGCATCCAGGGGCCCGCCTTAGGGCCCTTGGTGGGGTCCAGGGGGTTTTAGGCATTTAATTACGGTCAGATGAGCATCAAGGGACCCGCCTTAGGGCCCTTGGTGGGGTCCAGGGGGCACAGCCCCCGGAAGCGCAGGGGTTTTAGGTATTTAAATACGGTCAGATGAGCATCCAGGGCCCGCCTTAGGGCCCTTGGTGGGGTCCTGGGGGCAGAGCCCCCGGGAGCGCAGTGGTTTTAGGTATTTAATTACGGTCAGTTGAGCATCCAGGGGCCCGCCTTAGGGCCCTTGGTGGGGTTCGGGGGCGGAGCCCCTGTAAGCTCTGGGGTTTTAAGCATTTAATTACGGTCAGATGAGCATATTTTATACCTTATTTGTGACATTGGCAGGTCACTTATTTTTTTCTTCGTCTTTCTTTCTTTTTCTCTTTAACATACTTTTTCAAAAAGGAGGGGGGGGGGGGGAGGGGGGCTCGAGCCCAGCCACTTTGCAGACCAAGACCTAAAGGCTTCTAAATAAGCGTATTTCGCCTGACTGTAATTTGGGAATTTCTTTTTTTCCAACAAACGCATAAAAAGGTATGAATTACAAAAAAAATGGAGAAAAATTCCCGGAAAATCATGTCACAACATCAACATTTGCAAATCACTTGTTTCGAATAAAAAATACATCACCCCCCCCCCCCCCCATCAGTACGCCAGCGTTCAGGGGCTCATGTCTTCTCATCTTTTATAACAAAAAAACGGACACGCTTTCCCATTCTCGCACAATATGTCCACGATATGCGCGTATCGCTATTATATAGAGACCTCCATTGATAAATCCCGTATAGGTGGCATGCGCAATGTTTATGAAATTTAATTCCTGTTAACTTTCCTTTTTCTTTGAATGGAATTGTATATGTGATTTAATTCAGGTTTTTATTATTGTTACGTTCTTTTTGATTAAAAATACAAACCATGTTTACTCCTTTACTGTTTTTTTTTTTTTTTAAGGGGGGGGGGGCGTTTAGGGGGGGCAAAAATGCGTTTTGCCCCCCCACTTTTTTGACTGGGGGGGCAACTGCCCCCCCCCTGCCCCCCCACTTCCGGCGCCTATGGGGGTTTGTATGTATGTATATATGTGTGTGCTTGGGTGTGTAGATGAGGGTGTGTGGGAGTATGTGTAACGGGGTGCATATGTTTGTGTGATTTTAGTTTCATTACAACCTCAAAAATGGGAGGAGGGTGGGAGAATAGACAACATTTTTCTCGAAAGTATACTATTCTTAAAGTCTCACCTCCCTGATATGAAAATGTTTTCTAAACAGTTTATGAAAATGCACTTTTGATTTCCTTTCATTACTGCAAAATATCAATGTACATTGCATCCAATTTTGTTATGAAGAATATGTACAATTATAAATGATTTGTACAATATGTATTTGATTTGAGAGAAAATGATAACAATATTTTGAAATAAAATAAATTATCATGGTTTCAATACAACAGCCTTGGTGAAATTTGAATGAAGATTCAGAACATTTTGTATGATTTCTCTACCCCCCCCCCCCTACAACGCGCTCGCCCGGGCATTTCTGTGTGGTTACTGTACAGAACAAGAGTATTAATATTATTAATATTGTAACAAGATTGGGATGGCTTATTGAACATCACATTTACATCTTCCGGTATGGATCTCAATTTTAGTGTTTCTCTCATATGTTACCTATGATGCCTGTTTTTTTAAGAGGATCTTCCTCTTTCTGTGGCTGCTATTTTATTCCTCTGTCTGAACTTTTAACACAACCGTCATTTCGTGAAAACTAAAATTACATAGAACGCTTTGATTTTGTTTTCACGTAGTGACGGCTCGTAGCCGCACGCGTATAAAACATATTGGATTTTTATTGTGTGAAACAATTTCATGATACTCAACAATGGCAGTAGTGTAGTATAATGCATGTAAAAGTAGGCCTAGTAGTAGAGGTATCATTCTGATCCTTATTATCCTGATTATCTTTTGCAATAATGTCTAGACGATAAACTGAAAGGAATGACAATTGACAGTTTGTCATGAATCATCGTCTTTAAGCTTACCATTAAATGCATCTGGCTCGAATTTTGCTCAGGTATTTGGTACTAGATGATTTGATGTTAAAAATGAACTTGTGTCCTATTTATTCTTGTCTTATTCATTTGCCATTATGTTTTATGCATTCAAGTTCCAATGTTTCTGACTGTTTTCAAGACAATATCTTTTTTTGTCGATCATAGGTCTATGTAGCTTGATATCTCATGGTAATTTTGAGAGAAAAGCAATCGAAGCAACGATTTCTGAATTGTAGCGACAATCGCGTTTGCCTTTTCTTCTCTTCAATAATACTTGACAAGCAGTATTAATTAATTTTTCAAGGACTCATGATAAATTCGTTTAACAGTTGATTACACTCTGTTGATTCTTTTGTTCGGATTATTTGGCGGGGAGAGATATTGGTGAACGGTCTCACGCTTAACGACGTTGTATTATTATCCTTATTTGTTCATCGTCTCTTCGATGCCCTTTGAATCAAAAACAGCTTTTATTGTTAGGCTTCCTGAAAGAAATTTCAATTGTTGGTAAGAAATTTTTGTTTGCACTCTGTAGATTATGATGATGTGTTTGATCTTGTTTTCAAGAACAAGATCAAACATATGATGAAAATCTACTGGGTGCATGATAATAAGTCCTTTACAACAATAAACAAATGTGAATAGTTATTCGGTGTGGCATACACATGGCAATCACATGGTAGATAAAATTATGATCATCAGTACTGGGTCTAACAACCCGGGCCATAGGCTAACCCCCCCTTTTCTCTCTCTCTATCCCCCCTCTCCTTCTCTATCGCCTTACTTTTCCCTCTCTTACTTCCCTGTGCATTTGTATACCTCGATAATACAGAAAATAAACAAAAAGATTCTTCCTCATCCCCTCCTTCTTCCTAGTACATGTAGTAAGGGTAGTATTAGCAGCAGTATCACAATAATAATGACAACAATTATTAACATAACTATTATTATGGTGTTACTAATGCTATTTTTGTAATTATTTTAATTGTTATTGTACATGGAATTATTATCCTTATCATGATTCTTATTGTTAATATTATTATTATTGTCATTATTATTATTATTATTATTATTATTATTATTATTATTGTTATAATTATGATGAATATAAACAAGATGATTATGATGACGATTAATATATATAGTATTATTATAATTATTATCATATCATTATTATCATCTGTAATATCAGCATAATCTATACAATAGCAGTATTGTAGTATAGAAGTAGGCCTAGTAGTATATGTATCATTATGATCCTTATTATCCCGGTTATCCTTGCAATAATGTCTAGACGATAAACTCAAAGGAATGACAATTGACAGTTTGTCATGAATCATTGTCTTTAAGCTTACCATTAAATGCATCTGGCTCGAATTTTGCTTAGGTATTTGGTACTAGATGATTTGATGTTAAAAATGAACTTGTGTCCTATTTATTCTAGTCTTATTCATTTGCCATTATGTTTTATGCATTCAAGTTCCAATGTTTCTGACTGTTTTCAAGTCAATATCTTTTTTGTCGATCATAGTTCTATGTAGCTTGATATATCATGGTAATTTTGAGAGAAAAGCAATCGAAGCAACGATTTCTGAATTGTAGCGACAATCGCATTTGCCTTTGCTGCTCTTCAATAATACTTGACAAGCAGTATTAATTAATTTTTCAAGGACTCATGATAAATTCGTTTAACAGTTGACTACCCTTGGTTGATTCTTTTGATCGGATTATTTGGCGGGGAAAGATATTAGTGAACGGTCTCACGCTTAACGACGTTGTATTATTATTCTTATTTGTTCATCATCTCTACGATACGCTTGAAATAAAAGAACAGCTTTTATTGTTAGGCTTCCTGAAAAAAATGCAATTGTTGGTAAGAAATCTTTGGTTGCACTCTGTAGATTATGATGATGTGTTTGATCTTATTTTCAATACAAAAATCAAACACAGGCGCGTACGCAGGGGGGGGGGGGGGGGGGGGTGTTTGGGGGGTTAAACTCCCCCCTTTGGTATTTTTATGTGTATAAACCCCCTAAAAAAAAAACCAAAACCCCCCCCCCCCCTTTGTTTTTGTTTTTTGTTTTATTTTTTAATAACAAAAAACAAAAAACAAAAAACAAACAAAAATTATTCCCATGGCTGACCTAAAAGAGGCGACTATGACGGGCGGATCGCGCCATAAAGATGGCAACTATACAACTATACATCCATCGAATGGATGTAGGGTTTTAACCAATCAGAACGCAGGAAACTGTACAACTATACAACTATACAACTATACGACTATGCAACCATACAGCTATAGAACGTATGTAAGGTTGTTACGTTTGCGGGCCGAAATGCCATAAATGCAAACAACCATACATCCATTCAGCTTTATGGTTGTACGGTTTTAACCAATCATAATGCAGGAAACTATACAGCCATGGCGGCGAGAATGTCTGTATAGTTTTATGCCTGTACGGTTTTAACCAATCATAATGCAGGAAACTATACAGCCATGGCGGCGAGAATGTCTGTATAGTTTTATGGCTGTACGGTTTTATCCCATCACAATGCAGGAAACTATACAGCCATGGCGGCGAGAATGTCTGTATAGTTTTTTGCTTGTACGGTTTTAACCAATCACAATGCAGGAAACTATACAGCCATGGCGGCGGGAATGTCTGTATAGTTTTATGGCTATACGGTTTTGATCACAATGCAGGAAATTATATAGACTAGCCATGCATCGCTAAACTTATGCAATAAGGCAAAGAATTTGTTGTTTAACCGAACGATATTCTAAATAAACATACAAATATTACTCCCCAACTTGGAAAAAGATGGGCGAATTGCACCAGTGCATGCATTTCAGTCCCATTCATATAAATTCATCCAGGTCCAACTGCAAATGTCCACCAAAGTTTAATGTTCGGTTAGGAAAGGTACAAATTAATTAATTTAATTTATTCGTGCAGTTGATAACAATGTAGGTCCTCCACGTCATTAGGAATAATCATGTTGTAGTCTATATATACATTTGCCGATGGGTCTGTTGCTTAGAGAGAGATCTAGACCCTATATACCCTAGACTAGATCTAAATAGACCTAGGTCTAGATCTACAGTTGCCGATTTAGGAAATTAGATCTAGATCTGGACCTAGTCTAGTATTAGTAGATCTAAATTGGAGTAAATCTAGGCCTATAGTCTACTAATATTTCTATAATAGACCTAGATCTAGTCTACTAGAGTAGATCTAGGTCTAGTCTATAGATCTAGTAATAATAGTCTAGATCTACTATTTACTAGTAGGTCTAGGTCTATTTATAGTAATAGTCCACTAAACTAAATAGAATAGTACTAGGCTAGACCTAGTAGTAGCAGTACTAATTAAGCACTAGATCTAGGCCTAGTACTAGTACTAGTACTAGACCTAGCTATCACCTAGTCTAGATCTAGTTCTGGTCGACTACTAGTAAATCTACCACTAGATCCAATATTATTTAGTACTAGTAGGCCTATAAGATCAATTTTTATTTTTATTTATTCCATCATTGCTTTGCTATGTTCAGCATTCAATGGCTTTAGAGGCATAAGTGTCGGCTAAATTCAGACATTCTCACCGCCATGGCTGTATAGTTTCCTGCATTATGATTGGTTAAAACCGTACAGCCATAAAACTATACAGACATTTCCGCCGCCATGGCTGTATAGTTTCCTGCATTGTGATTGGATAAAACCGTACAGCCATAAAACTATACAGACATTCTCGCCGCCATGGCTGTATAGTTTCCTGCATTGTGATTGGTTAAAACCGTACAGCCATAAAACTATACAGACATTCTCGCCGCCATGGCTGTATAGTTTCCTGCATTATGATTGGTTAAAACCGTACAGGCATAAAACTATACAGACATTCTCGCCGCCATGGCTGTATAGTTTCCTGCATTGTGATTGGTTAAAACCGTACAACCATAAAGCTGAATGGATGTATGGTTGTTCGCAATTATGGCATTTCGGCCCGCAAACGTAACAACCTTACATACGTTCTATAGCTGTATGGTTGCATAGTCGTATAGTTGTAGTTTCCTGCGTTCTGATTGGTTAAAACCTTACATCCATTCGATGGATGTATAGTTGTATAGTTGTCATCTTTATGGCGCGATCCGCCCGTCATAGGCGACCTTACCCCCTCCCCCCAACGGAGTAAAATGTCAATTTTTCAAATTTCGAGACCAAAAAAAAAAAGCGTCCTCTTAACCCCCCCCCCCCCCGCTTATTCAGCGGCTGGCTGAGTCGATGCGAAATTTTCGACCCGATTTAAAAATGTTAAAACCCCCCCCTTGAAAAAATCCTGCGTACGCGCCTGATCAAACACATAATGAAAATATACTGGTGCATGCCAATAAGTTCTTTTCAACAATAAGCAAGAGGTAAACATAAATTTAAAATATCAAATAATTCACACCAAACATATCATCATTAAATATCATCAATGCTGTATTGCATTTTGAAACGTACATTTAGGGTTTTGTGGAAAAGACTCATCAGGTATGCATCCACGGAATACGAAGGTTATTTCAAACATTATACAGTACTTGTAAATATGCTAAAATGTCTTTATCTTTTGCATCATCATCCTCATCATCTGCATAGATTGTTTAACTGAAGACAAAAGAGGTATTCAAAACAGTACTGCGTGGTATAGTCTCTTTCTTGCACGCCATGGTCATCATGTTCTAGCTGAAATGTTTATATGTTGATCGTAACGAAACAAGGCAGTTCTTGAAAAAAGAAGATGGTGGAGTTTTTCAATGGGAAATATGACTAATATAATCATCAACGTTACTTTTTTGTTCATCACTGTTTTTCATAAATGTTTGTGACTAGAGTATCAGAAGCAAGTCAGTTTAATAACACAATGTCTTTGTAGGGTATTTCAATAAAATTTAGTACACAGTCTCAAACGCTACAAAGTTTACCAATGCTAAAAGGTTATCTTCATCCAAGCGAACACGTAATCTTTGATTAAACAAATATTATCAGCTGAACAATGCATGATAAACATGGAAATATCATTTTGACTAAAAAAAATAATTTCTCATCATACAAATAAATTAAAAAAAGCAACATTATATTGTATGATTGTAGGATAGTTTAAAGTACCAAATACAATTATGATGAGAATAAATTGAGAAGTAAAAATAAAACCATTAAATGTGAACTAGTATACATTGTGTTTTGACAGAATTTTTTTGTGTGGAAATGTAAGTTATATTCATGTTCTAATAAAGGCATCAACCCCTGTAAATAGAAACATTTAACAGAAATAAACACATTTTCAATACAAAGATACGATATGAGAATTCATGGAACTGAAATCCAAAACTCTAATATGCATTACTGATTTCTAAAATGAGGTAAGTATTACCTGATAAATAGCTGTTCTGAGCTAAACATTTGAATATCAAAGATTTATACAGTAGGTTTGCGGGTGCACCATGTGTGTGAGAGAGAGAGAGGTTTGAGGAGTCCTAAAAAGGACCCTGACTCGGTAATCTTTCTTGGAGGAGTGTAGTCCTGAAAAAGGACTGTCTGTTATCTTTCTTAGCATATAGTTCTCAGGAGAACTATAGCGCTTGGAGAGGATGAGTGGCTCGACGTTACAAGCAGCATCAAAGATTTATGTTTGCAGGATTTCATTACAGTACTGTAACAGAAAACTGACACAGGTACAACCATTCAGTTCATTGTTTCAGAAATCATGGACAATGTTACCAGTTCACTTTAAATCAATTCATTGATTATATAATCGATACATTTCATTGCGATTACTGAATTCTACACTCAAAAATAATTATGAGTGGAGTTTTCTATATGATATTTAAAACGTTTACAATTAAACAGTATAAAAGAGAGATTGAGGTATTGAAACATTGAAGCATTGCCACAACGATCAATATGATTGATTCTAGTTTCTTAAGCATGCTCTTCAACAAAAGTTCTTCAAGTTTCTTCACACGTATGTCATCCAAGCGATAGTGGTTGAAGCAGCGAAGATTCTTGATCTGCTGAAAGCAAAAAACTGCTTGAAAGCAAAAGGAAATAGGAGAAAGAAAAATCATAATAAAACAAATTCAAGTCAAATTCAATAGAAAATCATTATCAGAATGTCAATTACGAAAGGGAACTTTACAGTGCATTATATTTATGATTAGGTGAAATTATTTTGTGTAGTTTTGGTTCCAACTTTTAGAGAGGCTCTTAAATTAGATACTTTAATTGGTATAACCTTAGTATAAGCAATTTTTGTTGAGGATTACAAAAAAACTTAGACGCTAATCTCGATAGGACCACTCATTCCCAAAACCTAAACATTAAAAACAATTAATTAGGAATATCTCAAATTTCAACTATTTGGAAATGATCAAGAAGGGAAGAAGATAAATTTTGACTTGTTCACAAGCATAGACAGTGGTTCATCATCAGAATCGCCATCGAAGCCATCTGAACTACTTTGATATCACCATGCCAAGTCACATCTGCAGCTCTGAATGTATTCAGTGAATTGCTTCAACAATTCCACACCGCTCCCACTTTGAGGTCACCATGCCAAGTCACATCTGCAGCTCTGTGTTCAGTGAATTATCAAGAACCCATCTAACCAGCATGTTGGTCCCTGTATCCAATCGAATTTTGTAGAATAAAAGAAATAGTTTCAGCATACAAATATACAATGACACTCGAGGATCTAGCTGAAACTATTCGCATCGAAGGAACATCAACTAGTGCTATTTACCCGAGGGCAATCGGCCCGAGGGAGAATAGTACTAGCAGGGGCGTAAATCCCGGGGGGGGGGGGCTGCATCCCCCCTGGTTTGAAGTAGGGGGGGTGGCCTGTACAATCATCCCCCCCTGATTTTACCCAAAAAAAAGAGAGGAAAAAAAGAGAGGAAAAAAAGGATGAAGAAGAAGAAGAAAAAATGTGATTGTTTCAATTGCAGCATAATGCATGAGAAATGAGTTATTTTGTTTATGTATAGCCTACACGTATACAGTATGTCACAATAAGGAAACGTCAAGGCTTCTGCGCTTCGCGCGAGCGGGGGAAACTGAATTCAGATAAATAGGGCTTATTAAGAGTCGAAAACGGTGCAACGAATCGTCTTCTTTCTATAATAATTAAATCAAACGTCTAAGCTTTTCACGCTTCGCGCGGGAAGGGGAAACTGAATTCAGACGAGAATTAAGAGTCGAAACAGTACATTCAATCGTCTGCATTCTCTAATAGTTTAAGGAAACGTCAAGGCCTTCGCGCTTCGCGCGACAGGGGGAAACTGAATTCAGATAAATAGGGCTTATTAAGATCCGAAAACGGTGCAACGAATCGTCTTCTTCCTTTAATAATTAAATCAAACGTCTAAGCTTTTCACGCTTCGCGCGGGAAGGCGAAACTGAATTCAGACGAGAATTAAGAGTCGAAAACAGTAAACTCAATCGTCTGCATTCTCTAATAGTTTAAGGAAACGTCAAGGCCTTCGCTCTTCGCGCGAGAGGGGGGAACTGAATTCAGATAAATAGGGTTTATTAAGATCCGAAAACGGTGCAACGAATCGTCTTCTTCCTATAATAATTAAATCAAACGTCTAAGCTTTTCGCGCTTCGCGCGGGAAGGGGAAACTGAATTCAGACGAGAATTAAGAGTTGAGAACAGTACACCCAATCGTCTGATTTCTCTAATAGTTTAAGGAAACGTCAAGGCTTCCGCGCTCCGCGCGAGAGGGGGAAACTGAATTCAGATAACTATGGCTTATTAAGAGTCGAAAACGGTACAACGAATCGTCTGCCTTCTCTAATAATTTAATGAAACGGCAAAACTTCCGCGCTTTGCGCGGGAGGGGTAAACCGAATTCAGACAAAGATTAAGAGTCGAGCACGGTTTAACAAATCGTCTACTTTCTCTTATAATTTAATTAAACGCCAAAACTTCCGCCCGGGAGGGGGGGGGGGGGGAGGGGGGAACTGAATTCAGATAAGGATTTACAGTCGAGAACGGTACAGCAAATCGTCCCCTTTCTATAATAATTTAATGAAACGCCAAAGGTTTCGCGCTTCGCGCGGGAGGGGGGGGGGATTTATTCAGACAAGGGTTAACAGTAGAGAACGGTACAATAAATCGCCTTGTTTTACTAATAATTTAAGGAAACGTCTAAGCTTCCGCGCTACGCGCGGTAGGCCTATCACCCACACACCCCTAATGAGCGAGCATGTGAGTGTGTGTGTGTGTGTGTGTGTTGTGTGTTTGTGCGCGCGCGATCGCGCGCGCTTGCGTAAATTAGTGTGGGCGTGTGCTACTGCTAGTATGTGATGGCTATCGCCGATCATCCCCCCCCCCCCCCCCCACTCCTCGGTACGGATTTACGCCCCTGAGTACTAGTGATGCTCCTATGTGCGAATAGTTTAGCTTGTTCCGAGAATGAGTCATTTTATATTTGTTTTATATCCCTTCCATATGTTCATTCCTTGTACACTTCTGTAACATGTACCGTATACTCACATTCACATCTCACATTTTCTCTCTCTCTCTCTCTCTCTTTCTCTCTAAGTGACATATGACTTTGGCGATCATGCTGTTCCACAACCCTCGGCTCCTAGCCTTCTGTATTAGTACCACTCCCAGTTCTTTCACTCCTCTCTCTTTCAACAATTTCTGCAGACTATCCATCCATAGTATCCTCCTTCTTCCCCTACTCCTTCTTCCCACAATTTTCCTGTCAAAGCAAGATTCTCTAGGCCTTCTTTACGTGTAATGTGACCCATGAACTTCAATTGCCTAATCAACATCTCACGTATCATTTTCCTTTGCACTCCAGCTCGTGTAAGAACTTCCTTATTACTAACTTTGTCAGTCCAGGGGATTTTCATCATTCTTCTTAAAAACCACATTTCGCAACTTCCAAACGCTTTTTAGTATAAGAGGCTAATTTAATGTCCACGTTTCACTACCATACATAAGTACTGGGTAGATGTAACAATTCAATACTCTTATTTTGGTCCTCTCCCTCATTGTTCGATATGTCAGAATTTTGCCTCACATTCTCACATTCAGAAAAGAAATAAAAGAAAATTGCACAGCTCAATAAAAAACGTTGAAGGATGTTTATACAAATAACGCACGGCCCAGAGTGCAATAGCGGTGAATGCAGTACGCGCGAGGTTTCTTTAGATTGGTGCCGCTCTGTGCAACGAGCCGCGGCGAGTTTACAGTGCGAACCATCTGAAGAAACCGAGCGTACACTGCATTTACGTTTCGCACAACAGGGTCCACGGGATTCATTGCCCTGATTAAAAATAAAATCCACAGGGGGTCTAGAGACGAGTCTTCATCAGACAGCTGAAATTCCTGGCTTCATTATGAAATCCAAAAGTCAAAACGGGCCTAAATCCAAGGCAAAAGTAAAATAAAAATTTGCTTTCTACAATAATACCCCGCTAGCGCTCTAGCTAGCTAGCTAGAGCTAAGCTACGCGTACGCTGCGCTGGGGATCATGGTGGGGCGTACAATATTAGCTACGCGTAGCCTACACCATGCGAAAATGACAATGACAATGACAATTTATTCTCATGTCACCCACATTGGGGTATTGGAGAAGTTTACAATCAGTTTGAGTTTGTCAATTAAACACTGTGAAATATACAATACAAATAGAATTAATGTTAATCCATACAAAATAACACTAGTGATGACAATAGTGAGAAAAATTATGATGATAATGATAATAATGTGACGGTCAGCGTAAAATCTAACTTGTTCATTTTTATAAAACTGACTTGAAACACCAAAATATATATGTGGGACTGATTTTTCGATCTTTTCATATATTTTTGTCTATTTCACTTGTTAAATTGCTGAGTTATACTGTCAGGCTGACTTACCATTATTCTAAATGTCTGTACTCTCGGAATAAGGCTCTTACTTTATTTTGATCAATATATTTCTCTTTGTATAAAGGTTACAAATTATTTGATGTAATCGCACTTACTTTGAAATAGTTATTGCGAAGATTTATGAATATTCATGTGCGTACATATTCGCGTGGTTTAAGCATACGCGCATAGCGCATGGTAGTGCGCTGATATGTGATAGCCGAGTTTGATCGATGTGGCTAGGCTGTACACTTTGGCATTAGATGCGCTGTGAAACTGACCTGTCTGTGAACCTTGTTGAACCGAGATTTACGGTAATTATTCCTTTCGTTTCCGCCCATTGCTATTCATATGCAGATTAGCTGATTTGCATTGCACCAACAACAAATGTTGATCAATCTATTGGACTTTGTACCAAAATTGATGTTTTAATGTTTATTTTAGAGTTAAATGTGTATTTTCATGGTTTTTAAGGCCGAATCGAATACAGGCCAGAAGCAGATTGGCCAAAATCTAGCCAAAATGGGATGGCCCAAAACTAGCCAAAATGGGATGGCCCAAAACTAGCCAAATTGGTATTGTGCATATGATTAGTATGACTGCTGTGTATATGGATGCTTGTTATATTGGTATTCATTTATCAGATAATAGTTATCAATATGTATGCTTGGAACTGAAACAGAATACACAAAAATGGACATGAATTCTTGGATTTTATATTACTGTGCCAGTAATTATTTATTGAATAATGCAACACTTAATAAAATGTCTTTACAATTATATTGCATTACAGAGATGTCAGTTCAGATATCACAGTCACTGTTAAGAAATGAGCATTGGAAGTGTAGGCCAAGAGCATTAGTTTTAACATGGAAATTTTTGGTAACAAGCTGATTTTTTCAGGATAGGTCCAGGAATATGTCTAGATTAACATACTAAAAGTCCTCATAAATCCTCCTTGAGCGTTTTCCGCAATCCAAGATGGCGTCCAAAATGGCCGCCATGTCCTGAATTTCTTATAGATTTGCAACTAGATAACCCAAATAAAAAAATTAAATGTCTAAATATATGTTTTTTAGCATAAGGAACTCAATAAAATACATGTTGATAAATTCTTAAACACACAAGTAGCTATAAACCACTTTTAGCCCTTTTCGAAATCCAAAATGGCGCCCAAAATTGCCGCCATTTCCTGTATTTCTTCTAACTTTGCAACTAGATAACCCAAATACCAAATTTAAATGTCTAAATATATGTTTTTCAGCATGAGGAACTCAACCAAATAGTTATTACAAAATTTTGAAACACACAAGTAGCAGTATAACCACTTAAGCCTTTCCCGAAATCCAAAATGGCACCCAAAATGGCCATTATATCCAAATTTATCTCATTGTAAGTAGATACGTAATGAATATAATCAAATGTCTAGACTAGAAAAGCACCGTTAAAATACTTATCAATACAACAATCTTTTAATTGAAAAATACTTCTTATGCATAAAGTACACACACACACACACCGACATACACATATGGCTGCTTCCATCATCCTCAACGATATCGGACTGACAGTGTGCAACCGTGAAGAGTACTCAACATTAGATGGAACTGAAAATGTAGACACATTAGTACCAAGGTCGCTAAAGCTTTTTATACATAATGACTGTAAAAGGTGCGGTATGGATGTTGCTTTGTTGCAGCACTAGTTGGAAGTAGACTTTTTAACTGAAAGGATGAACTCGGAGAACTGCGACCAATTGCCCATTTAATTGTATGCAGTGTGACGGTAGTCATCAAGAACTGCTGGCCCCATAAAGGCTTTCCCGGCTCTTTTTTTACCCCGTCATGGGTGCTTCCACTGCGAATGTATCAAGCAAGCCATAGTCAAGTTTCTTGTGGACCATATTGAAAGTTTTACGACTGCCCTGACGGTAGATTGCAGAGACCGTATCACACCCTGTCATAGCTTAAAGAAACATCAGGCAATTTCTAGTGTCCCCTATGGCATGCTGAATTTCATGAATGTTGAAGACCGTGACAGGATTCTGCGGCTCAGCGTGTGCATATCTGTAGAAGTGGTTGCCGGAGCAACTAGCATGACCAGTAAATATGTGTCCTTTAATACCAACGACAACAACGGGCACCTACTCTGCTACTGCTTGTGCTGTAGAGACAATCAGGTTAGTGGCATCCGCTTCTGTCTGTTTGATACCGGAATGTATTTTGTTACATAGAGTTTGTTAAAGCCTCATCTTATTGTTGCTGTTGGCAATGAAAGCTGTGTTGGGTTGTGCTTGTTGGCATATAATATATTATCATCAAATAAAAAGGTACATCTTTGGGCTATTCGTCTCTGCTCAGCTACCTTTGTCGAAGTTGCACTTCCATATCCATCGAACACCACCGTCAAATGAGCTCCATAATGCTTAAGGGTGCAGTAGGCCACCACCATCTTAAACAAAGAGACCATTTCTGGCACGTTGGATTGCTTGGAAAACGAATTCAGCAGGAGACCCAGAGAACTCTTTGTTGGCTTCCGCATCAACCCACCTTTGAAAGGGAAAGTGTGTGGGAATATGTTCATAAGCAGTGTTGTTATTCAGGACACATGTTATTCTGTTGAACAGTAGTGTTGGGTTGACTTATGTGCTTTGTCCCCTGATTTTCACTCTCTTACTCTTGGCACCAATGGTCTTCACCTCGTCCTTACGATGTACGTAGCTTGAATTCTGTAAACTTCCTACCATGCATTCGTTTTGGATGCCGCTACTTGGCCGATTTGTACAGGTTAATCACAATTAACAGATAAGCCAGCGACGATGCCAGTTGACAAGGAGACCAGGCAATTAGTTTCGTATCAAGCAAATGGTGATGTGCCTGCAGCCATCCAACAAAGATACATCTTTCTTTTTTGTCTCTTGACCTGGTACTTTGCTGTATGTCTTTATGCTGCTCTGGTGTACCAATGTGTACTCCGGTGAACTGTTCTAGTTCATCACAGGTAGGAACACAGTGAGGAAGTGCATGAACCCACTTTAATAGCCAATGTACTGTCTGTGATTCCACTTCCACAAGTCATTTCTCTAGATGTTTTCAGCTGCCGCATCAGGAACTTTTCAATGGTCTGATCAGAGAAGTTTCCATCCCAGAATGAATCCACACGGCGGATCATGAAGTATCCCATTTCTGCGAATTGTGTATATTCATTTCCTGGCATGGTTTGCTCTAGAGCTTCCATCTGTTGCAAAAACAACCTGTCATATTTGAGCTAGGGAAGATGTCCTGGAGCATGGAAATGTTGTATCATTTCCCTCACACAGCTGAGATGGAGCTTCCAGTCCCCTGTCCTTTCAGCTGGAATGAAACATTGCAGAAGAGACACATAAATGTCGGATTTACTGCAACCAAAGTTTCCCTGTCCTACTGTGTCCTGCTGCCCATTCAATGAGTTGTGAAATGATCTGACTTTAACTGTTTGACACACTCTTCTCAGGTACAGCAGTCACCTTCTTGTCCTGGTTGAGGAGTGCACCATACAGATTCGCTAAGTGGTCCTTATCTATGCTGTCTAAGACGCCAGGTTTACCCATCAACACGCCAATGAGGGTAGCTAAAGTAAGAATGTGAGCACGAAGAGAAGGGGAAAATGCATGACCAGATTGCATAACTTGTATGACAGACCCTTTGGCGTACATTGTCTCCCATAGCTCTACAAGCATACTTCTGCCAAGGACGTGGACTATATGCTGCCGAGATATGACATGAGGAGGTGAAATCCACCAAAACGGACGATTACTTTTCCTAGGTCTTGAGAAGAAGCTACAATCTCTGCTACCTTGATGTACGAGGGCTGGTTAAATGTTACTGCACATATTCTTAAGTTATATGTTTTTCACATTGTGACTGTGCAAAGTATTGTGCCGCGTGTAGATGGTACTCGGATTGGAGGGGTCTAAATTTATGAAGGGCAGAGTTTCAATTCTCGTACTGGTCACTCTGCATGGCCACTTTCATGAAACCAATCCATGAAGGACAAAGCTCATGTTGCTCAGCTCAAGATGTATATCTGTTCACGTGAGCCACACTTCCGGTGTTTATACGAAGCCATTCCAACAATATTGGCGACAGAAATGACCTGGTCTACTAGCAGAGATGACATGGCATGTGCTATTGAGGTATATTTCCAGTTTGACTTTTGCCTTTGCGACAGTAATTGGTACTAATGTGTCTCCATTTTCAGTTCCATCTAACGTTGAGTACTCTTCACGGTTTGCACACTGTCAGTCTGGTGGAAGCAGCCATATGTGTGCATGTGTGTGGGTGGGTGGGTAGGTGTGTATACGTTATGTATAAGAAATATTTAATTGTTTAATGAAAGGTTTATTTGTACTGATATGTATTGAAATAGTGTTTTTCTAGTATAGACATTTGATTGTATTCATAACGCACCTACTTTAATACAGTGAGATAAATTTGAAATAATGGCCATTTTGGACGCCATTTTGGATTTCGGAAAAGGCTCAAGTGGTTTTACTGCCACTTGTGTGTTTCAAAATTTATTGATAAGTATTTGGTTGAGTTGCTTATGCTAAAAAACATATATTTAGACATTTAAATTTTGTATTTGGGTTATCTAGTTGCACAGTTATAAGAAAGTCAGGAAATGGCAGCAATTTTGGGCGCCATTTTGGATTTCGGGAAGGGCTAAGGTGGTTTATAGCTACTTGTGTGTTTCAAAATTTATCAACAAGTATTTTATTGAGTTCCTTATGTTAAAAAACATATATTTAGACATTTAAATTTTGTATTTGGGTTATCTAGTTGCAAAGTTATGAGAAAATGAGGAAATGGCGGCCATTTTGGACGCCATCTTGGATTACGGAAAACGCTCAAGGAGGATATACGAGGACTTTTAGTATGTTATTCTAGACATATTCCTGGAGCTATCCTGAAAAAATCAGCTTGTTACCAAAAATTTCCAGGTTTAAGCCTATTTTGACCTAATGCTCTTGGCCTAGTGGTGAACATATTCCCTTTATTTATTACTTTTGGTTGAGAGATTTTACTCTTTGTAGCTAATAAATCATTAGCTACGCTGAAATTAGGTGTACTTCAGGTCGCTGGATAGTTTGACTAACTGATCCTTTGCGGGTATACCTAAAGGTCTAACCAATTCCAATCTGGTTTCTGTGACAAGTAGTTCTAAGAATGTTTATACATGTACAAACTTTTATCTATTTGTGAGATATTGAATATTAGTGCTACTGCTTATTATTCAATGGAGGACTGATTATTTAATTGGTCATTGGAACATTTTCTCTTTTATTATCGATTTTTACTCTAGACTATAGACCATATCTGCTGTGTGACCTAATACATTACTAGTAATATGAATTTCTGGAGGACGAGGCTGAGGGCCTCAGTATTAGTCTGTCACCTGTACCTAGTAGTTTAAGAATATATCTATCTACATGTAAAGCAGTTGTAACTTATATATATTGAACATTTGTATATTTAATAATTGTATTCTATATAGTTGTACTTTAAATATATTCGTCATATTTATGAACAAAGTAAATACGATCTGATGCTATTACTTGCATAAGATTTAGTCACTTGTAAATAGATTCACAATTCAACAATTAATGATGTACAAATTAATATAAGTAGCTTATGTATTTATGGAGCTGTAACTTACATGTATATTTTATCTTAGTAACACTTATTGATAATGATCCCTTAATAAGCACTGAATTACAGAGAGCAAGGAACGAATCCCTAGACAAACCGGTTGTCTTAAGATTGAAGTACGTTTAGAACTGATTAGTAATTCTGGAAGTTAGCAATAGGATAGGAATTGGAAATTTGAGGCTATAACCTATTGTAAAGACCTAAGGATTAAAGATCGCATGGTTATGCCGACAGAGTGAGCTGCCATGACGAGATTAGGGGTGGATAGACCAGTAAGTAAAATACCCGTTGAGCGGTGAATCCGAATACCATAAGTTGATTATGCCTAGGCAATAAGAAGGAAGGCAGTTAAGTATTTGTACTTGAACTTGGAATGAAGTAATTATTGGATGGCTGCTGGTCAGCCTAGATTGACCGTAAGATGAAGTGGCTATGTTATGCCCGGAATAGAATTACTTTCTCATGTTTTAGTAGGAAAGAAAAGGTACACTTTGGAATAGAATTCAGTTGCTAATGATCTATTATTGTAACATCTTAAACCTGTCCCTATAGAACTCTTTAACATAATACTGCATCTACTATTATAGTCTATACAATTAAGTTAGTATCACTTAGGTAAATGATTGGTTGTCTGACAAAAGTGACAACACATCTATATATAATGTACATTTGAACTCTTATACTTAGTAATTGCATTGCATACATTTTCGAGTTGAATTACGTCAACGTTGAATTAGGCATGAAAGCCTCACTGTTAATTGAAATCCATTAATAAAGTGTTACTTGTTATTTGTTCACCTGAACAATTAGGCTGACAGATTCATTCTTACAAGTTACAGTAATACATGTCTGGTTACACATTAGTTACAGTAGTTAGTTAAGTGTGAATGGTGATTGGTATTTTTACATCTTCTTTAGATAGCGCGATTGAGAACTTGAAGAACGAAATCATTGTCTGGTTCTATTCAGACACTTATCCATGTCATTGTGCCTTTAGATTGCTCGCTACCTTATGGGAGGATTGGGATAGAGGACGTGAGAGAAAGTGCCCCAAGTTACGAGTGCGAATAATGTGTGTGTTTTAACTGCGTGTACAGGACACCCAGTGTGCCCTGTCACATGTTTGCAGTGTGTTGTGCAGAACGTTAGAGAATCTGAGCTGTACAAGTCTGATACAAATATTAGGATTAAATCATGCTTACAGAGTACTGACAGAATTATTCAGATCTTATGATGATGCTTTAACTCACCTAAATGAAGAAATACAAGCTACTTGAAGTGTGGAACAGTGTGGAGATGAGCCAGGCTGCTCGTGGCACGAGTTGAATCTAGCGCGAATGTTTACGAGAGCCCAGGGTTCAGGTCAAAGGTTGACCATTAGTGCGTTGTGTTGAATTCAAGAGGTGCGAAATGAGCCAATGAGAAGGCTGTGATTTGTGAATAATTAAGTCATTTAAATATCGTTTATTGTGTGATCCAACAGGTCTGGTATTAATCTCTTTACAACATCAAGTTGTAAAGAGAAGAGAATCTAGCGCTCTTAATAAAGACTAGATGGTGGCAGCTTACTGTGTTGTGAATGTTGACTTGATTTTGGTGGCAAGCGATGCAAGCACCCCCCTTTCTCTCTCACTGGGGAATTACAACACCACCACCCCTCTTCCTCTTTACCCCCCTTCTTCCTCCCATATCCCCCTTCTTCCTTCCTCTATTGTATTATCTATTAACCACCCCCCCCTATTCCGTCACAATAACAATATTGATGATGATAATAATAATAATAATCAAAAACAAAACGATAATATTAATTAAAACGATAATTAATGACGAAATTAATGGAAGCAATTGAAAAAGAAATTTACTGGCACCAGTAAATTGATATCTGAATTAATGAATTACTGAAAATATTCTTGATATCAATTTAATAAATTGATATGAGACAAAAAAAGAGAAACATAAAGTTAATATTGAACTCATAACATGTTTTTGCACATACTTAAATTAATGAAAACGAAGCATTATTTTTCGACAGAATTTTACTAAGTTTAAACGTGTTTGTACATTATTGGAGTTAAAAAGCTGATCCATTTTCAGTGTATTTGGTCTTTCAATAAAATATTTATCGATGAACAATTTTCTTTCTGAACGAAAGGTAGGGCATACAAACAAGTAATGAAACTCATCCCCAAGCGATTGCAAATTGCACAGCGTACATAGCCTCATTTCTCTTGGAGTATTTGAATATCTACCAGCTACAATCGGCAGGTAATGATTGCCACAGCGAAAACGACTTAATATTGTCCGATCTCTTTTAATGAGATCGATTAAGTATCTTTCTAAACATAAAGAATGTTTGAAGATTCGATAGTTAACACAATGCGAATTATCGTACATACAAGCAGACCAATACTGAGCATGAGAATCTCTCAATCGACGTTCCACAGTTTGTTTGACCCACTCATAGCTAGTATCTTCACAAATTTCCCATAAATAAGACATCCCCATATTGTCCAGAGTCAGCTTGATTTTTTTTTAACCAAGGTGCCTGATATATATTCTTCTCAAAGAGTAATTTTAAGATAATATACACCTTAATACCAGAAAATTTATCCTGTCCACTATGTACAATCCTACACCAGAAGTTTATCATTCTGCTTTCGATATATTTCTCAAGTTTAAGCCTCCCCAATTCACCAAGTACCATACAATTTGCAGTTGTTTTGTTGACAGAAAGGGCTTGCTTACAAAATTTCATGTGGAAAATTTCAAGATCATGTAGCACTTCAAATCCCCATATCTCACTTCCATAGAGCAGAATGGGCAACACAAGTTGATCAAATAATTCCAAGAGGATATCAATAGGTAAGTGCAGTTGATAAGTTTTAGATAATAGACTATACATTGCTCGTCTAGCTTGATTAAGTTGCTTAATTTGAGCTTTACGAAATTTGTTGTTGTAGTTAAAAGTAGTTCCAAGATAGACGTATTCATCAACAACTTCTACAATATCATGATCAAATTTAAATATAGGAATTTTTTGAACTTTACCACGAGAAAATACAACAACTTTGGTTTTAGCTGTGTTAACTTGAAGAAACCATTTTTTTACAGTAATCAGATACTGCATCAAGAGCAAGCTGAAGTTCACTTTCAGTTTTTGCAAGAACTATTGTATCGTCTGCATACAGTAATGTAAAAAGCCTGAGATAAACATCTATACCTTTTTGATACGCAGCTGCATCAATCTTGTCAGGAAGAATATTTATGTTTTTTTTGCAGATCGAGGGAGCGTAGGCGCAGCTATACTACACGTACGCGCGCGCGCTGGATATCCATGGTAACGTGTAATATAACTTTTTGCGCTTTTTTTGTGCAAAATCGTGCTTGCATCAAAAATTTGTACATTTCATGTGACGCGTATTGACCAATCACGATGCTTAACATACTAGAGCCATTTTATAAAATATGTTTAGCTAGTGCTAAGCCGCCTATACAGGTACTGCATTGTAGGGCATTTATCGCACAGCTTGAATTGCATGGCTTGAGCGCCATGAAAGAGAGGGAGTTGGCCGTGCGCAGGCATTTGAAATGAGGGGGGGGGGGGGGAGGGGGGATGTACGCGCGCGCATAGTTCACTTTTTTCTGACATAGTACCTTTTTTTCCCTAGGGAAAAAAGGTACTATGCGTGACGTCAGCAATAAAAAAAATGAACTATTCCGATGTAGTCGGCAGGAAACGTCTTTTTATAGTAAATCTATTCTTTATCTTGTTTTGTACACTCCCAATGCAACAATCTTACGATAAAGGATATAATACAAGTTATTGTTCTTTCTGTGTGCATGCCTGTTACTTTTACCAAGACTGGGCCAAATTTCTTATATGTTCATGATTCCATAACCTTACAGTACTACTTATAATGCTCCACGATCAACTTTTTCTGATCGATTCCACACCGTTTCTTTCACAATGCAATCGCATGACCAGAACTCAACTTACCACAAAATTAATATTCCAATTTGGTTCATTAGCTGAAAATATTATAAACCAATGGTCATGTACATACATATAGCCTTCGCCAAAATTAGAAACACGTTCCTGTCCAGCTTTGTACTATGTCTGCTAAGTGCATTACTTGTTTCATATCTATATTTCCCTATTAATATTTAAGTGATTATGTAGCCATCATATATAATAGCAGTGTATTTCATTTTATCGATCGCAAGTTCGGTAATGAGCGCAAATCAATGGATGGCATTATACAGACCGGTCATGATTAATCATAACTCTCTATATGCTGCTAATGTGTGATTTTCTTTCACAGACCATGAAAACTATTCTCACCTGGATTTGTGTCTGGCCTGCGGCATTGTTTAAAAGTAGATGTTCCAGTCCTAGTGCTTCCTTCACATATTAGATAAAAACTAAACATATTTTTAAATTAGAGAGCAAGATCAGAGAAGTGCGCAAAATATATATCTACATTTATTTAGGTGGTTAGAAAAATACTAAAGGATGTACACTATATATTGAAGACGAAAAGGAAAAAAAAACACGAAAATTGAGTTGAATTATTCCCCCCCCCCCCTCTCCATTCCAATACCGACGCCAATTTTTAGACAGTTTATAGAAAACTGCATATTTTAAGGTATGAACCTTTTTTTCTTTCCGCCCACCGTAATCGCCCTCACCTCCTCTTCACAGCTAGATTTGGATCCCTGGTAAAGAGACTTCCAATAAATACATTCATATTTCAATCTCCACTTCATATCCTGGTGCCACCACTGCACATAGTCCAATCAGGAATTGGGATCGAGACTGTGAATCATGTAATGTAAATATGCTTTTAGTGAACTTTGAATTCATCGCCGCAGTCAAGATCTTAAACACCAAATTATAATATTATTAGATAACCCCATATAAATTTAAACGTGGCCCCTGCTGTAAATAGATTGGGCCTATTTCTGAGGAAATAAATGTTAATCATTAACTTAACATAGATAAAAGATAATGGTACACATTGCAGTACACTAAAAACACCCAAAATGTAAGTTTACATTATTGTTAAGATATAAACTAAACAACAGCTTTGGCAACTCTCGTGGAAATAAATGAAATGCAAAAGGAGACGAGGGAATAATAGTTACGTACTTAAAATCAAAGTTCCCAATTACTGTCTTCCTTTTTGTAAATATTTGTAAAGGTACACAAAAATTCTCCAACTAAAATCTACGGATGCCATTATTCTCGCATTTCATTTTGAATTTTATATTATGTATCCATATATATGAAGCATATATATAACACCATAAATGGAAGTCGAATAATACATATATCATTTTATTTTAAGTCTTATCTGTTTCAAGCTCTAGTTGGGCTATCAATTTGATACATGATTGGTCGGTAATTAACGTGAGAAATAGGCCCTGCACTGTTCTTTCCTTCATTAAATTTGTTTGATACGCTTAAAGAAATAGTTGAGTTCTAGGATGATGTATTTGTAATCGTTTTCATTGTTATTATGCAAATGCGGGAGAACATCAGAGAGAAAATGTTCCCTGACAAGCATGGTTCTTCATATGCCTTCATATTTTAAACTTCTTCTACTTCTATGACAATACTCAGCAGGATCCATAAATATAAAATGTAACAGGTTAAAAAGTGAGGCCCTCAGTTTTATGCCACATGTTTTTGTAGTCCCATATAAATCTTTCTGTTTACATGCTTGTTACTGTTAACAACAGTGGGCCAAATTTCTTATAATGTTCATGATTCCAGAAACTTGCAGTACACAACAATATTTATAATGCTCCATGATCAACTTTTTCTGATCGATTCCACACCGTTTCTCTCACAATGCAATCGCATAACCAGAACTCAACTTTATCTTGACTCGTATTTTATATCTCTTTTCTTGTCATCAGGTTACGAAATACCACTTCAGTCGAAGCTTGATTTCCAGACGAATCCACCATGCCTGTTGCACTTGGTGAATGGCGGGTGCGGATAGGAAGGTTCATACATTGGGTCAGAGAAAACGACATAAGAGAGCAAAAAGTAAAGGTAATGACGGAGAGAATCCGGCGACTCAAAATATTGAATAAGAGGCTCCTTGAAAAGAAGGAAGAATCTGAAGATAAATGCACGTCCGAGCAAGACGACCTGAGTGCTAAAATGGACAATGCCCCACATGAATCTAGTATCATTAATAACGACACGCTGATTGATTCTTACAAAGAGGACAGCTGCAGTAGAAATGATTCTACAATTGAAGACAACAAGACTCAAACGGAATCGACCACAAAACATAAAAGCAATGGAGATGACTCTATATTTCCTTTCTTCTTCACCCTGTTGCTGTCGTTCTTCTCTTTATTGTTCTCTTTGATATTTTTCTTTGTCGTTGATTGTTTAAATCTACTAGAGAGTTACAAGTCTTTGCTGAAGTGGAGTGGTGAATCTTCCTGGAGGAGTACATGTCTTCGAATAATCGTGTGCAGCACTTTGGCCTACATTGTTTCGTCATACGTAATACTTACCAATGAGGATGTGCAAAATAATCTGGTGATAATCGGGGATAAGAACGCAAAAGTTGAATGTTTCATTAAAGCGAACAAAACTCCTGCTGAATCTACAAACAAAGCAAACAACACTACAAATGAATCTACCAAAGAATGCAACAACTTTCCAACAAATACTACCTTTGAAGCGAACAACACCCCGTTCACTACCACAGATAGACCATCAGAAAGTAAACAGTCAAAGACAAAAACATCAAAGAGAAAAACTATAAAAGAAAAAAATACTACAACTAAATTAACATTAAGAGAGAACAGTACTCTACCTGAATCTCCAATCAAAAACAGCATTGCTCCAAAAGAATTTCATATCGACACTCTCTCTACCATAACAGAGAAACCGTCAAAAAGAAAAACATCAAGGAGAAAAATCACCAAAGAGAAAAAGACTGCAACTGAATCTACCTACATCTCGAACAATGCTATAACTGAAACTTCCATCAAGGCAAACAACTCTCCAACTAAATTGAACATTAAAAAAGATAACAACGCCCAACCTAAATCTACCATCAAAGAGAATAACTCTCCAACTGAATATATAACCAAAGACAACAACACATCAAATGGATCTGCCATCAAAGACAACAACACTAAAACTGAATCTACCATCAAAGACAGCAACATTCCCTCTACAATCAAAGAAAAGTCATCAAAGAGAAAAATATTAAGGAGAAAAACCGCCAAAGACAAAAACATCGCAACTGAATCTCACTTAGAAGAGAACACCACTACAACTGGATCCAGCATCGAAGAAAAAAGCTCCTCAACTGAATCTGCGATCGAATACAACAGCACATCAACTGAATTTGCTATCAAAGACAAGAACTCTCCAACTGAATGTACCATCAAAAAGAACAACTCTACAGCTAAATCTGCCAATAAAGGCGGCAATTCTACAACTGAATGTACCATCAAAATCAGCAACTCTACAACTAAATGTACCATTAAAGAGAACAACGCTACATCTGAATCTACCATCAAAGTCGAAAGAACTACAGCTGAACGAACCATCAACTGTAACGACACTACAACGGAATCAACCACCAAAGACAGAAACTCCGCTACTGAAGCTACCATCAAAGAGTACAACCGTTCAAGTGAACCTACCATCAAAGATACCAATCTTCCAATTGAACCTACCATCAAATACCACAACACTCGCATTGAACCTAGCATCAAAGACAACACCTCTACAATTCATTGTAACTTTAAAGAGAAAAACACTTCAACTGAATGTCCAATAAAAGGCAACAACTCAACAAGTGAATCTACTATCGAATGCAGCAGCACTACTAATGAACCTGCTATTAAAGAGAACCACACTCCATCTAGAACCCCTACTGAAGAGAACATCAATCAACCCGTGAAAGTGAACATCGCGCAGGCAGAATATCCAGTACGATCCAGAAACCAAAAGGTACGTATCCATTTTCACGAGGTATTATTCTTCTAATCGGATTTCCTTCAAAGTCTCGAGATAGGTGTACAATTTTTATTTAAATAACGAAAACGTCCGTATCATCCAATGCCACGCCATATACATGTATGCAGGCAAATAAATAATTAGATATAATTATATAGAAGTGCATGTAAACAATTATCAACTTTTACACTTTATTCTCTAGTACTGAGTGAGAAATTGTATCAGATTTTACAAACTTTCATTTTCTACTTCAAAATATCGATGATATTTCGTTTTCTATATTCATATTCAGTTTTTTTTCACTTACGATTGACGTATGTGCACATGTTCATTGTAAATTCATTCAGCCTTTCCACAAATTTGTATAGTTACTATCAGACGGGAAACACGGTATTTCGAGTCAGATTCAAAGCAGCCTAAAAGGAACCACTGATGACCCCGCCATGCAAGAGAGCACCTGCCTCCCTGAGATGCTCCTGGTAAAGGCTGGAGATGTAGAGCAAAATCCAGGACCATTTGATAGGTAGACATCTTGCTCTTCCCTTTTTTCTTCCTTTTTTAGGGGGAGGGGCAGTACTCAAGACATTTAATTATTTTTATGTTACCATTTCTCTTGGTGATTTACCACAATCCAACGAAGGATTATTTTACCCACACACGTCCATCCACTGTGGAATACCAATTTGTTTACATCTCATCGTATGAAAATGGATTCTTTACATTCAACTAGTTCCAATTAAAACATGGATTCTTTACATTCAACTAGATCCAATTAAAACATGGATTCTTTACAATCAACTAGATCCAATTAAAACATAACGTCAAACAAAAGTTCATCGATGAAAAAGGAAAGGAAAAAGAGGTATCTCTCAATGCTTTTAAAACATGTATCAAAGCTCATTGCTTCTATAAATAACATAATTGTAAAGCAATTGAACATGTACATAGTAACTGCTCTATAGAAATACATCGTTATTATTAAAATTATTATTATTATTGTCCTTAAATACATTTGACAGGTCCATTATTCCGTCTTTCAACCATGCCAAATTGCCGTATAAACTGAAAATATGTTAAGAATGGAATACTAAAAGGAAGAAAATATCGGCCCTAAAAGACCCAAATGGGTACTTGTTCTCGTTGAACTCGTTTCGAGATATCTTCCCTACCTCTATATCAAAGTAACTATTGATAGCAGAGTGAAACTATCGGCTAACACTACCAGAGGCGGATCTAGCTTTTTGCCAAGGGGGGGGGGGGTGACCCAGTGGCGGATCCAGGATTTTCCAATTATCGCGCCGTTTTACTCTTTTACTTTTTCCCTTCTTTTTTCTTCTTTCCCCCTTCTCCCCCTCCCTCTTTTTCACTTGGCCGCCCAAGGGGGGGGGGGGGGTTAAACTGCCGAATCCCCTAGATCCGCCCCTGACTACTTAAGCCTCTTACTACTCGCTGGTGAATATACTGCCTCATGATTGATTCTTCTACGTGTTTCAGTTTCTTGTTTAAACAGATCAGTAGACATACAAGAACAAATCATTTAATGTATGTTATTTTCCCGATTTCTTATTAACACAGATCAGCGAATATTCATGAAAAAGAACTTGTAAACCTGGCGTACGATGTGCCTTCATCAAAATACACAGAGTTGTGCATTGAACTTGATGTATCGTACAATCAGAGCCAAACTATTCTTCAAAAACATCTGTTAGATGTTACGAGATCACTGATTGCGGTATTCTGTGAATGGAAGAACAGACAGAGGGATAGCACAGGTTGTCGTCACGTAATTGCTGCGGCGCTTCGTGGTGTTCACCTTGACGCACTCGGTGACAAATTGTCTGGAGGTAAAGTTATTGTTTATTTCAAATGCACTTTAAAGATATTTTCTTGGCATCTAATATTATTCCATGTCATAACATTATTTTATGTTCATTATGCACGCATTATTGTCATTTCCTTGAGGGCGCGGGCATAATAAATAAGCTGACAAATTTGAAAGATAACTGTTGTAAAGCCGAAATACAAGAATTGGACACTGCAGGTGTCTTTTTCTACGAATCCTAAAGAAAAGTGGAAAATTCAAAGGCCTAAGACAGGCACATTTACCCATGAGTTCACTTCGTTCTTTAAATTCCTATTCATCATAAAATATTTTCCGTGAATCATACGATTAACCAATTGGTGCTTTAGATAAAGGTCAAGGAAATGTTTTTCTGGGGCTTCATAATCGAGCTTTTTGTTTGTAGGCTGGAAAAAGAAGAAGATATATACTTAAACTTATTGAATCTATGAAAACAAATTATAAATAACTTCCCGGAAACAACAAGATTAAAATTGTACTTGTTTATGCTTTCTTAAAATTCCAAAACAAAAACTCTTTTACTGATATTGAACAAAACATTCATTTTGAATCTTGGTAAAAAAAGAAAGAACCAAATCATGTTTTAGGTAAAAACGAAAATGGGATAACATATATAACAGTAACATTTACGCCCGAAAATACCCAAGGTGTATGGCTTCCTTGTAATAGTGAAATATAAAAACATTGCTGTACGTATTATGTTTACGGAGCAATTTTGTATAACCACTAGTCAAATGATCTAGAATAAAATTCCGTTCCCATTACATATATTTTCTTAAAATATACGGTGAAAAAAAGTATTCACTGATTTATTATGAAAGTTGTTCATGGACATCAGCATACAACAAATAGTTCATTTGAGGAAAATATATCACACGATTGTACCAATTTTTTTTCTAACAGGTTGCTATCTCCCGCAAGAAGCAGCTCCAACTGGTAAGCAAGTATTACTTTGTTTAAGTAATGCAAATGTCAGTTTCAATATGTAATAAGTCAAACATGTTGGGTTATATCAATTTCATATCTTGGTAAATATAGCTTGCTCCACTAAAATTTGTCTCAGATCAGTGATATTTATTTTCATGATGAACTTCTTTTGTTTCTCAGAAGAAGGGGGAGGATTGGACCGGTGTAGTTGAGTTCCAGTCATGCGATTGCATTGAGCAAAAACAGTGTGGAATCCACCAGAAAAGGTTGAACATCTAGCATAAAAGTATTGGTGTGTACTGCAAGGTTGTGGAATCATCAAAATGATAAGAAATTGGGCCCAAGCCTTGGTAAAGTTACAAGCACTGTACACAGAAAGATGTATATGGGACTACACGAACATGTGGCATAAAAACCAGTCTCGATTTTTATGCTGTTACATGCCATATTTATAATATTAAGGTATTTTGAGGAGCCATGCCCCTCAGGGAACATTTTTAATCTGATGGTCTTCCACACTTGCATAATAACAATGATAACGCTTACATATTATTGTTCACCTCTTCCTAGTACTCAAAATTCTCTTTAATAGCTGAATATACAGGTGTCTATTTATGTAATCCCGTATCAGGTGAAATAGCGAAAAATGAGAGTTCACTCAGAGAGTTGGAATTTCTAATTTCCCGTTTTTGTTCAAATTACCACTAAATACTTAAACCATCATAACATATTAACCGATTAGACTATTATATACAGTGCGTCCCAGAAAAAACGAAACCGAGAATTATCGACGTTTTATCAGAACTTTAACACAATTATGATCAATAAATGACACATATTTGGAAAGCTTAGATCCTCCTCTTTCATTTGAAGCAACTCATATAATGCACTTTTCACGCATGAGTGATTACAATCAATTGGAAGAAAGGAAAACAAAAAATCATTTGGCGGACGATATCTGAATTTCAAAAAGAAAATCACATTTCTAGACAGTTGAATTTCTGCCCTTTCATATGACACCTCAATCAGGAAAAATGAGCTAGGAATAACAAAGTTCTGTTTGTTTAAAGTAGTGCTTGCATTTCCGTGTCGTTGACAATCAACCGTAGACGAAAGACTTCATGTATGGGTGATTGTCAACGAAACGGAGTTGCGTCTTTTGTCAATTCTGCTTTTTGCTACGGCAGGCAGCCAGTGAAATCGAATTCGTTTGCTAAAATTATGAAAATGTAAGGGCTACTTTAAATAAACAGAACTCTGTCATTACTTGCTGATTTTTTCCTGATTGAGGTGTCATATGAAAGGGCAAAAACTAAACTTTCTAGAAATGTGATTTTCCCTTTGAAATTCAGATACCGCCCGCCAAATGACTTTTCGGTTTCCTCTCTTCAAATTGCTTTTAATCCCTCATGCGTGAAATATGCATCATATGAGTTGCATCAAATGAAAGAGGAGGGTCTAAGATTTCCAAATATGTGTCATTTATTAATTATAAATGTGACTAAGTTATGATAAAACATCGATAATTCTCGGTTTCATTTTTTCTGGGACGCACTGTATAAAAAGATGATAATGAGAACAAAATTGTAGCTGTGTATTAACAAGTTATAATTATTTCATATAGAGCTTTTAGAGCAATATGGTAATAAGTAGTGTCGTTTTTTAATTTTTTTTTGCACCTTATACGATTATCCTATTTCACAGAAATTATATTAATCTTCGGGTTAATTTTGAAATCGGAAATTTTTCAGATTATCCGTTGTCGTGGTGACTCCCAAATTTCCCCCCGAACACGGCTTTGCAAGATCAAAACAGACCCACTTGACTTCAGCTCAGTTTTAGTATTTGAAATAATTCAAACGGAAAAGGAATAATAATATGTTTGAAGGATGATAGATAAGTTTGCTAGAATACAATATTTGTTTTTATCTGTGTAAATTATTTACTCAGAATCAGCAGTAGGAGAAGAAACAAAACCACTAACCAAAGAACAGGTAACTCAATGTGCTCAGGACTTCAGAACTTTCTACCGAACACAGTTATGCAAGATCAAGACGGATCCAAGTGACTTCAATTCCATTTTAGAGTTCGAAAGGATTTACACGAATTTAGTCCTGCTAAGAAAGGAAATGGGAACCACTAGGAAGACACCCTTAGACTACACCGAACTGCTTACAACAAAAGTCAATAAAGAATTTCCAAAACGTCTCATGGTGGAAGGCGAAGGAGGAGCAGGTAAGACAACATTCTGCTCCAAGATAGCATGGGACTGGGCGAATGGAACTAAAGAGTTTGAAGAATTCGACTGGGTTCTGGTTGTTCCTTTCCGAAACACCAAGGAAGGTCAGACTGTAGGGGATATAGCAAAGACATATCTGTCAGATAGCAACACGGTTCAATCGCACCAGATCGATAAATACATACTGTCTGCCCCTTTGAAAGTGTTTATCATATTTGACGGACTAGACGAGTATGAAGGTGATATCCTCACAGAGAGTTCAGATTTCGCTAAGATTATTCGGTCAGAGAAGTTTGTGGAATGTAGAGTCCTGGTGACAACACGCCCGTGGAGAGCAGTTCCTTTCAAATCCCACGAACGTATGATGCGAACGTTTGCTTTTTTGGCTGTAGCCGGGTTTGATAAAAAAAACATTTCGACCTATATTACTAAATATTTTGAGGATGAGCCGCCGGCAGGATATGAATTGATAAAGTATATAGAAAGCAACGACCTGATTCAAGAAAATATGGCTCCATTTCCACTTTACATAGCAATGCTTTGTATCTTGTGGCGGAATTCTGATGCCGACAAACGAAATATAATTCGGAAACTTAAAACCTTCTCCCAGCTGTTCACTGCGATGATAATTTTCCTCAAAGACCACTGCTTGACAAAACAGCACCAGAACCCTAATGTTAAAATTCTTACAAGCAAAGAGATAAATAATTACCTAATACAAATTGGAAAATTTGCTTACTATGGAGTTTTAAAGAAAAGGTTAACGTATACCGAAAAAGATTTCAGCGGATACGATGAAGCAATGGAGGCATGTTGTAGAATAGGAGTACTGAGTCGAGAAATTCTTATAGTGCCAAGACCGTACAGGCGTCTGAGTGACACAGATCCCGTGACCTGGAGCGTCTTCTTCCCTCACAAGTTGTTCCAGGAATACCTTGGCGGTATGTATCTTGCCTCTCTTTTTACGTCTGATTATGAGCAGTATGAAGAGGCGATTAGTGTTGTGATTCAGAGGCCACGAGAGTTCCACGACATTCTATACTTTACTGCATCTCAAACGAAGAACGTCGCTATTGATGTCACCAAGAGGCTAATCAACACGACACGAATTAGCATAGATGAACACATTATAGTGGATATCGCCTTCGAGGCGTATGATGAAGACGCGGCTAAATTGGTCGGACAGCAACTCTTTGGAAAACAAAAGACACTAAACATAGACGACAACATGTCAGCGCATACGGTGTCTGGATATCTTTTCATCATGAAAGAGATACAAATGGTGAGAGTAGTAGAATATATGCTAAAAAAAAAACAACTTAAACAAAACTTATGTTTCATGAAATGATAAAACATCACATCTTATTAGATAAATGATATATTTTCAGGGATTTTTGTAAAATAATTTTGCCATAAACAACTTATTTTGGTTGTATATGTTTTAGAAATGTTGATCGGGATCTATAAAAAAAAAAAAAATGCAACGGACCCCCTTTAATCGTTGGGTATAACATTATTTCTCTTTCATGGAAGAAATTAATGAATGAGAACAAAGTGAATATGATTTTGTCATTCTTTAGTTTAATGAATTTGGGAATTCTTTTCTCCAACAAACTATTGCATAGCAATTAGTTGCACACAGGTAATACTATCAAATTTTGTTTTATTCATAGGAAACTCTGATATTGAATAGAATATCATATGGTCCAACTGTTTCCCGTGACCTAGCAGACGTCATCTGCTCATCAACAGCATTAACATCATTGGAATTCAGCGGCGGGATGTTCCATGACGACTTCTATGGCACCCTGGAGGGCAAAGTCAAGACGTCAAAGGTATGGAGAATGCCCACAAAGTGAGGCAAAGTGGGGCGGACTGAGGATTATCTGAATAGGAGGGGGAGGGGTGCAAGACATCTTTCCTCGAAAAAAACATAGATACCAACTGCGACAATGTCTACAATGTCTTGGTTGGTCAAAGCTTTACAATATCTGTCTCATTTATTATCTGCCTTAGACAAATAAGGTGACTATGAAAAAGTGCAGTAACTTTAGTTGTTGATGTTCGACTCGCTCTGAACCTTTCTGGAAAATTCGTACTCTTCACGAAATGGAATAGTAAGCATAATTTATTAATTTTCCAGTTATGATGATATCCATTTTGAAGATTATTTGTTATTGTTAATGCTAATTACTTTTGCATTTCAATTGGAATTCCTATGCCTATTTATATTTTGTGAGTATGAGAGTTGTTGAAAAGAAGAAAAAAAAAAGTTTCACATATGTTTATCACCATAATAGGTTGAACGATTCTCACTGAAGTTGATGAATATATTAGATGAACATACATCACATAATCAATTTTACAAAGAGCTAGCCTCTGGAGCATGCTCAGTTGAGGTGAGCAATTTTATTCAAACGAGAACTCACAGAATTCGGTCGATATTATGTAGAGAAAGATTGCCAAATGTCACAAATGAAAGGATACACTAGTTTTGTTACTGTGGCCACTAGAGTGCTGATTGGGTGGGTGGGGGGGGGGGGGGGGTTGCCCTTAAAGAAAAACTATAAAGGTATAGACAACATGTACAATACTTTCAAATGAAAGGTGATTGGAATGGTAACAATTGACTTACAGAATCTTTCGATACCGTAAACCACTCGGTATTGTTAAATAAAATGCATCTTAATGGATTAGATCAGCATGCATGTAAATGGTTTCTTAATTACTTGAGCAATCGAGCACAATTCACTGTCGTAAATGGTGTTCAGTCATCTCCACATATAATTACATGTGGAGTACCACAAGGGTCGAATTTAGGGCCATTATTATTTTTGATCTTTATTAACGACTTTAATACCAAACTGTCTTTAAAATTGTGCTGTTTCATTATAATATATACCTGCATTTATTATGCTAGTAATAGATGCTAGATATTAAAAATCATTTGAATCAAGACTTACGGAATATTTCTGATTGGCTTTCATGTAATCGGTTGGCACTAAATACAAAGAAATGTGAAACAATGCTAATTGTATATTAAAAAAGAATTCGTGGAAAAATGTACACGTTTCTCTATTGATAACAAAAAACTGAACCAGATTACTGTGTGTAAATACCTTGGGGTATATATTGATAACTCGTTAGATTGGGATAAATATGTGAAACATTTGTGTAAAAGTACTGTGAAGAATTTGTATTTGTAAAAAAGAGTAAGACATTGCATCTGGCAAAAAACGGTATTACTTTTTATAAGTCAATTACTCAAAGTATTTTAGATTATTGTGAGGTTTTTTGGAATAATATGAAGAAACAAAATATTCAAACACTACAAATTTTACAAAATAGATTACTTAAAACAGTAATAAGAGTGGAAAATAGATACTCAACTAGACTTTTGTATGAGAATTTGTGTTTGGATACCCTAGTTGAGAGACATAACAACCATGTTCTATGTATAATGTATAAAATTGCAGACCAATCAACCCCGGATTATCTTTTAAGTAAATAAAATTTTAAATACACTTCCTATAGCTTAAGAAATGCTCCTCGCATATTTACTTTATCAAGAATTAAAACCTGCTTCAAAAAGAAAAGTTTGAGTTATTATGGTGCAAAACTATGGAATGATATGCCGGTAGAAACTAAATATAAACCAACTTACTATACTTTTGAAAGCAGTTAATAATATTTTTAATATCGTGTTTACTAGCAAAAAAAACACAACCGATTTGTTTTTCTTCTATGTTTTTTTTAAATTTTATTTTTTTAGTAAATATATTCTTTTATATATTGTTTTCTATTCGTATTCTTTTTCTAAATTAGGGCTTGTTTGGATTTCTCGCCTTCTAACCTATTTGTTTATATATATATATATGTGTATGTTTTATTTAACTTTGTATGTAAATCATGTTAATCTATAATGTATGTTTCTTTGTAAAAGTATGCCACCGTGCTAACATAAAATAAATAAACAAACAAACAAAACGAGAGGATGGAAACCCTTTTCGTACCCATACCAGGCTTTATATACAATAACAATTTCTTTCAAAACTGAGAGAAATTATGTGAATTAATGCAAACAGGAAAGTCTCTTTCTGGCACTGGGAAACACATTCCCAGTGCTCCAGATTTCTTCTTTTTTGTGGGGCGGGGTGGGGGTGGGGATGGGTTGTTTGGAGGAACAAAAAGGGAATAATGAATGAAGACTATAGCGGATTATAGGTTCTGAAGTGATTTTCAAGACTCACAATTTATAGATTATAGGTAAGGTACGTCAGGGGTAATTGAAATTGATACATAGCTTGGAAAATACTTTTGACATTTCGTTTGCCATATTTTAGAAACTATAAAGGTATGGATATAGCGGCTGTACTTTGGAGGACTAAAATATTCAAATAAGCGTTCTATAGCCAGCGTCATGGGTGTCGATCCGTAACTGATACCTATTCACCAGGGGGGATGATCTATTCATTCATCCCCCCTGATGAATAGGTATTACGTAAGGATCGACACCCATGGCCAGCGTAAATATACTTCAGGGGTTGATTGGGTGAAAACATACAGCCCCAATTTGTGTAGTAACTAAAGCAACAATTATCATTCCGTTTACAAAGAACAAATACTTGAGAACAATAATGTATTCGTATAATGAAGAATACAACAAGGGTTTATACAAATTTGCTGAGCATTAAACATGAACAAATCAAATGATATGTATCGGTAAGTGCATAGGAAGGAGGTAGGTTAAAGTTTAAAGGAGTAAAACATATTATATACATGTATATCATTTGTATTTTTTGGGGAAAAATGTACATACCTTCCCAAAAAATTGCATGAGCGACATGAAAACGATTAAAACGATATCTCTTCATTTTTGACATTTTGAAAGGAAACATCGCTAAAAGCTTGTGTCGTGGAGTGCGTCAAGAAATGGGGATACATTTCATACCCTTTTCTGTTTCCAAGAAATGCCGTCTACTATGATACTCCACCCCTACCTCCTCCCCCACAAAAGTCTTAATTTCTGATTATATGCAATTTTGAGACATCTGCTCTAGGTATAATAGACGAGAAGACAATAATGGAAATATATTACAAATATTTACAAGGTCTTGAAGTAGCCTACCAGGTTAGAAGCGCATCCGATGGCCAATGAAAATTGAATAAATTGAAATCATTACATTTGTAACGAGTTTCAAAGAAAAACAGGACATACACAACAAGAATGTTAATTTAAATGAAAAAAGAACGAACTTGACTGCCCATTTAGGAATTTGAATACCCTAGATCATCTTTCCGCAAGTGCCGCTGAATTTGAATGGATCGTGGTGCATGCGCTAAACGGAATAGATTTGAACGTCCGATACACCAAAATAATGACCAAAGTACAATTTTGGATGACAGGCTGCGCCGAGCAGGGGGTGTTTGCGCTATTAAATTGAGTGAACGTTTTTCTAAAATGGCTTAAAGTGCGGGTTCATAGAAAATCACAAATATGGCAAATAGCGTATTACTAGAAACTGGTAAGCTAACAGATGGCCATCATGCAAGTTTTAGTTCAACTACATATCGGGTGATTTATAAAAATACAAATAAAACAACCTCTATAGCATCTGGGATATGCGAGAGATTCGCCGGAAAAATAACGATGTTTTAATGCCGTCACAATATGAACCAACCCTGCCCAAGCAGACGACACCCCATAAAGAATGAACGTAATTGCAATGCTTTTATTTCTCAAATTATAATGAGTTTAGTGTATATAAATGTGATGGAATTTTACACCATTCAAAAAGGGATATGACCCCCATTCTGAAAATTAAATTCTTTTGTTTGTAAATACACAGGATAGGGGTTAATGAACAATCAAAGAAACCACACTTTCAAATTAAAAAACCTCCGGAATGATAGCATGGACGTCATTTGTTCCCTCTTGAAACGCCGAACATGCCGCGGTTTATGCAGCTGAAAATACAATGGCGTCCTATTTTGTTTACAAGCGACAGATTCCTTTTTCTTCTTTTTTCCTTGCATTTTTCATCCAAATAATATCATGCACGGGGTTTAGAGTGAGGCAATAGATTAAACATTTCGCCTGAGGGTATTGAAGTAAGAGAAATAACTGAAGAAAAGATGACAAAACAGGCAGTGAAATTGTGTGAGATGTCATAGGACATCGTCTGCTTGTGCATATCATGTTCAACATGTGACGTCATATCTCAGCAGCGACCGGAGAGCTTTTCAGGTGCTATGTCGGGGCTGTATCTAAGCGTTTTGTAATTGTTAATAATCATTACTTTGAATGTTGTCTTAGCATTGGCTTTTGATAACCTTGGCCAATCAAAGTGTCACCTTTGCAATAATGACATTAAAGTTAGTTTTTTAAATCAATGAATTTTCTCTTTAAGAAACTGCAAAATTTGCCAGGAAAGCCTATAATATATTCTATTTTATATCCCTTATCGTAAGATTGTTGCATTAGGTGTGTACACAACAAGAAAAAAGAATAGTTTGACTGTAAAAGACGTTTCCTGCCGACTAGATCGAAATAGTACATTTTTATTGATGACGTCACGCATAGTACCTTTTTTTCTCTAGGGAAAAAAGGTACTATGCGTGACGTCACAATACAAAAACGCATATTCTTGAACTATGCGTTTTCCAAGCTAGCGCGTTCATGATTTCAAATGCCTCTGCGCGGTCAACCCCCGCGGTGTCACGGCGCTAGCTCAAGCCATATGCAATTTACAGTGTGTGATAACTGCACTACACTTGCGCCAGCTAAACATTTTTTACAATTTTTTTTTACATCCTTCAATGTTTCATTTGAGCCGTGCAATTTTCTTTTATTTCTTTTCGATCTGAATGTAGATGTGAATGTGAGTATAAGGTTCATGTTATTACAGAAGTGTACAAGGAATAATACAGATGGAAGGGATATAAAACAAATATAAAATGACTCATTCTCGGAACAAGCTAAAACTATTCGCACTCAGGAACATCATTAGTACTTTTCTCCCTCGGGCCGATGGCCCTCGGGAGAATAGTACTAGTTGATGTTCCTTCGATGCGAACAGTTTCAGCTAGATCCTCGAGTGTCATTGTATATTTGTATAATATTACGTTATGATATATTATATTATATCCCTCACTTAAGTAATCCAGCAATCTGATTGGTCAAAATTGCATTCATAAACTTTAACTGTTCCCGAAAATTCCCGGTAACCATGGTTAAAAAACAGTTCAAAATCTCAATAACCATATGGTTATTGGGAAAATAGGTCAGTCTCCATGGTTACCCCATAGGTTTACATGTTAAATTAACAAGTTGTCCTATATGGCATATTTCACATTTCAATATATTATGCGATTTTGTATCATAATATGGAAGATTCAAAATTCCTATCCTTATATTATTTTTGCAATGACGATCTTCGTCATTGCTTTGTTTTCGTTCACATTCTGCTATGACATTCTTCGTCTTCTTCTTTTTTTTTGTCAGGAAATCACATTCGTTTTTGCACGTAGTGCTTAATTGTTATTCCTATCTAGGTCCTTTCATCTTGCCCTATTCCTTTCAAATCTCGTAGGCATTGTCTTTAGCATCCCAGCAAAGTCACTACATTCTTCGTTTTCCAAAATTACTCATGCGCGACCGTCAAGGCGCCAATTTGTTCGTTTCTGGTCCGTTTTACGGCCTTTCTTTCCTATAAAAAAAAGAAAGGAAAAGGAAGAGAGAAGCCTGGCGAGAAATGAAGAAAGACAAGGCAGTGGCACTAAAGGCCCGGTCATACAGAGGGGACGCATGGGGAACGCACGGCCAGCGCATTGGAAATTTGCAATTTTGGCCAGTGCGTTGTCGTGCGCCCAACTTTTGTCGTAGCTACAGCGAGCTGACACCAAATGCATAGCGTGTTGCTAGCGCGCTGAGCGCATACTGGGCGCATACTGGGCGCATACAGTGCGCATACAGACCGTACACAGAGCGCACACGATAACAAATTCCACGAATGCGCAACGTGTTGCTAGCGCGCTGGACGAATGGTCAACGCATGCACCGCGTTCTACGACGTACGGCCCGCGCATTGGAAATCGGAAAAGGCTGTGTGCAAGCGCGTAGCCAGGATTTCATTTTAGGGGGGGCGGTAGTGAGCACGCGAAGCGTGCGAATCACTTAAAGAGCGCGCGAAGCGCGCCCCCTAGGGGGGTGGGTGCAGGGAGGGGGGAGTTTCCCCTTTGAAAGAGCTTTGAAAGAAGACGATTCGTTGTACCTTTCTCGACTCATAATCCTTGTCTGAATTCAGTCCCTCCCCTCTCTCGCGCGAAGCTTTGACGTTTCATTAAATTATTAGAGAAAGAAGACGATTCGTTGTACCTCTCTCGACTCTTAATCCTTATCTGTATTCAGTCCCTCCCCTCTCTCACGCGAAGCTTTGACGTTTCATTAAATTATTAGAGAAAGAAGACGATTCGTTGTACCTTTCTCGACTCATAATCCTTGTCTGAATTCAGTCCCTCCCCTCTCTCGCGCGAAGCTTTGACGTTTCATTAAATTATTAGAGAAAGAAGACGATTCGTTGTACCTCTCTCGACTCTTAATCCTTATCTGTATTCAGTCCCTCCCCTCTCTCACGCGAAGCTTTGACGTTTCATTAAATTATTAGAGAAAGAAGACGATTCGTTGTACCTTTCTCGACTCTTAATCCTTGTCTGAATTCTGTTCCCCCCTCTCGCGCGAAGCTTTGACGTTTCATTAAATCATTAGAGAAAGAAGACGATTCGTTGTACCTTTCCCGACTCATATTTCAGTTTCCCCCTTCCCGCGCGAAGCGCGGAAGCTTTGACGATTCATTGTACCGTTCTCGACTCCTTTTCCCTTTTTCTTCCTACGTCCTCTTTCTTTTTTTTCTTCTCTTTCTCTCTCTTTTTTTTTTGGCCGGCGTTTTGGGGGGGGGGCGACCGCCCCCACCGCCCCCCCCCCTGGCTACGCGCCTGGCCTGGCTGTGTGCCTAACTTTTGTCATGATTCTGGAAAAGCTAGCGAGCTGACACAAAATACACAGCGTGTAGCTAGCGCGCTCTGCGTATACAGGGCGTGTGCTCCGCGTATGTCTGGCGCTGGTCTAGCGCGCTCCACGCATGTCTGGCGTGCCTCTGGCGTGTACATTCATGCGTCGAGCTCCGCGCACACTTTTGAGCATGTTAAAAAAAAACCGACGCACACAGCGAATGACGACGAATGCATAGCGCTGGTCCAGCGTTGGCCCAGCGCGCTCGACGAACGAGTAACGCATGATGACGCACGCCTAGCGAACGACAACGCACTGGCCCAAATTGCAAATTTCCAGTGCGCTGGCCGCGCGTCCCCCATGCGTCCCCTTTGTGTGACCGGGCGTTAAGACAGAAACGACGAGTAAGGGAAAACCGGGGGTGACTGACTAAATTTAATTTTTAGGATGTGCAAAACTGATACAGAATTCAGCTTATTTTCAAGCATGCTTGTTTATGTTAAGCCGTAGTGCTTGAAAAGATTATTGTAAAAACACTTCTAAAAAAAAGGCCGCGCCGACCCTTTCAAAGGGCGGCAGAATGGTAATCAAGACATTTTTGGGGGTCATTCCCGAAGGCGTGGGAGCTGTTATTGAAGAAGGGGCCGGCCATATGTAAATGTCAGTGACGGTAACGGTGGATAAGGGGAAAAAGAGGAAGGGGCGCACATTTGAACTGCAAGCGTATATTGGGGATGATCAGTTTGTGCAATCCGCGTCGAAATCCAGCATAAGATGTTCATGTAAGAGATTCATGTAAAAACAGTCATGATGAAGCCGCGCCCGGCCCCTACAAACAAGAATTGTAATCGGGAGATCGGCGGTCATTCCAGAAGGCTTGGGAGACGTTGTTTACCCGCCCGGCGCCACCCCTCCCCCCCCCCCACAGTGTTATTTAGGGTACGCGTATGCAAATTCATATTCAAACTTGAAACTTGAACCCCCCCCCCCCCCCCCCCCCCCCCCCATCTCCGGTGTGTTAAGTCGATACGGGCCGGATTTTTGTGTATTACGGGCCGGACTTTGTTACTTGAAAAGTATCCCTTCTCCGGAGATTTTAGGAACACAAAAGCAGTCGCTCCGACCCTGGAATAGGGGGTGGGGGGGGGGGTGGGGGTATTGAATAGAGGGGGCAGGCCACATAACATACCAAGCGGATTCGAAGTTAAATATTAAAAAAAGCCCCTGCGCTACAAAGGCCATCACTCTTTGGTGAGAAATTTGAAAAGGGCGCATTATTTTCGATGCCTTTAGAAGCTATAATAGTCAACAGTCAAATTTTAAGTAAACGATGGAGGGGCCGCTTCACAACTCTTATTTTTCCCTTCATTTGACATCAGCTCGTGCCAACTCACCTCCGCTTGTATTTGAACTCATGTTGGTAGTAATCATGGACATGGGCAACGATCCTGGGTCCGAATGGGTGATGCGTCCCACTGGGAATTTAGAAATATGACGGGAAGAACTACATAATTGGCTTTGGGGTTTTCTAGAATGCATAATTTTAGCATTCACAATTGCAAAGTCTCGCTTGGTCGCTACGCTCCCTCGCCCAATATGACTTTGTAGTATACTTGCAACCCCTTTCCCGAATTGCCTAGTTTGTTTCAGTAAAAGCAAATACAAACGGTCACTGAGAAGGATTTGGTTTAAGATCTATATACGTATTTTACGTGTCATCACGAATAGCTTTCAGCCGAGCAATCTTCAGTATTTACTAGTATATCGTCTATTATAAGACAACTGGGAGGTAATTGAAATAGATGTTTGTATTTCTTTCAGATTCCTACGTAATATTTACACACAGATACTTCGAAGTGAAAGTGTACTGTGGTAAGCTTAATAGATCCTGTATTTTTCTTTTCATTTCTACAAACATAATTGTGTGCTCTCACATGATTGTTTGAATATAGGGCCTCAGTCAGAATAGTACTTGCGCAGTAGCCTGTGATAATATCCAGGCTGTGTATCCTATGTGAAGCGTTTTTAACTAAGATAATTCATCCCCAACAATAACAACCCAATCGACGGATTTGCTTCTTATAGTGGTTTGTAAAAAAGGAAACTTATACTTATATTGTGTTCATATAGAATTCGGAGTGGTATGATCATGTTGGTATTTTGTAAGCGTGCGTGAGTGATAAAGTCATTCATGGATATAAATATGTAAAGATATAAAGAAAGTCTTTAATATAGTATGACAGTCATGAAACACAATATAGTACCACAGGAGTTTATTTGTTCTGGATTTCCAAATACATAGACGTTTTCATTGCAATCATGGTTGTAGGAAATAACTCAGCACGTTGGTAGTTTTTAAGCGAACGAGAGTGATAAAGTAATTCATGAATATATATATAAAGTGTTTAATATAATCTGACGGTCATGAAACATAATACCACAGGAGTTTAATTGTTCAGGAATTAAAAATAAATGGAAGTTTTCATTGCAATCATGGTTATAGCACGAGCTCGTTCTATACTTACTCCACAAGGATTCAAATTTTATCCCATAACACCTGCAGTTAATGCGGGATGGGGTTGCAGCCTTTCTTTCCCCGAAAATTTAAGAATTACCCATATCGAGCAGCGAGCTGCGCGAATTTAAATTTTTTAAATATCTGATCTCGTATATTTTGTTGATAAATAACACTTTTACAATAAACATATGCTCAAATTTTCGCTCGCTTGCTTCGCTCGCTAATTTGTAAAACCAGAAAAATTGTTATTCGGGCAAGAGGCTTCAGCCCCCCCCCCCTATGAAAATGTCAACAAAAAAATTCTAATTCGAGCATAAATTAAAAAAAAAGGGGATGTTGATATCGGACAAGATACATGATGTGAGCCTGCCCCCTTTCCGAAATTGTGCCCGCTTGCATAGGTTCAGGTACGGTGCTATGACCTTGTCAGTACGTTGGTAAAAATTTGAAAAAAACGGTCTGCGCGTTTTTCAAATTTCCGGCCCCCTCTATTGGAAAATCCTGGATCCGCGCCTGCCCTTTTAGGACCTTAAATTGCCATGAAGGTAATTTTAGACCCCAAGATGTGAAATTTTGCTAATACGATCATACCAATTCAGCTTTCCTTTGAAAGAAATACGGTGACCGTTAATTAATTAATTAATTAATTAATAATAACAATACATGGGCCGGCTGGTTGTGCGTATTAAAACTAAAACGAAAAAGCCAACAAAAAGCCAAGATCGGCATTGGCTGGAATAAAACATACAAGGTGCTACTTCGTTTTTCCAACGGCTTTTTCAAATTGTCTAATACTTGTGGTGGTGCACAAATATTTGAAATGGTTATATTTATGGATATTTTAGCCGTCGTTAAACCGATTTTGATAAAAAAAAAGATGATGTTGTCATTAAATTGTATGTTCTTTCAAATTTGACACTTTGTTGATCTCACAACAAAATTATTTTGTGCAGCGCCCTTTGCAACAGAACTTAACTATCCCTTTAATTGTTCGAAATTTCATTTTGGTAATTTTGGTAATTTAGATAATGAGTGACTTTTGGACATGAAATTACCTTAAAACAAGTAAAAATATATATTTCCTACTTGTTATTTCCTTTCAGGCAGAGCCCCATTAAGAGTTTGTTTACACTATTACGTAACATGATGATCCAATATCATAATCTATCTCACACAGAGCTGCAAGTTTTAACAAGAGAAACGAAATGGGGTGGTGTTTAGGTACCCCACCTGAATTACATATTTGGTTCCTGTGGTATAGCGGTGGGTATATTTGAACGAGAGCTTTTCGTAATGGTCCATAACAAGTTAATCGTGGGCATTTTTTATGAAAGGCCTTTTCAATATGAACGCCGTTATAAGTTGATACCTAGACTGTCCATGAAGTATTTTTTTCAGTGATATTTTTCAATGCAACTCATATAGTTTTGAGCGTAAACTATGATCTTTTAACAAAATTATTTAGAACAATTTTTTTTTTTTTTAAAGCACATTTTCGATATGATATGTGACATATGATAATGTCAGCTCTATCTTTCCAAAAATGGGACATCAATATTTGGTTGTCATATCTTCATTAGGCTCCCTGGTAGTACTGAACTGTTACCTTAACAAAATCTTTACTGATTCAGAAAAGTGTAAAAAAAATCCATACGACATGTATGGATCGCCCAATATCATAACATATTATATCATTCTTTTAAATGTTAAATTATATTATGAAATATTATTATAATATTATATTACAATATACTACATTACCTTACATTTCATTATATTATATTATTAACTTATTTATCAATTTATTTACAGTTTTATTATAAGCAGGATTGCCTCCTCAGTTCACAAACTGCTATCCGTGAGGACCTTACATAATATAAACAGTGCATAAAGAATATTTACAAACTTAATTAAACACATGAAAAACACAATAAACTAAACTTAAAAATACAAAGTTAAAGTAACACAAGAAACAAATATGAACCTTGAGTTATATAACATTACATAATATACTTAATTCATTAAGATTTAGGAAAATGCCTACAAAACTGAATAAAAACAACACAGGGTAAACAAGGAAAGTATCATAAGTAGTGATACGTATTATTTATTAAGTAATTTTTTTTTAATCCATCTAAAAACACATCTAGGATATTGAAGAGACTGATAATGATTCTCATACCTTTGGGAATTGGTGTGAATTTTGTTTGTGGATTCTGTTTGGATCTATAAGATTATAATTCCAATGCTTATTAACTTAATCTTAAAGGTTATCTTAAACAAATAATCTATTTTTTGTTTTAACCTATTTTCACGTAGGTTGGATCATCGGGCCATTCGTTACGTAAACTTCACCTAGATCATCAGTGCCACAACGATATGCAGCAGCATGGCTTAACTGTGGAAATGCTATTTCCAAACTTGGAACAACTGCGTTTCTCTACTCTTCAAACAGTGTCCCCTGACATCGTAGGGTCCTTAGCCCATTCTGGACTCAAAAAGCTGATATTTGATACAGCAAAACTTAATCGCCATGACATGGAAGAAGATGAGGAATATCATGTTCCTCTTGTCGTAGATCCCCCCTCTCTGGAACACGTTTTCTTGAAGTCATTTCCACTACTTACCAATCTCTTATTCAACGACCTTGTGATTGGAAACAATCGTTGTAAAATATTACTGAGCTCTCTCAAACAACATCAACACTTGAAAAACTTGTGGTAAGACACTACGTAAAATTCCAAACTCAATATAACATTTTGAAGATGGATTTGTAAAGTAAAAGAGTGTAGTGACCAAATATGTAAACAAATAGGTCGCTTCGGGCACATGTTTGATTATGTGCCTCATTGAGGGTAGGTAATTCAAAGAGAATGTAGGATGCCTCTGCCGGGAAATTCTGTAAAATAGTTGTCTCATCTCCAATATTTAGAAAACGCAGTGGAGTATCTAAATTAATAATTTACGCCTGCCTGACCCCATTAGAGAAAGGAGAAACGGACCTTCACTTGCCAGTGTGGTCAAAAGTGTTCAAAGTACAGAATGCAAATTTTCTTGCTCGGTCAATGCACTCCATTGCAAAAGAGAAATGTAATTTGTCAAAATGCGTCATTAGAATGCAAAATCCGATCTTCCCCATTTAGTCCCTATTTATGTTCCCATAAATGTTGCGTTTCCCCGGTCTTCCTTGCACCCTCCCACACCGCCGCGAAAATTTATTTAAGAACCAAGCCTCCGGGCCGAGCCTGTTTACCCCCCTCCCTGCACTTTTAAAAACGCTCCGCGATCCCTGCTGAAACCTGGAAACGTTCAGAGTGTTATTACATAATATTATTTAGCGAAAGAGGGGGAATACCCCCATCTAGATTATGGAGGTTTACACAAATTACATGTTTGAAACTTAGTTTTTTATCAATTTTGAACTAAAATAGGTGACTCTCGTCTTGGCGAGCTTATGTTCGAAGAAATTAAATGCAGTAATTGCACAAGATTGATAACTATAGCCAGACTATGTGTTAAATACAAACGTGTGATGGAGCGTATAGCTACCAATCAAGGAAATCTTTTTTTGGAATTCTGAACCTTTGTCATTATTTGTACAACGCGTGTACTCTCTGGTATTGGGTTGGGTTTACTTTTAGTCTACTTATATTTATTATCTAGAGTTGCGGGACACATACCCTTCGATGATAGTAACATCTATTAAGCTAATTTTTAAAAATGTTCTTACAGCCTAATGTCAGCCTCTGATATAATAATAATAATAATAATAAATTACATTTATATAGCGCTTAATACAAAGTTTCTAAGCGCTTAACAAAAAATTAAATTAAAGTAATGTTAACCTACAAATTACAAGAATATAATACATGATACATAATTATAATTAACAAATTCCTAATAACAATCATACAATAATAATAGTTAATAGTTAAACAAACAAAATATGATTACATTACATTACATATTAAACAGATAAGTCTTAAGTTTACTTTTGAATGTCTCTAAGGTTGGGGACTCGCGTATTTCATGGTATTTCATGATATGATAAAACATTTCGGATCACAATGCGGTATAAGTGATGTGTTGCCTAACCCCGAAAAATTCAAAATAGATTTCTTTACGCAATGAACTAAGGACACTTTTCAGGAATGTTTTCCCTTTTGGAAAACTACATGTTTCCTTTATTTTCTCTACGATGTCCACTTTCTCCTTTTCTTTCATTTTTTGTTGTAAATTGCCATGTGCTTGCTTCGGATCACAGCCCCTGATTTGCTTCAATTTCAAGTACTAAAAAATTGTAAAGGTCAAAAGTATTAGCTTTCCTTGTTGACACTTTTAGCCTGTCTAAATATCATGAATGTAGCTAGCATTTACATGTTAAGGGAAACGAGTAGAAAAGGTCGGAAATATGTTGAAAGATTGAGCATGAGCAAAATGATCATATTTACCAATAAAATATGAATGTAACAACCAAATCTACGAAGATCTCTTCGGGTTGCCCTCCCCTTAATGTATGTCACTTAATTTTGCGTAATCATTGTATTTTAAATCCTAAGCACAACATATAATTTGCAATTGAAAGGCCACATTAAGGATGCCAGGGTGCTGTAAACAATTTGTTTTCTCTTTCGAGGAGGAACTAATTTATCGATTTTGTTGTACTTTATACATGCTGCATCTTTAGGTTTTACCAAGAATCATAGTTTGAAGCTTATGGCAAACGATAATAATACATACATATTTGTTCAATTATTTTTTCTTTATCGTATCTGTTCAGTGTCATTAACTGTTACACTGATGAGGAGCTCGACCCCTTTGCGTCAGCTATCAACATGGAAAACAGGATGAAGGTTAATATTCAACATGACCAGGTAAATGGATTTTTTTGAGGCATCGATACAATATGAACACACCAAGAATGGCAGACCTGATGCAGCTATAATAAAAATCCAATTTACATAGATTAAGCCTAGTAATTTTACCTTGGGGCTTATATCGTTTCGAAGTGAAACATGAGCAATAACAGAAACTCTCCCAGTGAAACAAAAATATCCATACGAAACACGCAAAGACCTTTAGAGCTAGATATTATTGATATTAACCGCAAAGTAATAATAGTCAGCAATCGCTCAATAATATGGAGGTCCGATATGATAGGTGGAGGTTACCTCCTCTAAATCCTAATGCAGCACAATTGCATTTGATTAAAATTTACGAGAAATTGAGTCTCTGTTACAAATGTTTTACCTTTTTCTACAACCAAATATTTTCAAAATGTTGTCATTGAGCAAAAATTTAACAAGACCTATTTTCATTATGGGTCCTGCGATCAAAATTTCACAAATACGAGCATACCTCTTTAATTTTAATCCGGAATCATTTATACATCATTGACACCGCAAAAATGACTATACACCGACTTCAAACTGACTGACTTTTCGCCATTGGGGGTAATGACATTGTTTGAATAGTCTGTTGTCAACTTGTGCAGTCTCAGTGTGACTGGGGTATTAACTTTGTTGCTTAAACTAATCATATTTAATTGTGACAGGGCCAGAAGCGTCTCCACTGCTTTAAAATGTCATCACGCTTAGCAGATGCTCTATGCAATCGGACATCCATCCGGGAGTTGATTCTGTGGGATGGAATAATTTTCTCCGATGCTTGGTTTTCAGAGGAAAACCAAAGAAAAATAGACTCGAAGGTAATTATAATTGTGTCAGTGTTTTGGCCGCAAAATATTCTAATCGAGTTATTGAAATTAATGTTCCTCGAAATTTCGCAAAATGTGAATGAGAAGTATCCCATATGACCTATAGCATGTGCATTGTTTTTGTGTTTTAAGATATGATCGTTTAAGCATTTCAATTCTAATACCATTGATTTGTTTGAAAGTTGTGAACCTATATGATAACACAATGCTGCCATGGCAAAAAACCCGTATGGTACAAAAATATTTACCAAATGAACAAAACTATATCTGGAATATAGATAATGGAATTAATGTATACAATTTTCTAAAGTGTGAAATTATTTTAAATGAAATAAATTTGTTTGAAAATATACACATATTTAATAATTCTATAAACCTATTACATTTTTGCCTACAATACCGTTTACTGCCCTCAGAGAAATTACAATTTGTCTAGAGCATTGAACTATGAGCTTATTTGAAGGTGGCACTTTATAAGATTTATAAGCAAGTAAGATTTGTTTTTAAAACTTAATAAATAAAAGATATTATTTTAGAAGTTTTTTATATTAAGTAATTACGACCTTGATGTTGTATTAAGCATGTTTTCTATAACAAATAAAATTAATATAGAAATGCAGTGGAGGGAAAATTGGGGCACGTATCTCTAAACTAAATGATGCCAAAGGCCGAAATTAAGTTCATTAGCTGAAATCAATAAATTAAACTGTAAAGAAAGCAGCCCGCAAACTGAACATTGAAACAAAATGAAGTGTCAATAATTTGCTCGTTCGCTTTGCTAACCTTTTAGTTTTACCTGGTAATAAACGAAGTGATATACATGTTGTACAATACAGTCGCGTACGCAGAATTTTTTCGAAGGGGGGGGGGGGTTACAATTTTAAAATCGCGTCGAAAATAAGCAGATAAGCGGCGGGGGGGGGGGAATGGAGGACATATATATATATATATATGTTTTTGTCCCGAAATTTGAAAATTTGCCCCATCGATATTTTGTTCTGTCAGGGAAGCAGGGAAGGAGGGGGGGGGGGGAGGGGTATGGTCACCTGTATTTGGTCACCCATTAGCACAATTAAAAAAAATAAAAAAATAGGGGGGGGGGGGGTGTTCTTGCAAAACGCACAAAAAAAATTGAGGTGCGGTTAAAACCCCAAAACCCTCCCTGCGTACGCGCCTGGTACAATGCATGAATAATACATTAGTCAACATTTTAGCAAATCGGAAAGATATTATTGGATGTCGGCGCTTCCCTTCAAGCCGACGACAAAGGAACCCCAAAGAGGTAGCTTTCTGACTGAATTGACGGTCGTCGGTTCGGATGCCCCCCTCCCCTATATCAAGGTCCAGATACCCCCACTCCAAACGAACCAGGCCCTTTAGAATTGAAGTTTATTCCCCCCCCCCCCCCTACTCAGGGGTCGGAATGACCGCATGCGTGTTGCTAAAATGTCCGGTAAAGGGGTATTTTTCGTGCGACAAAGTCCGGCCCGAGAATTGTTAAAAAAAAGGGGTGTATTTGACTTTTCACCCGGAGATTTCTTTAAAAAGGGGTGTGTTTTTTCGTTTTTTCTCTCATCTCTTTGGACTCCTGAGAAATTTAGGGGGGTATATTGAGCATTTTTTCCTGATTTAGGGGGGTCTCCAAGGCAGGAAAAGCCCGCGAAAGGGGGGGGGGGTTCGGAAATGTTGGCAGTCCTCAGATAGGGGGCGCTTTCAAAAAGAGGGAACGAGCATATGCGTACCCTAAATAACACTGAGTAGGGGGGGGGGGGGCGGGAGTTTATTATTTTGATCATTCACCGAGCTTCAGTTTTACATCTTCGCAGTTCAATATCTAATACCCAAATGGATGTTGTTGTTTTTTATTTATAAAGAAATCGACCGCAAATTGAACGCGTGGTTTAAGTCATTGCACGGAGATAAACTTAAACTCTCATTATGCACGTTTTGTCGAAATGAATTTCTTTTCCATGGAATCACATCACCATGAAGACAACATTTAGCATATTAAGCCACAGTTTTAGTGTGTTTAAAAGAGCGTTTCAGTTAAATCTAGTAAAGAAAAGTCATTTGAATGGGTTATTGTTTTAATGTGACTGATTGCTTTGTTTTTATTAATCGACGTTAAACATTTCTTGCTTCAGAACTTCAAGCTAAAGGCTTTACAGTCTAATAAATTCAAATGTAAATTGATGTTTATCGATTCATAACACTTGATAGTGGTGGTGGTTATTTTACCTGACAGCTAAGAAAGCAATAAATGCTTGTTGCAGAACATCTCTTCTCGTCTTTGAAAGGCAAACAGTAGAGTAAATTGGTAGAATCACCTCGATAATAAGCTCAATTTGATGGAAATGGAGTACTCATTAAATCATTTTTATTTTCTATTTCTATAGCGTCTTAAGACTTTAGGCTACAATGTAATTACTACACTTGCTATCATGAAAATGATAAAATATCAACGTGTATTCCCTATAGTTTAAAATTGATAGTTCTCAAATTTGTTTTTGTTGATGTCATGAATGGCATCTCAACAGATAGAGAAGGTGTGTATTAAGGTTTGTTATCTAGGTGAGAATGACCCAACAGCATCACGTGACCTAGCCATGTTTCTATGTCTCCTGCCTTGTCTCACCGACCTGAAGATACTGAACTGTGAAGATCCATACTTATATCTTGGTGATGATTTCTACCACGAACTTGCTGGCAAGGCCTCATCCTCAAAGGTGATTTACAAGGTGTTGTAATACAAGAAATAGAAGATATTGGTGAAACCGTTGCATTGAATGATGAATATAAAACTGTCAATTACGTTGGCAGTTAATATAGAAACGTTATTTAAAGCGTTATTACTTTAATGTGACTGATTGTCTCGTTTTAGTAAATCGACCCTTAATGACCGTAATGTTCAGTAATTACAGCTTCTACCACACACCTTCATATGTTTCTGCTTTAAAACTACAAGCTAAAAGCTATAAATTACAATATTCAGAATGTAACATTTTTTTATATCGAGAGATTACACTTAAACAGAAAGTACCTTGATATTAATCGTAATTCGAAGGACATGAAGTGCATATTACATTATTATTTTTTATAATTCTGTAGCGGTCAAAGCTACATTGTAATTAATACACTTATGATCATAAAAATGATATAAGAAAAACATATATTTCCTATCGTTTTAAATTGACAGTTGTCCAATTTGTTGTTGTTGTTATCATGACTGGCATCTCAACAGATAGAAAAGGTGTGTATTGAGGGTTGTGATCTACGTCGGAATGACCCAACAGCATCACGTGACCTAGCCAGGTTTTTGTGTCTCCTGCCTTGTCTCACTGACCTGACGATAAAGGACTCTTACGATCAAAGCGGATATTTTAGTGATGATTTCTACCATGAACTGGCTCGTCAGGCCTCATCCTTAAAGGTGATTTACAAGGTGTTTTAATGTAATACATGGAAAAGAAGACATTGGTGAAACCGTTGCACTGAATGATGAATGGTGAAACTGTCAATAACGTTGTACCACTATTTAACTGAGACCAGTTTTAACCTGACAGTTAATATAGAAAAGTAATTTAAATGTGTATGAGTACGATAATATGACTGGCCATTTCGTTTTATTAATAGACCCGTAATGACGATGATGTTCAGTAATTAAAGCTCCTACCACATCCCTTTATATGTTTCTAGCTTTAGAACTGCAAGCTAAAAGCTCAATTACAGTTTACATAATAAAGAATGTAATATTTATGTTAATCGAGACATCACATTTAAAAAAAAAATCCCTTGCTATTAATCGCAATTCGATAGACATGCAAAAATATGACATCATTGTTATTTCCTAATTCAATACCATCTTAATCTGCAATGAAATTGATACACTTACGATCGTGAAATTGATAAAAGTATAACATTTATTCCCTATCGTTTGAATTGATAGATCTCTAATTTTGTTTGTTCTTTTATTTGGGACATGAATGGCATCTCAACAGATAGGGAAAGTGTGTATTGAGAGTTTTGATCTACGTGGAAATGACCCAACAGCATCACGTGACCTAGCCAGGTTTCTATGTTTCCTGCCTTGTCTTACCGACCTGACGATAAAAGAAATGAATCCGTACCTTCCTGATGATTTCTACCATGAACTTGCTGACAAGTCCTCATCTTCAAAGGTGATTTACAAGGTGTTTTAATGTAACACACATAAAAGAAGACATTTGTTACACCGTTGCACTGAAAGATGAAAGATGAAACTGTCAATTACTTTGTACCACTATTTTATTGGGGCAAATTTAAACATGACAGTTAATATACAAAAGTTATTTGAATGTGTTATAACGATAATGTGACTGATTGTTTGGTTTTATTAATCGACCCGTTATGACCTGGATGTTCAGTAAATGCAGCTTCTACCACAACCCTTTATATGTTTTTAGCTTTCGAACTGCAAGCTAAAAGCTCAATTACAGTTTAAATAATTAAGAATGTAATATTTAAGTTAATCGAGACATCACATTTTACAAAGAATGCGCTTGCTATTGATCATAATTCGATGGACATGCAGTAATTATTACATCATTATTATTTCCTAATTCAATAGCATGTTAACCTACAATGAAATTGATACACTTACGATCGTGAAAATGATAACAGTATATCACTTATTCCCTATCTTTTAAATTGATAGATCTCTAATTTTGTTTGTTCTTTTATTTGGGTCATGAATGGCATCTCAACAGATAGGAAAAGTGTGTATTGAGGGTTGTGATCTACGTGAGAATGATCCAACAGCATCACGTGACCTAGCCAGGTTTTTATGTTTGCTGCCTTGTCTCACCGACCTGACGATAAAGGACTCTGACGGTCAATACGTGAATCTTTACCTTCTTGATGATTTCTACCATGAACTTGCTCGTCAGGCCTCATCCTCAAAGGTGATTTACAAGGTGTGTTAATTTAACACACGGAAAAGAAGACATTTGTTACACCGTTACACTGAAAGATGAAACTGTCAATTACTTTGTACAACTATTTCATTGGGGCAATTTTAAACATGACAGTTAATATACAAAAGTTATTTTAATGTGTTATAACGATAATGTGACTATTTTTTGGTTTTATTAATCGACCCTTAATGACCGGGATGTGCATTAATTGCAGCTCCTGCCACACCCCTTAATATGTTTCTTGTTTTAGAACTGCAAGCTAAAAGCTCAATTACAGTTTAAATAATTAAGAATGTAATATTTATGTTAATCGAGACATCACATTTTACCAAAAAATCCCTTGCTATTAATCGCAATTCGATGGACATGCACAAATATGACATCATTGTTATTTCCAAATTCAATACCATCTTAATCTGCAATAAAATTGATACACTAACGATCGTGAAATTGATAAAAGTATATCATTTATTCCCTATCGTTTAAATTGATAGATCTCTATTTTTTTCTTCTCATTTTTTTTGTCATGAATTTCATCTCAACAGATAGAGAAGATGTGTATTCAGGGTTGTGATCTTCGTGAAAATGATCGAACAGCATCACGTGACCTAGCCAGGTTTCTAGGTCTACTGCCTTGTCTCATCGACTTGATGATAAAGGACTCTGACGGATATAACAAACATCTTACCCTTCTTGATGATTTCTACCACGAACTTGCTCGTCAGGCCTCATCCTCAAAGGTGATTAAGGTTTTTTAATGTAATACAGGGAATAAAAGATATTGGTTACACCGTTGTATTGAGTGATGAATATAAGACTGTCAATCACTTTATACCACTATTTCTTTGGGGCAATTTTAAACATGACAGTTAATATAAAAAAAGTTATTTGAATGTGTTATAACGATAATGTGACTGATTGTTTGGTTTTATTAATCGACCCGTTATGACCGGGATGTTAAGTAATTGCAGCTCCTGCCACACCCCTTAATATGTTTCTTGTTTTAGAACTACAAGCTAAAAGCTCAATTACAGTTTCATTAATTAAGAATGTAATATTTATGTTAATCGAGACACCACATATTACAAAAATGTGCTTGCTATCGATCATAATTTGATAGACATGCAGTAATTTTTACATCAGTATTATTTCCTAATTCAATAGCATTTTAATCCGATCTACAATGAAATTGATACACTTACGATCGTGAAAATGATAAAAGTATAACATTTATTCCCTATCGTTTAAATTGATAGATCTCTATTTTTTTTTCTTCTCATTTTTTTTTTTTATAAATGTCATCTCAACAGATAGAGAAGATGTGTATTCAGGGTTGTTATCTACGTGAGAATGATCCAACAGCATCACGTGACCTAGCCAGGTTTCTATGTTTCCTGCCTTGTCTCACCGACCTGACGATAGAGAACTCTGACGGTCAATACAGGAATCTTTTACTTCTTGATGATTTCTACCATGAACTTGCTCGTCAGGCCTCATCCTCAAAGGTGATTTACAAGATGTTTTAATTTAACACACGGAAAAGAAGACATGTGTTACACCGTTGCACTGAAAGATGAAACTGTCAATTACTTTGTACAAATATTTCATTGGGGCAATTTTAAATATGACAGTTAATATGAAAAAATTATTTGAATGTGTTATAACGATAATGTGACTGATTGTTTGGTTTTATTAATCGACCCGTTATGACCGGGATGTTAAGTAAATGCAGCTCCTGCCACACCCCTTAATATGTTTCTAGCTTTAGAACTACAAGCTAAGAACTCAATTACAGTTGAAATAATAAAGAATGTAATATTTATGTTAATCGAGACATCACATTTTACAAAAAAATCCCCTTGCTATTAATCGCAATTCGATGGACATGCAAAAATATGACATCATTGTTATTTCCTAATTCAATAGCATCTTAATCTACAATGAAATTGATACACTTAAGATCGTGAAAATGATAAAAGTATAACATTTATTCCCTATCGTTTAAATTGATAGATCTCTAATTTTGTTTGTTCTTTTATTTGGGTCATGAATGGCATCTCAACAGATAGGGAAAGTGTGTATTGAGGGTTGGTCTCTACGTGAGAATGACCCAACATCATCACGTGACCTAGCCAGGTTTCTATGTTTCCTGCCTTGTCTAACCGACCTGACGATAAAAGACATGAAACTTTTCCTTCCTGATGATTTCTACCATGAACTTGCTGACAAATCCTCATCTTCAAAGGTGATTTACAAGGTGTTTTAATGTAACACACATTAAAGAAGACATTTGTTACACCATTGCACTGAAAGATGAAAGATGAAACTGTCAATTACTTTGTACCACTTTTTTATTGGGGCAAATTTAAACATGACAGTTAATATACAAAAGTTATTTGAATGTGTTATAACGATAATGTGACTGATTGTTTGGTTTTATTAATCGACCCTTTATGACCGGGATGTGCAGTAATTGCAGCTTCTGCCACACCCCTTAATATGTTTCTTGTTTTAGAACTACAAGCTAAAAGCTCAATTACAGTTTAATTAATTAAGAATGTAATATTTATGTTAATCGAGACACCACATTTTACAAAAAATGCGCTTGCTATCGATCATAATTTGATAGACATGCAGTAATTTTTACATCATTATTATTTCCTAATTCAATAGCATCTTAATCTACAATGAAATTGATACACTTACGATCGTGAAAATGATAAAAGTATATCATTTATTCCCTATCGTTTAAATTGATAGATCTCTATTTTTGTTTGTTCTTTCATTTGGGTCATGAATGGCATTTCAACAGATAGGGAAAGTGTGTATTGAGGGTTGTGATCTACGTAAAAATGACCCAACAGCATCACGTGACCTAGCCAGGTTTCTATGTTTCCTGCCTTGTCTCACCGACATGACGATAAAGAACAATGGCGATGAATACGTGAATCTTTACCTTCTTGAAGATTTCTACCATGAACTTGCTCGTCAGGCCTCATCCTCAAAGGTGATTTACAAGGTGTTTTAATGTAACACACGGAAAAGTAGACATTTGTTACACCGTTGCACTGAAAGATGAAACTGTCAATTACTTTGTACCACTATTTCATTGGGGCAATTTTAAAAATGAGAGTGAATATACAAAAGTTATTTGAATGTGTTATAACGATAATGTGACTGATTGTTTGGTTTTATTAATCGACCCTTTATGACCGGGATGTGCAGTAATTGCAGCTTCTGCCACACCCCTTAATATGTTTCTTGTTTTAGAACTACAAGCTAAAAGCTCAATTACAGTTTAATTAATTAAGAATGTAATATTTATGTTAATCGAGACACCACATTTTACAAAAAATGCGCTTGCTATCGATCATAATTTGATAGACATGCAGTAATTTTTACATCATTATTATTTCCTAATTCAATAGCATCTTAATCTACAATGAAATTGATACACTTACGATCGTGAAAATGATCAAAGTATAACATTTATTCCCTATTGTTTAAATTGATAGATCTCTATTTTTTTCTTCTCATTTTTTTTTTTACAAATGTCATCTCAACAGATAGAGAAGATGTGTATTCAGGGTTGTTATCTACGTGAGAATGATCCAACAGCATCACGTGACCTAGCCAGGTTTCTAGGTTTCCTGCCTTGTCTCACCGACCTGACGATAAAGAACTCTGACGGTCAATACAGGAATCTTTCCCTTCTTGATGATTTCTACCATGAACTTGCTCGTCAGGCCTCATCCTCAAAGGTGATTTACAAGACTTTTTAATTTAACACACGGAAAAGAAGACATTCGTTACACCGTTGCACTGAAAGATGAAACTGTCAATTACTTTGTACAACTATTTCATTGGGGCAATTTTAAATATGACAGTTAATATAAAAAAGTTATTTGAATGTGTTATAACGATGATGTGACTGATTGTTTGGTTTTATTAATCGACCCGTTATGACCGGGATGTTAAGTAAATGCAGCTCCTGCCACACCCCTTAATATGTTTCTAGCTTTAGAACTACAAACTAAGAACTCAATTACAGTTGAAATAATAAAGAATGTAATATTTATGTTAATCGAGACATCACATTTTACAAAAAATGCGCTTGCTAATGATCATAATTCGATGGACATGCAGTAATTATTACATTATTATTATTTTCTAATTCAATACCATCTTAACCTATAATGAAATTGATGCACTTACGATCGTGAAAATGATAAAAGTATATCATTTATTCCCTATCGTTTAAATTGATAGATCTCTATTTTTGTTTGTTCTTTCATTTGGGTCATGAATGGCATTTCAACAGATAGGGAAAGTGTGTATTGAGGGTTGTGATCTACGTGAAAATGACCCAACAGCATCACGTGACCTAGCCAGGTTTCTATGTTTCCTGCCTTGTCTCACCGACCTGACGATAAAGAACAATGGCGATGAATACGTGAATCTTTACCTTCTTGAAGATTTCTACCATGAACTTGCTCGTCAGGCCTCATCCTCAAAGGTGATTTACAAGGTGTTTTAATTTAACACACGGAAAAGTAGACATTTGTTACACCGTTGCACTGAAAGATGAAACTGTCAATTACTTTGTACCACTATTTCATTGGGGCAATTTTAAAAATGAGAGTGAATATACAAAAGTTATTTGAATGTGTTATAACGATAATGTGACTGATTGTTTGGTTTTTATTAATCGACCCGTTATGACAAGGATGTTCAGCAAATGCAGCTCCTGCCACACCCCTTAATATGTTTCTAGCTTTAGAACTGCAAGCTAAAAGCTCAATTACAGTTTAAATAATTAAGAATGTTATATTTATGTTAATCGAGACATCACATTTTACAAAAAATGCGCTTGCTAATGATCATAATTCGATGGATATGCAGTAATTATTACATTATTATTATTTTCTAATTCAATACCATCTTAACCTATAATGAAATTGATGCACTTACGATCGTGAAAATGATAAAAGTATATCATTTATTCCCTATCGTTTAAATTGATAGATCTCTATTTTTGTTTGTTCTTTCATTTGGGTCATGAATGGCATTTCAACAGATAGGGAAAGTGTGTATTGAGGGTTGTGATCTACGTAAAAATGACCCAACAGCATCACGTGACCTAGCCAGGTTTCTATGTTTCCTGCCTTGTCTCACCGACATGACGATAAAGAACAATGGCGATGAATACGTGAATCTTTACCTTCTTGAAGATTTCTACCATGAACTTGCTCGTCAGGCCTCATCCTCAAAGGTGATTTACAAGGTGTTTTAATTTAACACACGGAAAAGTAGACATTTGTTACACCGTTGCACTGAAAGATGAAACTGTCAATTACTTTGTACCACTATTTCATTGGGGCAATTTTAAAAATGAGAGTGAATATACAAAAGTTATTTGAATGTGTTATAACAAAAATGTGACTGATTGTTTGGTTTTATTAATCGACCCTTTATGACCGGGATGTGCAGTAATTGCAGCTTCTGCCACACCCCTTAATATGTTTCTTGTTTTAGAACTACAAGCTAAAAGCTCAATTACAGTTTAATTAATTAAGAATGTAATATTTATGTTAATCGAGACACTACATTTTACAAAAAATGCGCTTGCTATCGATCATAATTTGATAGACATGCAGTAATTTTTACATCATTATTATTTCCTAATTCAATAGCATCTTAATCTACAATGAAATTGATACACTTACGATCGTGAAAATGATAAAAGTATAACATTTATTCCCTATCGTTTAAATTGATAGATCTCTATTTTTTTTCTTCTCATTTTTTTTTTTTTACAAATGTCATCTCAACAGATAGAGAAGATGTGTATTCAGGGTTGTTATCTACGTGAGAATGATCCAACAGCATCACGTGACCTAGCCAGGTTTCTAGGTTTCCTGCCTTGTCTCACCGACCTGACGATAAAGAACTCTGACGGTCAATACAGGAATCTTTCCCTTCTTGATGATTTCTACCATGAACTTGCTCGTCAGGCCTCATCCTCAAAGGTGATTTACAAGACTTTTTAATTTAACACACGGAAAAGAAGACATTCGTTACACCGTTGCACTGAAAGATGAAACTGTCAATTACTTTGTACAACTATTTCATTGGGGCAATTTTAAATATGACAGTTAATATAAACAAGTTATTTGAATGTGTTATAACGATGATGTGACTGATTGTTTGGTTTTATTAATCGACCCGTTATGACCGGGATGTTAAGTAAATGCAGCTCCTGCCACACCCCTTAATATGTTTCTAGCTTTAGAACTACAAACTAAGAACTCAATTACAGTTGAAATAATAAAGAATGTAATATTTATGTTAATCGAGACATCACATTTTACAAAAAATGCGCTTGCTAATGATCATAATTCGATGGACATGCAGTAATTATTACATTATTATTATTTTCTAATTCAATACCATCTTAACCTATAATGAAATTGATGCACTTACGATCGTGAAAATGATAAAAGTATATCATTTATTCCCTATCGTTTAAATTGATAGATCTCTATTTTTGTTTGTTCTTTCATTTGGGTCATGAATGGCATTTCAACAGATAGGGAAAGTGTGTATTGAGGGTTGTGATCTACGTGAAAATGACCCAACAGCATCACGTGACCTAGCCAGGTTTCTATGTTTCCTGCCTTGTCTCACCGACCTGACGATAAAGAACAATGGCGATGAATACGTGAATCTTTACCTTCTTGAAGATTTCTACCATGAACTTGCTCGTCAGGCCTCATCCTCAAAGGTGATTTACAAGGTGTTTTAATTTAACACACGGAAAAGTAGACATTTGTTACACCGTTGCACTGAAAGATGAAACTGTCAATTACTTTGTACCACTATTTCATTGGGGCAATTTTAAAAATGAGAGTGAATATACAAAAGTTATTTGAATGTGTTATAACGATAATGTGACTGATTGTTTGGTTTTTATTAATCGACCCGTTATGACAAGGATGTTCAGCAAATGCAGCTCCTGCCACACCCCTTAATATGTTTCTAGCTTTAGAACTGCAAGCTAAAAGCTCAATTACAGTTTAAATAATTAAGAATGTTATATTTATGTTAATCGAGACATCACATTTTACAAAAAATGCGCTTGCTAATGATCATAATTCGATGGATATGCAGTAATTATTACATTATTATTATTTTCTAATTCAATACCATCTTAACCTATAATGAAATTGATGCACTTACGATCGTGAAAATGATAAAAGTATATCATTTATTCCCTATCGTTTAAATTGATAGATCTCTATTTTTGTTTGTTCTTTCATTTGGGTCATGAATGGCATTTCAACAGATAGGGAAAGTGTGTATTGAGGGTTGTGATCTACGTAAAAATGACCCAACAGCATCACGTGACCTAGCCAGGTTTCTATGTTTCCTGCCTTGTCTCACCGACATGACGATAAAGAACAATGGCGATGAATACGTGAATCTTTACCTTCTTGAAGATTTCTACCATGAACTTGCTCGTCAGGCCTCATCCTCAAAGGTGATTTACAAGGTGTTTTAATTTAACACACGGAAAAGTAGACATTTGTTACACCGTTGCACTGAAAGATGAAACTGTCAATTACTTTGTACCACTATTTCATTGGGGCAATTTTAAAAATGAGAGTGAATATACAAAAGTTATTTGAATGTGTTATAACGATAATGTGACTGATTGTTTGGTTTTTATTAATCGACCCGTTATGACAAGGATGTTCAGCAAATGCAGCTCCTGCCACACCCCTTAATATGTTTCTAGCTTTAGAACTGCAAGCTAAAAGCTCAATTACAGTTTAAATAATTAAGAATGTTATATTTATGTTAATCTAGACATTACATTTTACAAAAAATGCGCTTGCTATTGATCATAATTCGATGGACATGCAGTAATTATTATATCATTATTATTTTCTAATTCAATACCATCTTAACCTATAATGAAATTGATACACTTACGATCGTGAAAATGATAAAAGTATATAATTTATTCCCTATCGTTTAAATTGATAGATCTCTAATTTTGTTTGTTCTTTTATTTGGGACACGAATGGCATCTCAACAGATACGGAAAGTGTGTATTGAGGGTTGGTCTCTACGTGAGAATGACCCACCATCATCACGTGACCTAGCCAGGTTTCTATGTTTCCTGCCTTGTCTTACCGACCTGACGATAAAAGACATGAAACTTTTCCTTCCTGATGATTTCTACCATGAACTTGCTGACAAGTCCTCATCTTCAAAGGTGATTTACAAGGTGTTTTAATGTAACACACATAAAAGAAGACATTCGTTACACCGTTGCACTGAAAGATGAAAGATGAAACTGTCAATTACTTTGTACCACTATTTTATTGGGGCAAATTTAAACATGACAGTTAATATACAAAAGTTATTTGAATGTGTTATAACGATAATGTGACTGATTGTTTGGTTTTATTAATCGACCCGTTGTGACCGGGATGTTCAGTAAATGCAGCTCTTACAACATCCCTTTATATGTTTCTAGCTTTAGAACTGCAAGCTAAAAGCTCAATTACAGTTTAAATAATTAAGAATGTAATAATTATGTTAATCGAGACATCACATTTTACAAAAAATGCGCTTGCTATTGATCATAATTTGATGGACATGCAGTAATTATTACATTATTATTATTTCCTAATTTAATAGCATCTTAACCTACAATGAAATTGATACACTTACGATCGTGAAAATGATCAAAGTATAACATTTATTCCCTATTGTTTAAATTGATAGATCTCTATTTTTTTCTTCTCATTTTTTTTTTTTACAAATGTCATCTCAACAGATAGAGAAGATGTGTATTCAGGGTTGTTATCTACGTGAGAATGATCCAACAGCATCACGTGACCTAGCCAGGTTTCTAGGTTTCCTGCCTTGTCTCACCGACCTGACGATAAAGAACTCTGACGGTCAATACAGGAATCTTTCCCTTCTTGATGATTTCTACCATGAACTTGCTCGTCAGGCCTCATCCTCAAAGGTGATTTACAAGATTTTTTAATTTAACACACGGAAAAGAAGACATTTGTTACACCGTTGCACTGAAAGATGAAAGATGAAACTGTCAATTACTTTGTACAACTATTTCATTGGGGCAATGTTAAACATGACAGTTAGTATAAAAAAAGTTCTTTGAATGTGTTATAACGATAATGTGACTGATTGTTTGGTTTTATTAATCGACCCTTTATGACCGGGATGTGCAGTAAATGCAGCTTCTGCCAAACCCCTTAATATGTTTCTTGTTTTAGAACTGCAAGCTAAAAGCTCAATTACAGTTCATATAATAATGAATGTAATATTTATGTTAATCGAGACATCACATTTTACAAAAAAATCCCCTTGCTATTAATCGCAATTCGATGGACATGCACAAGTGTGTCGATTTGTATCCGTGGTTGGGGGGGGGAGGGGTGGGGGGGGGGGGGGGGGGGTGATAGGTGCCAAAATATTTTCGGCAATGGATCATAGCAACCAAGAGGTAGAAGCGTGTGGCAGGTTGCACCCCTTCCACAAGCGCGTAACTAGCAGTTCATTTTAGGGGTGGGGCGGTCAGAAGTTTCCCCCTCCCCGGCGAATCGCTGAAGCTTTGACGTTTCAAATTATTGAAGAAAGAAGATGATTCGATGTACCATTCTCGACTCTCAATCCTTGCTTGAATCAAGTTCCCCTACCTCCGGGCGTAGCGCGGAAGCTCTGACATTTCATTAGATTATTATAGAAAGAAGACGATTCGATGTACCATTCTCGACTCTTAACTCTTATCCTGCCACAGGGCTAATCCCCCCAGTGCCAGATTTATAACGAGAATAATCTGATTAACGCGATGGTACTAACAATAGCGCGTGCAAAAGACTAGGTACAGTCCAATGGGCATGAACAATAACTGCTATTACAAATGCGTGCTAGCATGCAAGAAGCAGAGTTTCAAAAGCGTGCATGCAGCCTCATGGCAGGCTATGAGTAAATCCTTGTCTGAATCAAGTTCCCCTTCCTCCGCGCATAGCGCGAAAGCTTTGACGTTTTATTAAATTAATAGACAAAGAAGACGATTCGTTGTACCATTCTCGACTCTAAATCCTCGTCTGAATACATCCTCTTTCTTTTCTTTTTTTCTTTTTTTTTTTCTTTTTGGCCGGCGTTTTTTGGGGGCGACCGCTCCCACCGCCACACCTGGCAATGCGCCTGCCCATCCCTTCCAAGTTATTAACTTTTTTAAGTCACCCTCAATAAAGATAACATTTCAGAGAATATATGAGAGTGGTAATAAAATTAATAGCATGCTAAATGTTAGTCCTGACTCTTGCCTGCAGTGTAGGCCTACCAGACTGATATCATCTATTTTTAAACGAAATTTAGACAGTGGTGAGGGATATCAAGTTCTGAAAGTATTATGTTAGCAGTGGGCAAATGCATTAATAAGTAACCAGGAAAGGTTCATGAAGACAGAAAATTCTTTATTTCCTGGTGATAGAAATATATATGTTATGAATATTGATGTCTCCAAACAACAATCTAAAAAAAAAAATAGTTCTCATTAGTAAATAAAAAACATATTGCTTTTGGTTCTTCATTTGACTCTCTTCCTTCTTTAAAGGCCCACTACACTACTTGTAGCTACTTGCGCCCTCTATACAACAAACAATGCTTAATCGGTGACCATTGGTCCCCCATGATCCTCTTTTTCTTACGTTAACTGAGAGCTGAGTTGATGAGATAACCACCTGTCCAGTGACCTTGAAGGGCGGTCTAATCCCTCCTGTAAATTATGGCAGATAAGCTTTAATTGAACAACTGAATCGTCTCTGCGAGAAACTCAATTCAATGAAACAGAATATCACTGATGCAAAATTTGGTTCTCAAAATGACAGAAAATGTCCACTCCTCATACAAACTGTCTGTTTCTTAAAAACATAATATAAAACTTACGTTCCAACTATCAAACAACAAACTTCCATTATCTCCTTCTTCACCCAGATATACTTATCATACCAGATACGCTCTAAAATATAAGCATAATATTGCCCTAAGGCCCTGACCATGCAGAGCACTATTCTTTTTCTCAAAAACTATAACTTATTCTACTTCTTGCTCTCAAAAGCAAAATTCTCAAAATAATCTTAGTGATGAGGCATTCTTAGAAGGTGCATTATCAGGGGCGGATCTAGCTTTTTGCTAAGGGGTGGGTTTGACCAAAATAATGACGATGCGGAGCATCGTCCACTAGCCGCGAAGCGGCGAACCGATTTTTTGGGGGGTGTTTATTTGAACCCCGTAAGTGATGTTTTCCTGGCATCTATTAACACAATGGAGACCATAAAAAGCAGTGCATGATAACGTCTTTTTAAATCAAGTAACAGTTTAATACATAGTTATATCCAGAGTTATCATGTGTTTGGTTAAGTTACCAGATGAGTTGAATATCTTCTCACAATATTTGCACTTGAAAGGGTTTCTCTCCAGCGTGCGTTCTTTTTTCTTTCTTTTTTTCTTTTTTTTCTTTCTTTTTTTTTCTTTTTTCTTTTTTTTTTGTTTGGGGGCCGCCCAAGGGGGGGGGGGGTTGCAACCCCCAACCCCCCTCTAGATCCGCTTCTGATTATTATTATTGGAAGGGTGTTATAAACAAAACTTCAAACTTAATAACATTCTAACCTTCAGAAAAACCTTAACTATCTTATGCCTGTTACGTTTGAATATAATACAGAGGCCTACATCAGCTTTTCAATAAAACAAAAATAATTTGTGACATAATAATCTTTCTCATATACGGTTGTCTCATTAACTTCGGTATCTATTGATATATGTATGTATTATAAAAATGAGATAGCAAAATGTGTATATTGATGGTCATCTTGCGAGTAATAACCATTAACTATTCTCATCGGGCTCTCATCATTAATTTTTCTCTTCTTTTTTTTTTTTGATGGCGAATTATTGTGGGGGGATGATTGTACAGGCCCCCCACCTGAAATATTGGGGGGATATATCCCCCCCATCCCCCGGGATCGACACCCATGGACATGCAGTAATTATGATATCATTATTATTTCCTAATTCAATAGCATCTTAACCAACAATGAAATTGGTGCACTTACGATCGTGAAAATGATAAAAGTATAACATTTATTCCCTATCGTTTAAATTGATAGATCTCTAATTTTGTTTTTTCTTTTATTTGGGACATGAATGGCATCTCAACAGATAGGGAAAGTGTGTATTGAGGGTTGTCATCTACGTGAGAATGACCCAACATCATCACGTGACCTAGCCAGGTTTCTATGTTTCCTGCCTTGTCTCACCGACCTGACGATAAAGGACTCTGACGGTCAATACAGGAATCTTTTCCTTCTTGATGATTTCTACCATGAACTTGCTCGTCAGGCCTCATCCTCAAAGGTGATTTACAAGGTGTGTTAATTTAACACACGGAAAAGAAGACATTTGTTACACCGTTACACTGAAAGATGAAACTGTCAATTACTTTGTAAAACTATTTCATTGGGGCAATTTTAAACATGACAGTTAATATACAAAAGTTATTTGAATATATTATAACGATAATGTGACTGATTGTTTGGTTTTATTAATCGATCCTTAATGACCGGAATGTGCAGTAATTGCAGCTCCTGCCACACCCCTTAATATGTTTCTTGTTTTAGAACTGCAAGCTAAAAGCTCAATTACAGTTTAAATAATTAAGAATGTAATAATTATGTTAATCGAGACATCACATTTTACAAAAAATGCACTTGCTATTGATCATAATTCGATGGACATGCAGTAATTATTACATCATTATTATTTCCTAATTCAATAGCATCTTAACCTACAATGAAATTGATACACTTACGATCGTGAAAATGAAAAAGGTATTTCATTTATTCCCTATCGTTTAAATTGATAGATCTCTATCTTTTTCTTCTCATTTTTTTGGTCATAAATGTCATCTCAACAGATAGAGAAGATGTGTATTCAGGGTTGTGATCTTCGTGAGAATGATCCAACAGCATCACGTGACCTAGCCAGGTTTCTAGGTTTCCTGCCTTGTCTCATCGACTTGATGATAAAGGACACTGATGGATATAACAAGCATCTTTCCCTTCTTGATGATTTCTACCATGAACTTGCTCGTCAGGCCTCATCCTCAAAGGTGATTAAGGTTTTTTAATGTAATACAGGGAATAGAAGATATTGGTTACACCGTTGAATTGAGTGATGAATATAAAACTGTCAATTACTTTATACCACTATTTCATTGGGGCAATTTTAAACATGACAGTTAATATAAAAAATTTATTTGAATGTGTTATAACGATAATGTGACTGATTGTTTGTTTTAATTAATCGACCCGTTATGACCGGGATGTTCAGTAAATGCAGCACCTGCCACACCCCTTTATTTGTTTCTTGTTTTAGAACTGCAAGCTAAAAGCTCAATTACAGTTTAAATAATAAAGAATGTAATATTTATGTTAATCGAGACATCACATTTTACAAAAACTCCCCTTGCTATTAATCACAATTCGATGGACATGCACAAGGGTGTCGATTTGTATCCGTGGTTGTGGGGGGTGGGGGGGGGGGGTGATAGGTGCCAAAATATTTTCGGCAATGGATCATAGCAACCAAGAGGTAGAAGCGTGTGGCAGGTTGCACCCCCTCCACAAGCGCGTAACCAGCATTTCAATTTAGGGGGGGGGGGGCGGTCAGAAGTTTCCCCCTCCCAGGCGAATCGCTGAAGCTTTGACGTTGCAAATTATTGAAGAAAAAAGATGATTCGATGTACCATTCTCGACTCTCAATCCTTGCTTGAATCAAGTTCCCCTTCTTCCGCGCGTAGTGCGGAAGTTCTGACGTTTCATTAGATTATTATAGAAGACGATTCGATGTACCATTCTCGACTCTTAACTCTTATCCTGCCACAGGGCTAATCCCCCAGTGCCAGATTTATAACGAGATAATCTGATTAATGCGGTGGTACTAACAATAGCGCGAGCAAAACACTAGGCACAGTCCCATGGGCATGTACAATAACTGCTATTACGAATGCGTGCTCGTATGCAAGAAAAAGAGAAACAATAGCGTGCATGCAGTCTCATGGCAGGCTATGAGTAAATCCTTGTTTGAATCAAGTTCCCCTTCCTCCGCGCGTAGCGCGGAAGCTTTGACGTTTTATTGAATTAATAGAGAAAGAAGACGATTTGTTGTACCGTTCTCGACTCTAAATCCTTGTCTGAATACAGTTTCCCCTCTCCCGCGCTAAGCTTTTACGTTTCATTATCTTATTAGAGAAAGAAGACGATTCGTTGTACCGTTCTTGACTCAATTAATCCCTTTTTTCCTACATCCTCTTTCTTTCTTTCTTCTTTCTCTTTTTTCTTTCTTTTTGGCCGGCGTTTTTTGGGGGCGACCGCTCCCACCGCCACACCTGGCAATGCGCCTGCCTATATCCCTTCCAAGTTATTAGCTTTTTCAAGTCACCCTCAATAAAGATAACATTTCAGAGAATATATGAGAGTGGTAATAAAATTAATAACATGCTAAATGTTAGTCCTGACTCTTGCCTGCAGTGTAGGCCTACCAGACTGATATCGTCTATTTTTAAACGAAATTTAGACAATGGTGAGGGATATCAAGTTCTGAAAGTATTATGTTACCAGTGGGAAAATGCATTAATAAGTAACCAGGAAAGGTTCATGAAGACAGAAAATTCTTTATTTCCTTGTGATAGAAACATACATGTTATGAATATTGATGTCTCCAAACAACAATCTAAAAAAAATAGTTCTCATTAGTAAATGAAAAACATTTTGCTTTTGGTTCATCATTTGACTCTCTTCCTTCTTTAATTGAACAACTGAATCGTCTCTGCGGGAAACTCAATTCAATGAAACAGAATATCACAGATGCAAAATTTGGTTCTCAAAATGACAGAAAATGTCCACTCCTCATACAAACTGTCTGTTTCTTAAAAACATAATATAAAACTTACGTTCCAACTATCAAACAACAAACTACCATTATCTCCTTCTTCACCCAGATATACTTATCATACCAGATACGCTCTAAAATATGAGCATAATATTGCCCTAAGGCCCTGACCATGCAGAGCACTATTTTTTTCTCAAAAACTATAAATTATTCTACTTCTTGCTCTCAAAAGCAAAATCCTCAAAATAATCTTAGTGATGTGGCATTCTTAGAAGGTGCATTATTATTATTGGAAGGGTGATATAAACAAAACTTCAAACTTAATAACATTCTAACCTTCAGAAAAAGCCTTAACTATCTTATGCCTGTTACGTTTGAATATAATACAGAGGCCTACATCAGCTTTTCAATAACACAAAAATAATTTGTGACATAATAATCATTCTCATATACGGTTGTCTCATTAACTTCGTTTTCTATTGATATATGTATATATTATAAAAATGAGATAGCAAAATGTGTATATTGATGGTCATCTTGCGAATAATAACCATTAACTATTCTCATCGGGCTCTCATCATTAATTTTTCTCTTCATTTTTTTTTTTTTTTGATGGCGAATTATTGGGGGGGGGGGGGGGGGGGGGGGGTGGGGGGGGGATGATTGTACAGGCCATCCCCCCCCCCCCCACCTGACATATGGGGGGGGGGATATATCCCCCCATCCCCCGGGATCGACACCCATGGACATGCAGTAATTATGACATCATTATTATTTCCAAATTCAATAGCATCTTAACCTACAATGAAATTGATGCACTTACGATCGTGAAAATGATATAAGTATAACATTTATTCCCTATCGTTTAAATTGATAGATCTCTAATTTTGTTTGTTCTTTTATTTGGGTCATGAATGGCATCTCAACAGATAGGAAAAGTGTGTATTGAGGGTTGTGATCTACGTAAAAATGACCCAACAGCATCACGTGACCTAGCAAGGTTTCTATTTTTCCTGCCTTGTCTCACCGACCTGACGATAAAAGACTCTGACGGTCAATACAAGCATCTTTCCCTTCTTGATGATTTCTACCATGAACTTGCTCGTCAGGCCTCATCCTCAAAGGTGATTTACAAGGTGTTTTAATTTAACACACGGAAAAGAGGACATTTGTTACACCGTTACACTGAAAGATGAAACTGTCAATTACTTTGTACAACTATTTCGTTGGGAGAATTTTAAACATGACAGTTAGGCGAGGCGTCAAAAATATCGATACCAGCCGGCTACCGCCTCACGTATTGGCGGATCGAGGCTGCAATTTCGCCCGAAGCCTGGCTGGGGCAATTAATTTTCACTAATTAGCCCAGCCGGCTTGCGCCAGGCTGGGATCTGAGTTTTACCCCGGAATCTTTAATCGGCCCATCCACCCCCCGCCTGGCGGCACGTCTATAATTGGCTCAGCCGGCCTCCGCCAAAAATAGGTTGTTAAAGTTGCAACTTTAAAGTTACCAGTTGGCGACCGCCGTACGGAGATGCTTAAAGTTTTAGTGGCGGCAGCCAGGCGGAGATGCTTGTAATCCAGAATCTGCACGGTTCTTTATAATTTCCCCACACTTGATCCAAGCCGTCGAAGATGGCGTTATCAACAGACTCATAATTATGCTCACCAGCCCAGCCTGAGTTTCGCGGGGCGTCTTAATTTAATGATCACGCCATCATCGGCTGGTAGCAAGTAAGTAGGGAGAGGTTGTGTTGGTGCGGTGGAGATTAAAATTAAATAGGCCAGATTCTGACGAAGATTCTTGAAGTTGTAACTTGTTGAAACGTGTAACTGAGCTTTCCCTAAAAATGGCGCTTGGCTGGAATGCTCCCCCAGGGAGTATGTGTGCGGCAAAGCCTGAATCCGATGACCGGGGTAATAATATATATATAATTGTGAAGCGCTATTATAATAATATAAGAACTAGCTATTATTGCTCAAAACCCCTGAGCTTATTATTTACAATTTAAGTGGATAATTTCAAATATTTCATGTCATTTTATGTCTTTATATCCACTATCTTACACCATTTAAACTTGGTGTCCACTCAAGGGCGTCTCCAAAGGGAGGGGGTGGGGGTGCGACACCCTCCCCCCCCCCCCCCACCTGTCAGGATATTGTCGGTAAATTGGCTGTCGTCGGGGAAAAAAAGAGAAAAGGGGGAGGCGAAAAAAGAGAGGGAAAGGGAAAGAAAAGAAAAAAGAAAAAGAAAAGAAAAAAGGAAAAGAAAGGCAAGAGAAGAATGAAAGAGAAAAAAAAAAGAAAAAGAAAGAAAAAAGAAGAAAAAAGAGAAAAGGGAAACAAAAGAAACGGGGGAGGAAAGAGAGGAGAGAGAGGGGGGAGGTAAGGGTCTGAGAGAGGAGGAGTGGAAGTAAAAGAGAGAGGGGGTTGTTGGGTGGAGTCGTCTCGTCGAGGGAGCAAGAAAGACACGGGTAACATATATTGCTGTGTCGGATCAGCTGTGTCGGTATTCTTGCTCGATCCTCGTGTACTATATCAATGCAGGGGCGTCTCCAAAGGGGGGGGGGGGGGGGTGTGGGGTGCGATCTATCAGGATATTGTCGGTAAATTGGCTGCCGTCGGGAAAAAAGAGAGAAAAGGGGGAGGGAAAAAAAGAGAGGGAAAGGGAAAGAAAAGAAAAAAGAAAAAGAAAAGAAAAAAGGGAAAGAAAGGAAAGAGAAGAAAGAAAGAAAAAAAAGAACAAGAGGGAGGAAAGGAAAGAAAGAAAACAGAAGAAAAAAGAGAAAAGGGAAACAAAAGAAACGGGGGAGGAAAGAGAGGAGAGAGAGGGGGAGGTAAGGGTCTGAGAGAGGAGGAGTGGGAGTTAAAGAGAGAGGGGGGTTGTTGGGTGGAGTACGTCGTCTCGTCGAGGGAGCAAGAAAGACACGGGTAAAATATATTGCTGTGTCGGGTCAGCTGTGTCGGTATTCTTGCTCGATCCTCGTGTACTATAACAATGCAGAAGTTTGAAGTCGGTGAGATGTATATTGTCGGTCGGCCGACAAGTTTTTTTTCCCTAGGAACTGTGACTTTTTATCCGCTGGCCTTCCTTTAGTTTATTGTTTTGGTTAGTGATCGCGAGGAGGCGCGATAGCTCAGTCGATGGTCTCGTTATCCGGTGACCCGGGTTCGAAAGCAAGTCGATGCGCTAGTGCCCTTTGGTAAGGCATTAATCCTCATTACCAGGTCCCTCGGAGAGGACCTAAAGCCGTCGGTCTTCTGGTTGCTTACTTACAAGCATTTATTGCTTTCTTAGCTGTCAGGTAAAATAACCACCACTATCATGTATCATAACCCCCTCCAATGAGCGAAAATAACGGTCTGCGCGATTTTCAAATTTCCGGTGGCAAAAATAAAACAAAAATTATACTACCACTACTACTACTAATAATAATGTTACTGCTGCTGCTGTTGCTACAACTAGTCTACCACTGCTGCTATAAGGCCTATTACTACTTCTTTACTGTTATCTTCTACTACTGCTGCTGTTGTTACTACTACTACTAGGCGCGGTCCAGGATTTAATTCTTAAGGGGGGCCCACATTTGAAATTATGCGAGCCAAATATTGGTATGTAATGGTGACACCGGCAGTGGCAAAAACGTCTTTTTGGGGGTAGACAAAAAAAAATGCCGATGGCACCCCCACTCTAACATGTAGGCCCCGCCGTTGAACGTTTCTCAGCGGGGGTCAAGGGGTGGAGCCCCCAGAAGCTCAAGGGGTATAGGCATTTAATTACTGTCAGATGAGCATATTTTGATACCGTATTTGTGACACTGGCAGGACATAAATTTGTTTTGGGTCCAGAGGGCGGAGCCCCCAGAAGCTCAGGGGTTTTATACATTAAATGATCGTCAGATGAGCATAATTTTATACCTTATTTGTGACACTGGCAGGTCACGAATTGACGTGGGGTCCAGGGGCGGAGCCCCCGGAAGCTCAGGGGTTTTGAGCAATAAATTACGATCAGATGAGCATATTTTTATACCTCATTTGTGACACTGGCAGGACACAAATTAGTGTTGTGTCCAGGGGGTGAAGCCCTTAGAAGCTCAGGGGTTTTATATATCAAATCATCGTCGGATGAGCATAATTTTATACCTTATTTGTGACACTGGCAGGTCACGAATTGGCGTGGGGTTCCGGGGACGGAGCCCCCGGAAGCTCAGGGGTTTTGGGCAATAAATTACGGTCAGATGAGCATATTTGTATACCTTATTTGTGACACTGGCAGGACATAAATTGGTGTTGGGTCCTGGGGGCGGAGCCTTAGGGCCCTAGGTGGGGTCCAGGGGGCAGAGCCACCGGATGTCAAGGGGTTTTAGGCATTTAATTACGGTAAGATGAGCATATTAGCAAATTGAATGACGCAATTAGCTTTTTGAATGTTGATCTACATAGTCATTCAATTTCGCACGAACTACTAATTAACAACTTTTAATTACTATAGTTTACACAGAAATTATATTGCTGTAAATGTAAATGGGTTTGTAATTGCAAAAACCAGAAAGTCCGAAATAATATGTAAATAGTTTCTTAATTCCGAAAATGAAATGGACCGGGCTATTTATTATTGACATTTTGTTCTCATTTTCTTTATCACACGTTTTGTAATCTTGACACAGTTCATTCTTTCCTAATCGCTTTTTTAAACACCAATTTAGATTGGCCGCTTTTCAAAGACATGAACAAATTATTATGACGTGCGCTTACCAGCCGATAATTGATTTTTGTTCTTTCTTTTTGTTTATCCACGCACCGTAGTCTTGTAGTCTCCTTCTATTCTTTACGCGTTTTAGAAGAGGAAAAAGACGAAAAAAACACACCTGAAAACAATGTGTTTATTTAACACCTTCCCGTTCTCTCAAATTTTCTCAATGTCTAGCCATGATAACTCTGTCTCATTTTGTCTCGACATGCCACTATTGCCAATATAAAGATCCTCTACCTCTAATGCCCCATTGTACTACTTGTAGCTACTTGCTCCCTCTATATAGAAGACAAGCCTATAATAAATCGGTGACCATTGGTCCCCATGATCCTCTTTTCTTATGTTAATCGAGAGCTGAGTTAATGAGATAGCCATCTGTCAGTGAGCACCCTGGGCGGTCTATTCACTCCTAGCCAAACTAGTACAGTCGGTCTTTAAAGACAACATTACATCTATGCCTAGGAAATGAAGGCCTATTTATTATCCGCTACTAATTTACTACGCCTCTGCAAGTATCCTGATGGGCCTTTGTCATTTGGGTCCGATCGTTCACGAGACCCCCCCCCCCCCCCGTCTCCTCACACACACATGCCTTGCCGAGACATCAACATGGTATCATATGTACACCTATTCTACTGACCAAATATTTAATTGGGCGATTCCCAAATCCTTAATCCCCAACCCGAACGATAGAATCTGGGAAACCGCAAATCTGGACAAAAGCGATCGAACAATAACGTTGAGTCGCTGAGCGCGCGACTACATAGTAAAAGCTATATCACAATAGATGCTTAGAGCTCGCCGTTGACTTGTTTGTAAATAGGGACTTTTAGATTTGCGTGGACTGATACGTGTGACGTCCATTCAAGGCAGTGCATTAAAAGGACGTCGACCGTAGCAATCCACATTGTCTTCGTGCAAAACTAAAAGTCCCTAATAACCGATAAAGGTGTACGTTAGATAGAGTATTTGATCGTGAATCCTAACTTTTCCTTTTCTTTTCGTATAATTATGTCTGTTTAACTTTATGTTTTCTATTTGTTTCCATGACGCACCGCCCCACGAAAAAGCAATAACAACAACATAATCAGGAGTAAACAGGTACTAAATACAAAAGAAAAAGAAAATGATAATGATTATGAAGAGAATGAATGTACACATATTTGAGAACATTACAGTTAACTTTAAAAACATTACGGTAAAAAAAAAAAGTGCAATGCGATGCTGGTGTATCGCATTGTGCATTGTCTGCCTTCAGAGGGTTAACAGAACATACATGTATATGCTTTAGTTTTTATCTACGTTCTGTGATTTTATGATTCTTCACTACCAACATTCTGAAGATTACAAACTTAGTCGTAATGAAAGTCATATCTTAAAATGGGGGATTTGGAAAAAGAGCGATGTTTAATAGAGCAGATACAATAACAACACATTCTGGCTTTGCAATGCATATTGTCTTTTAGGACTATACAAAGTTTGGTTGTGTAGTTGCATATAGGCTACATTTTTCTATGTACGGTGTTTGTTACTTTATAACCAAGGCTTGGCTAATTCCAGAACCTTGGAGTACACACCAATACGTACATGTTACATGATCAACCTAAACTAAGTTTGCGCCCCCTAAGTTTTTAGAACAAGTTGCGGCACCTCAATAAAATATAAATTTCTGCACCCTAAGTTTCAAATTTGCGCCACCTTAGTTTCAGACCAATTTTGCGCCCCTTAAAATATAAACGTCCCCCCCCCCCAAGTTTCTGATCAATGCGGCGCGAGCCCTTCAACGTAATAAATACATTGTGCGCCCCCTAAATTTCAGAACAAGTTGCGGCACCTCAATAAAATATATATTTCTGCACCCCGCTAAGTTTCAGATCAAATTTGCACCCCCTTAGTTTCAGACCAATTTTGCGCCACCTTAATAACCAGGATATAAACGTCCTACCCCCTTAGTTTCAGATCATTTTGGCGCCGCCTCAATAAAATATAAATTCCTGCCCCAAAGGTTTCAGATCAATTTTGCACCCCCTCCTTAGTCTAAGATAGATGTTGCGCCCCACAGGTTAAGATAAATTTTGCGCTACCTCACTCGAATATAAAATGCCGCCCCTTAGTTTCAGATCAATTTGCGACCCCCCCCCCCCGAAGTTTCAGATCAATTTTTCGCCATCTCAGTAAAAGACAAATGTTGCGCCCCCGGTCAATAATGTATATATTTTCCGCTACCTCAGTTTCAGATCAATTTGCAACTCCTCAATTAATCAGCACTGTCATTTTTCTCTTCTTTTTTCCAAGTTTAATATTTTTCGTTATATACTTTCAATTATTTCGCTCTATATCTAACACCATCACTTTAATACGGCGAAAAACATGTGAACGCAACGTTGCCATATGATGGAAGGCACGTTTGAAAGGGAGAGGAAGAGAGAGAGAGAGAGAGAGGGGGGGGGGAAGGGGTGTCGAAGACCAAAGGGGAACCTTTGACCCATGTATTGTTCGTGAAATGCATGCAATACTGTTTAATGCACCCATAGGCCTGCAGTGATTGGGCATATAGAGTACCCTTTAATATACAAAGAGTTGCGAGACGAAGCGTCCGTTTTGTTGCGTTTTGTTGGAAACAGATATGGCGTTTGAATTATAATTTGGACATGCATGAAGTAATCAGTTGATTGAGTGAAACAAGCCCGGATGCGTGTGGCATGGAAAATTAAGGCATGCCATTAAAGGGATCCGGTAACTTTGTCTCAGATTCTGAAACAAAATTCTGGATTTAGCTCATGATGCAATGATAATTATAAACCTTTAGGTCAGTCAGGACCCCCATGACTTTTACAAGCCGATCGCCTGTCTGATTATCAAGATACTTATGATTGGAATGACAAATTTTGAAAACCGTTCGCCTGACGGTTTTCAAAACACTACAGTCTATAGGGGAAAACGAGTATGGTAAAACCGGTCACTCAACGATTTTTTACTTTTTTGAGGCACTTCTTGATCATTTTGAAGCGCAATTTTTTTAGGGCTTCAATATTACACCATATCACAGACACTGATAACATGTAGGGCCGTGTATCTCAGATTTAACATTGTTAAACAATCCCTTTAATGGCGTGCGACCTATGCCTTGGACGTGTCGGGCAGCATGCTAAGACATTTTCGACGTCATGCTTTACTCAATATATTTACAGAACATTCATCAAACATTGAACATTAGACAAATCTAACAATATTAAAAAAGAATCACCCCCTCCCTCCACACACATAGCCTATGCCATGCCGATACTTTGGGTAATTCAAGTTAGGCAGCCTTAATCCGCGCCAGACAATAGAATCTGGCAAGCCGGACAAAAGCGATCAAACTAGCGTTGAGTCACCGAGCGCGCGACTACGTATAGTAAAAAGCTACTAGTATATGACAGCAGATGCTTATTGTTGTTGAGCTCGCCGTTGACTTGTTGTTTATTATTTATATTTATATACAGTCCCCAAATAACCGATAAAGGTGTACGTTAGATAGAGTATTTGATCGTGAATCCTAACTTTTCCTTTTATTTTCGTATATGTCTGTTTAACTTATTTTGTTCTATTTGTTTCCATGACGCACCGCCCCACGAAAAAGCAATAATAACAACATAATCAGGAGTAAACAGGTACTAAATACAAAAGAAAAAGAAAATGAGAATGATAATGACGAGAATGAATGTACGCATATTTGAGAACATTACAGTTAACTTTAAAAACATTACGGTAAAAAAAAAAAAAGTGCAATGCGATGCTGGTGTATCGCATTGTGCATTGTCTGCCTTCAGAGGTTAACAGAACATACATGTATATGCTTTAGTTTTTATCTACGTTCTGTGATTGTATGATTCTTCACTACCAACATTCTGAAGATTACAAACTTAGTCGTAATGAAAGTCATATCTTAAAATGGGGGATTTGGAAAAAGAGCGACGTTTAACAGAGCAGATACAATAACAACACATTCTGGCTTTGCAATGCATATTGTCTTCTAGGACTATACAAAGTTTGGTTGTGTAGTTTGATATAGGCTACATCTTTCTATGTACGGTGTTTGTTACTTTATAACCAAGGCTTGGCTAATTCCAGAACCTTGTAGTACACACCAATACGTACATGTTACATGATCAACCTAAACTATACATTTTGCGCCCCCTAAGTTTCAGAACAATTTGCGGCACCTCAATAAAATATTAACGTCCTACCCCCCCCCCCCCCCCAAGTTTCAGATCAATGTGGCGCGGGCCCTTCAATAAAATATAAATTTTGTGCCCCTAAGTTTTTAGAACAAGTTGCGGCACCTCAATAAAATATAAATTTCTGCACCCTAAGTTTCAAATTTGCGCCACCTTAGTTTCAGACCAATTTTGCGCCCCCTTAAAATATAAACGTCCTACCCCCTTAGTTTCAGATCAATTTGGCGCCGCCTCAATAAAATATAAATTCCTGCCCCAAAGGTAGACTCAATTTTGCACCCCCTCAATGAAAGATCCATTTTGCGCCCACCTTAGTTTCAGATCAATTTTGCGCCCCCTCTTTAGTTTAAGAGAGATGTTGCGCCCCCGAAGGTTAAGATAAATTTTGCGCTACCTCAATCGAATATAAAATTGCCGCTCCCTTTTTTTCAGATCAATTTTGCGCCCCCTCTTTAGTTTAAGAGAGATGTTGCGCCCCCGAAGGTTAAGATAAATTTTGCGCTACCTCAATCGAATATAAAATTGCCGCTCCCTTTTTTTCAGATCAATTTTGTGACCCTCCCCCCCCCCCAAAGTTTCAGATCAATTTTTCGCCATCTCAGTAAAAGACAAATTTTGCGCCCCCGGTTAATAATGTATATATTTTCCGCCACCTTTTTTTCAGATCAATTTGCAACTCCTCAAGTAATCAGCATTGTCATTTTTCTCTTCTTTTTCCAAGTTTAATAATTTTCGTTATATACTTTCAATTATTTCGCTCTATATCTAACACCATCACTTTAATACGGCACATAACATGTCAACGCAAAGTAGACATATGATGGAAGGCACGTTTGAAAGGGAAAGGAAGAGAGAGAGAGAGAGAGGGGGGGGGGGTGGGGGTGTCCAAGACCAAAAGAGAACCTTTGACCCATGTATTGTTCGTGAAATGCATGCAATACTGTTTAATGCACCCATAGGCCTGCAGGGATGGGGCATATATAATACCCTTTAATATACAAAGAGTTGCGACACGAAGCGTCCGTTTTGTTGCGTTTTGTTGGAAACAGATATGGCGTTTGAATTATAATTTGGACATGCATGAAGTAATCAGTTGATTGAGTGAAACAAGCCCGGATGCGTGTGGCATGGAAAATTAAGGCATGCCATTAATGGCGTGCGACCTATGCCTTGGACGTGTCGGGCAGCATGCTAAGACATTTTCGACGTCATGTTTTACTCAATATATTTACAGAACATTCATCAAACATTGAACATTAGACAAATCTAACATTATTAAACAAGAATCACCCCTCCCTCCACACACATAGCCTATGCCATGCCGACACTTTGGGTAATTCAAGTTAGGCAGCCTTAATCCGTGCCAGAACAATAGAATCTGGCAAGCCGGACAAAAGCGATCAAACTTGTGTTGAGTCACCGAGCGCGCGACTACGTATAGTAAAAAGCTGCTAGTATATGACAACAGATGCTTATAGTTGTTTACTTGTAGTTTATTATTTATATTTATATACAGTCTCCTAATAACCGATAAAGGTGTATGTTAGATAGAGTATTTGATCGTAAATCCTAACTTTTCCTTTTCTTTTCATCCAGTATATATTCAGACAAATGTCTGTTTAACTTATTTTTTTCTATTTGTTTCCATGACGCACCGCCACACGAACAAGTAACAACAACAGCATAAGGCAATTAACCAAAATATACATGTTTAGCGTCCCCGCCCGCTTCCCTTTTTAGGGCCCCCTCCTTTTTTGTTTTCTTTTTTAAAGTAAAAAAAAAACATACAAACACTGTTAAAGGTACTATGTCCCATTTGCAGGCCAAAAAATGAAAAGGTTAAATTCCAACGGCATTTGAAAGACAATACTAATTTAGAACTTCCCTAAAAAGAGGGAGCTTGAACATGTCTTTAAGTGGGAAAATAAAGACTATTAGTCGTCGAATCGACTTAGGAGCTATAGAGCCAGTAAGTAATAGTCTGATTTTCAGACCATTGTACCGAATGGTCGTACGTTTTATGCTTCGCAAAGATTCAATTAGTTTAATTTTGGCCATTACAAGAAGTGGGTTATTGATGTAGACAAATGCTCATGTACCCTTTACAGCTCACTTAATATATATATGTTATTACCAAAGATGAAAACAGCCAATCAGTCACCCAATAGTGTCTGACAGTGAAGTCAAGCAAGTAAACCAGTTTCATTGCATAATTTGAATATTAGGACACTGCTCAAGTTTAAATTTCACAGATAGGACATACATAACATATTCATAATTCCTGCAAAGTTCTGCAGAATTTGATGTAGGCTGCAAAAGGGACATTGTATCTTTAAAATGGATCTATTTCTGATTTTAAAATTTAAAAAATCCCCTCAGCCATCTTGGCTGCAGGGAAAATGTACCAAGCGGCCATTTTGAAAAAGAAAAAAAAAGAAGAAAAAAGGCCTCCTCCTTCCTATTTTTTTAAAAGGCAGAACGCTAAACATTTTTATTTTATTTGGCCTAATATATGTCGCCGTCATGTTTTCAAGTTCTAATGAGTTGCGTTTTAAAGTTCAGTCTAGAAATCAGGGGCACTTTATCTTTCGAACAAATATAAATCTAAGGTCGCCTCTATCGGTTATTTGGGGACTAAATAGATATGAATGAGGCCAAATAACAAAAACGAAGTGTTTCTCGCCTCCTTTTTGGCCGCCGCCTCCTTTTTTTGTTTTACTATTCCGGAACCCCCCCCCCCCAACAAAAAAGCCTGTGATATATATTTTGTTTAAATATCTTCTAAAGTGATACAAATCATTTATTTTGTCATACATTTCATCACTATACTCACTTAGCACAATATCTATGAATAAATGGGCTTGGCCAGCTATAATAAGCAATTGGCAGCCATCTTGGAAAAAAATTGAAAAATATAGGATTTCCCATTCAAATTAATTTGTCGTGCGTTCAAATTCGACGGTTTTAGTGCAGTCAGGTATATACCGGGTTTATATTCCCTTTTCTAGTTTTCAAATCTATGGAATTTTCGTTAGAATCTACGTATGTTTCATTCATATTAATAAACGATGTGCTTCTTTAGCTATTTGGTCATTCGATTTGGCGCAACACGATTTTCTGACAACGCGACGGTGTACTTTTAGCATTCTAATTCATTTGTAGCATTCAAATTAGCACTTTGTGCACTTCAATTGATGGTCAATATACATGTATCGTTTATTACACACTTTTTATAGCTCATTCTTTTTCTTTCAAGATTGTTTTTTCATGTGTATTTCATCATATTTCATTTTCTTGCAATTATACACTTATACTTATTAGATTGATCTAATATTCATCAGCATTTAAGTTTGATTGTTAAGAAGAAAAAAACGACTTGCATCTACAGACCTGATAGTCTCAGCATACTTGTAAATGTTCATGTAAGGAAGATGTTTGTCTTATGTTTAATCATAAATTTATCATAATTTCATCATAATTTCATTATGGAAGAAGGGTACAATATTGTGACTGGGGTAGGTACTAGAGTCAACAATTTGAACATGATTCATTATTTAGCCATGTCTTTAGTCATCGATCTATGAAACTCTTTAAGAAAAACAGAGTGGTGCGCTGGGTATAAGAGACGATGTGAATTACTTGTGTAAAATTCCGAGTCTGTAGTAAAACAAAAAAAAAGGGGGGGGGGGGCGATTGAGGGTACCCCAACCTTTCCCGGGTATATGAACATGTCTGTGCAGAAATGCCTTATCCCTTGATTTCGCCCCTTCTTTACTTTATGTCTGACTACACCCATCTGCATTGTCCTGAAAATAAATAAATGGAATAACAGCTTAGACCCCAATGGCAAATGATGCATTTTAACTGCATTATTTACAAATTGTAAAAGTTTGTTGAAATTCTTCCCCCTAACATTCCTAACTTGAATACAAAATATTACGAATACGAATGACAGGGGTTAATTTGAATGATAAAAAATACGCTTCGACAAGTGAATATTAATTTGAATGCTAGTTGAGCAGTTTCTAAATTGAATGACAGATCTATGAAACCCTTCGACCAAAATCCTAAATTAAATACAAAAACTGGAAAATTGAATGATAATTGGCACGGCAAAGCCGATCTGCGCTAACTTAAATACAAAGTAAATGAATTCGAATGACAAACACGCAAATTTGGCCGGGAAATCCTATAGTAAAAAGTAATGCCCTGCATGCCTCCTCCGTTTTGTGTTAAAGTCTGGACGAGAAACACGATATTTTTATTATTTGGCTTAATAACAAACATATCAACGGCGAGCTCAACAATGAGGTATCTGTTGTCATATACTAGTAGCTTTTTACTACGTAGTCGCGCGCTCGGCGACTCAACGCTTTTTCGTGGGGCGGCGCGTCATGGAAACAAATAGAAAACATAAAGTTAAACAGACATAATGAAAGGAAAAGTTAGGATTCACGATCAAATACTATATCTAACGTACACCTTTATATGTTATTTGGGGACTTAATAGATACAAATAATAACAAACAAGTCAATGGCGAGCTCATCAACTAAGCATCTGTTGTCATACACTAGTAGCTTTTTACTATTCGCGCGCTCACTCAACACTAGTTTGATCGCTTTTGTCCGGCTTGTCAGATTCTATTGTTCTGGCGCGGGTTGAGGCTGCCTAACTTGAATTACCCAAAGTGTCGGCATGGCATAGGCTATGTGTGTGTGAAGGTGGGGGGGGGGGGGGTGATTCTTTTTTTAAATTTGTTAGATTTGTCGGATGTTCAATGTTTGATGAATGTTCTGTAATTATATTGAGTAAAGCATGACGAATAAAATATCTTAGCATGCTGCCCGGCACGTCGAGGGCATGGGTCGCACCCCATTAATGGCATGCCTTATTTTCCCCTGCTGCACGCAAGGGGCTTGTTTCACCCAATCAACTGATGACTCCAAGCATGTCCAAATTATAATTCAAACGCCATAACTGTTTCCAACAAAACGCAACAAAACGGACGCTTCGTGTCACAACTCTTGGTATATAAAAGGGACTCTATGCGCCATCCCTGCAAGGCCTGTGGGCGCATTAAACAGTATTGCATGGCTTTCACGAACAATACATGGGTCAAAGAAGAGGAAGAAGCAAAGAAAAGGGGGTAAGGAGATCGAGGGCCTTGCCTCTTAGGCTGTTGCCTCCCCAACCCTCCCCAACCCTCCCCAACCCAACTCCAATAAAAAAAAATTAAGAGCGAAAGAAGGAAAGGGAACGAAAAAAGGAAAAGAGGAGATAAAGGAAAGGGGAAAAGAAGAAAAGAAAAGAAAAGAAAAGAAGCCAACAAGTTGTGGATCGGGGGAGGCAAAATTCAAACGTGGTGTATTTCTAATTCCATAACCTTACGGTGACTTACAAATGTTGCTAAATGATGGTCATTTGACGGTAATTTAATGCCTAAAACCCCTGAAATTCTTGGGGGCTCCGTCCCCTAGACCTCAAGTCAAAGAGTGTCCTGCCAGTGTCACAAAATAATATGGTATAAAAAATACTCACCTGACCGTAATAAAAACGCCTTAAACCCCTAAGCTTCCGGCGGCTCTGCCTTCTGGACCAAACCAAAGGCCCTAAAGCGGGCCCCTAAATGTTTATCTGACCGAAATTAAACGCCTAAAATCCCTGGGCTCCCGGGGGCTCCGTCCCTGAACCCCATGCCAATACGTGACCTGCCAGTGTCACAATAAGGTCCCCTCCCCCCCCCCCAAAAAAAAGGAGATAAAGGAAGAGGACATAGGAAGAAAAAGTAGCAGAGTGAGACAAAGAACATTTATTTTTAATTCAGACAAGGATTATGAGTCGAGAACTCTACAAAGAATCGTCTTCTTTCTCTAGTAATATTTTAATGAAACGTCAAAGCTTCCACGCTTCGCGCAGGAGAGGGAAGGGGGCAATTAAATTCAGACATGGATTAAGAGTTCATCTTCTCTTTCCTTAAAAACAGGCTTTACTTCTTCAGCCAGAAGGGATTAGACCGCCCAGCGAGCCAGCGAGGTCACTGTGACAGGTGGCTATCTCATTAACTCAGCTCTTATTTAACATAAGAAAAAGAGGATCATGGGGGACCAACGGGCACCGATTGGAGAAGTTTTCTATATAGAGGGAGCTTTGAATTTGGCCGCCTTTTAAAGACAAATAATTAAGACGTGCGCTGACCGGACAATTATTGATATTTCTATCTTTCCTTCTAATCACGCACTTGCATTCTCGACATAACTTTTGTTTTCTTTTTCTTTTTAATAGAGCTATAGAATTTCTATTTTAAATGAAAAAAATACACTCGAAGAAAAACTGTTTATACCTTCTACCCTTTTCTATTATCGACCTATTTACTCAATATATTTACAGAAAATTCATTTAATAAAAAGCTATACGATAATATATGCTTCATTGTCTTGCTTGCCGTTGACATGTTTGTTTTTATTATCTATTCAGTCCCCAAATAACTCATAGAGATGTACGTTAGATTTATATTTTCTAAATTCTTCGAAAAACAAAGTACCCCTGATTTCTAGACTGAAATTTATCTTTCAAACGCAACTCATCAGAACATGACGGCGGCATATTATAATATAATTTAAATATTGTCTGTCTCGCCTCGACTTGACAAAGATAATATTATCTGCCTCACCTCGACTTGACAAAGATAACATTTTGGCAGGCATATTTAAAAACAGATCATTGTGGCGGGCATAGTTAAAATCACGACTTCACTTTCAACCAATCAGATGGCAGGATTAGGAAAAATTCTTAAAGTAAGGTATAAAATAGGATTTATATCATTGAAGCATAACAAAAATAAACACAAATATATGATTTGGGTATTAACAACAATAGGCGAGCCAGTAATTTAAAATAGCAAATCTTATGTTGTTACCAAAATTATTTTTTTGAATATGAAAATACAAGGCATCTAATCCATTTACAGGCAGGATGCATCTACATGAAGTGAGCCCACATATATCCACGGTACGACTGGTCTCTTTATTGAAAAAGGCATATCAGAAAAGAATGACCACATATTTGTCTCTAGTGACAAGTTGTTATTGTTGTTTTGGGGTTTATAAGGCTGTCCAATCTGAAAAGATTATTTTCGCAAGGCTTTACTGGTTTTTTGAGTTATTTATCAGTGATGATAAGATGGCGCTGTTTATTTTGCTCTGACAAATTAGATTCTGCTTTATGAAGATATCGTTTGGCAGGATGTGGCGGTGAACCAGGCGGCGGGTGGCTGGTTCAATTAGGCCGGCGGGGGCCCAGACGACCTCATTAAGAAGAGGCTCGGCTCCCATGCGAGAGGCTGGAGTTTGGCGGCATATCACTGTCCTCCCGTCGGCGGCAGCCAGGCTGACCTCATGTTTTCTAGCTTTTTCCGAGGCTCGGTTTCCATTCGAACGGCGGCAGCCGGCGCATGCTTTTGGATGCCATATCCTACCGCCAGGCGGTAGCCGGCTGAGCTAATTTAAAAAATGCAGCCAAGACGCATAAGTGCAGTTAGCTGCCACCGGCTGGTATATTTATTTTTGACGCCTCGCCTTAATATAAAAAAGTTATTTGAATGTGTTATAACGATAATGTGACTGATTGTTTGGTTTTATTAATCGATCCGTTATGACCGGGATGTGCAGTAAATGCAGCTCCTGTCACACCCCTTAATATGTTTCTTGTTTTAGAACTGCAAGCTAAAAGCTTAATTACAGTTTAAATAATAATGAATGTAATATTTATGTTAATCGAGACATCACATTTTACCAAAAATTCCCTTGCTATTAATCGCAAATCGATGGACATGCACAAGGGTGTCGATTTGTATCCGTGGTTGGGGGGGGGGGGGGGGGATGATAGGTGCCAAAATATTTTCGGCAATGGATCATAGCAACCAAGTGGTAGAAGCGTGTGGCAGGTTGCACCCCCTCCACAAGCGCGTAACTAGCATTTCAATTTAGGGGGGGGGGGCGGTCAGAAGTTTCCCCCTCCCCGGCGAATCGCTGAAGCTTTGACGTTTCAAATTATTGAAGAAAATAGATGATTCGATGTACCATTCTCGACTCTCAATCCTTGCTTGAATCAAGTTCCCCTTCTTCCGCGCGTAGTGCGGAAGTTCTGACGTTTCATTAGATTATTATAGAAGACGATTCGATGTACCATTCTCGACTCTTAACTCTTATCCTGCCACAGGGCTAATCCCCCCAGTGCCAGATTTATAACGAGATAATCTGATTAACGCGATGGTACTAACAATAGCGCGAATAAAACACTAGGCACAGTCCAATGGGCATGAACAATAACTGCTATTACGAAAGCGTGCTCGTATGCAAGAAACAGAGAAACAATAGCGTGCATGCAGTCTCATGGCAGGCTATGAGTAAATCCTTGTTTGAATCAAGTTCCCCTTCCTCCGCGCGTAGCGCGGAAGCTTTGCCGTTTCATTAAATTAATAGAGAAAGAAGATTTGTTGTACCGTTCTCGACTCTAAATCCTTGTCTGAATACAGTTTCCCCGCTCCCGCGCAAAGCGCGGAAGCTTTTACGTTTCATTATCTTATTAGAGAAAGAAGATGATTCGTTGTACCGTTCTTGACTCAATTAATCCCTTTTTTCCTACATCCTCTTTCTTTCTTTCTTCTTTCTCTTTTTTCTTTCTTTTTGGCCGGCGTTTTTGGGGGGCGACCACTCCCACCGCCACACCTGGCAATGCGCCTGCCCATCCCTTCCAAGTTATTAGCTTTTTCAAGTCACCCTCAATAAAGATAACATTTCAGAGAATATATGAGAGTGGTAATAAAATTAATAACATGCTAAATGTTAGTCCTGACTCTTGCCTGCAGTGTAGGCCTACCAGACTGATATCGTCTATTTTTAAACGAAATTTAGACAATGGTGAGGGATATCAAGTTCTGAAAGTATTATGTTACCAGTGGGCAAATGCATTAATAAGTAACCAGGAAAGGTTCATGAAGACAGAAAATTCTTTATTTCCTTGTGATAGAAACATACATGTAATGAATATTGATGTCTCCAAACAACAATCTAAAAAAAAATAGTTCTCATTAGTAAATGAAAAACATATTGCTTTTGGTTCATCATTTGACTCTCTTCCTTCTTTTATTGAACAACTGAATCGTCTCTGCGGGAAACTCAATTCAATGAAACAGAATATCACTGATGCAAAATTTGGTTCTCAAAATGACAGAAAATGTCCACTCCTCATACAAACTGTCTGTTTCTTAAAAACATAATATAAAACTTACGTTCCAACTATCAAACAACAAACTACCATTATCTCCTTCTTCACCCAGATATACTTATCATACCAGATACGCTCTAAAATATGAGCATAATATTGCCCTAAGGCCCTGACCATGCAGAGCACTATTTTTTTCTCAAAAACTATAAATTATTCTACTTCTTGCTCTCAAAAGCAAAATCCTCAAAATAATCTTAGTGATGTGGCATTCTTAGAAGGTGCATTATTATTATTGGAAGGGTGTTATAAACAAAACTTCAAACTTAATAACATTCTAACCTTCAGAAAAAGCCTTAACTATCTTATGCCTGTTACGTTTGAATATAAAACAGAGGCCTACATCAGCTTTTCAATAAAACAAAAATAATTTGTGACATAATAATCATTCTCATATACGGTTGTCTCATTAACTTCGTTTTCTATTGATATATGTATGTATTATGTAAATGAGATAGCAAAATTTGTATATTGATGGTCATCTTGCGAGTAATAACCATTGACTATTCTCATCGGGCTCTCATCATTAATTTTTCTCTTCATTTTTTTTTTGATGGCGAATTATTGGGGGGGGGGGGATGATTGTACAGGCCATCCCCCACTCGAAATATTGGGGGGGGGGGATATATCCCCCCCCCCTATCCCCCAGGATCGACACCCATGGACATGCAGTAATTATGACATCATTATTATTTCCTAATTCAATAGCATCTTAACCTACAATGAAATTGATGCACTTACGGTCGTGAAAATGATAAAAGTATATAATTTATTCCCTATCGTTTAAATTGATAGATCTCTAATTTTGTTTTTTCTTTTATTTGGGACATGAATGGCATCTCAACAGATAGGGAAAGTGTGTATTGAGGGTTGTAATCTACGTGAGAATGACCCAACATCATCACGTGACCTAGCCAGGTTTCTATGTTTCCTGCCTTGTCTCACCGACCTGACGATAAAGAACTCTGACGGTGTATACATGAATCTTTTCCTTCCTGATGATTTCTACCATGAACTTGCTCGTCAGGCCCCATCCTCAAAGGTGATTTACAAGGTGTTTTAATTTAACACATGGAAAAGAAGACATTTGTTACACCGTTACACTAAAAGATGAAACTGTCAATTACTTTGTACAACTATTTCATTGGGGCAATTTTAAACATGACAGTTAATATAAAAAAGTTATTTGAATGTGTTATAACGATGATGTGACTGATTGTTTGGTTTTATTAATCGACCCGTTATGACCGGGATGTTCAGTAAATGCAGCTCCTGTCACATCCCTTAATATGTTTCTTGTTTTAGAACTGCAAGCTAAAAGCTCAATTACAGTTTAAATAAGTAAGAATGTAATATTTATGTTAATCGAGACATCACATTTTACAAAAAATGCGCTTGCTATTGATCATAATTCGATGTACATGCAGTAATACATCATTATTATTTCCTAATTCAATAGCATCTTAACCTACAATGAAATTGATACACTTACGATCGTGAAAATGATAAAAGTATAACATTTATTCCCTATCGTTTAAATCGATAGATCTCTAATTTTGTTTGTTCTTTTAATTGGGTCATGAATGCAATTTCAACAGATAGGGAAAGTGTGTATTGAGGGTTTTGATCTACGTGAGAATGACCCAACATCATCACGTGACCTAGCCAGGTTTCTATGTTTCCTGCCTTGTCTCACCGACCTGACGATAAAGGACTCTGACGGTCAATACATGAATCTTTTCCTTCTTGATGATTTCTACCATGAACTTGCTCGTCAGGCCTCATCCTCAAAGGTGATTTACAAGGTGTTTTAATACAATACAAGGAATAGCAGATATTGGTTACACCGTTGCACTGAAAGATGAAACTGTCAATAACTTTGTACAACTATTTCATTGGGGCAATTTTAAACATGACAGTTAATATAAAAAAGTAATTTGAATGTGTGTTATAACGATAATGTGACTGATTGTTTGGTTTTATTAATCGACCCGTTATGACCGGGATGTTCAGTAAATGCAGCTCCTGCCACACCCCTTAATATGTTTCTTGTTTTAGAACTGCAAGCTAAAAGCTCAATTACAGTTTAAATAAGTAAGAATGTAATATTTATGTTAATCGAGACATCACATTTTACAAAAAATGCGCTTGCTATTGATCATAATTCGATGGACATGCAGTAATTATTACATCATTATTGTTTCCTAATTCAATAGCATCTTAACCTACAATGAAATTGATACACTTACGATCGTGAAAATGATAAAAGTATAACATTTATTTCCTATCGTTTAAATTGAAATATCTCTATTTTTCTTCTCATTTTTATGTCATAAATGTCATCTCAACAGATAGAGAAGATGTGTATTGAGGGTTGTGATCTACGTGAGAATAATCCATCAGCATTGCGTGACCTAGCCAGGTTTCTAGGTCTACTGCCTTGTCTTACCGACCTGACGATACAGGACTCTGACGGTGAATACATGAATCTTTTCCTTCTAGATGATTTCTACCATGAACTTGCTCGTCAGGCCTCATCCTCACAGGTGATTTACAAGATGTTTCTATGTAATACATATATGATGAACAGGGGCGGATCTAGCTTTTTGCTAAGGGGTGGGTTTGACCAAAATAATGACGATGCAGAGCATCGTCCACGAGCCGCGAAGCGGCGAGCCGATTTTTTTTTGGGTGTTTATTTGAACCCCGTAAGTGATGTTTTCCTGGCATCTATTAACACAATGGAGACCATAAAAAGCAGTGCATGATAACGTCTTTTTAAATCAAGTAACAGTTTAATACATAGTTATATCCAGAGTTATCATGTGTTTGGTTAAGTTACCAGATGAGTTGAATATCTTCTCACAATATTTGCACTTGAAAGGGTTTCTCTCCAGCGTGCGTTCTTTTTTCTTTCTTTTTTTCTTTCTTTTTTTCTTTTTTTCCCCTTTTTTTTTGGGGGGGGGGGGTTGCAACCCCCCCAACCCCCCCTCTAGATCCGCTTCTGATGAATACATGAAATAGAAGATATTGGTTACACCATAGCCTTGAATGATGAATAATGAAACTGTCAATTTCTTGTACCACTATGAGTCTCATTGAGCTCACGATTAAGGATGCACATGAACCCCCTTTATGGTTTCCTGAAGGCTTCTACGAGGTGATTGCTCCTGAGGGTCCATCTTCAAAGGTATCAACACATAAATATACATATCAATAACCTCGAAAATTCATTTTGTAATCATTTTGTTCTGATCTCGCTTTGAATTGTACACAATGGCTTAGGTTTTTCATTATTTATTTATTCATCAAGTTCTCTATATACACATATATATTTATATATCTATGTTAGTCTTCTATGCGGCCCATTTTACTAACCACAATATTCATAACATTCATGATCATAAGCTCATACCAAGAACGACACAATATGGAGAAGAGAATAGTAACATACTTCGAAATACTTGGTATGCTCGTTTACAAATGCAGATTTTTCAAAAGAATACCGTTAGATATTCCTGATATCAGTGTAAAACTAGATGTAATTGAATAATATTTTAGTCATTCTGAGAAGAGAAAGCCCCATACAGTTTAGAAAAGCTCGTCAGTAGAGGGTCGATATTCCTTTAATGTAGATCCACACTTGCATAATATTTGCATAGAATATGTTACAAAAAATGATCGCTATTAAAAAACAGAAACACATGAATTTTTGATTATACAGCATAGTATTTTGATGTTCTACATTATACCCCTACAAAATGACCAACAAATATTATTAATGGTGTCATCAATTTGATAACCATCCTGTAACAAATCAGTTCCATATAGGCCTACAATATAAATAATTGTGTTTAGTAGTACGTAGTCATTGATCAGGGGATAGGCTTGAAGACCTACCAATTATTATAACATAGAGTCTAAAGATCAGTGTGTGTGCGTGTGTTCTTGCGTTTGTGAAGGAGGGAGAAAGAGAATGGGGAGAGAAAATGAGGCGGACGGGCGGGCAACGAAATATCACTGTTTCATTGTTTAAAATAATTTTGCCTGTGTATTTTACTCTCAGAACCATTTCTTTAACAAGAAGCTACATTTAGATGAAAGGTTTGAAGAGTTGAAGGAAAAAGATCTTAAACAACAAATCGAATACATCAGACATCTTGTTCACCCCACGCTGTCAGAGAAAACATCCCGTCCAACTAGTAGAGCCCACGAACCTCTGTCGTCACACCAAGGATCCGTGCATCAACAGATAGAATACACACCCTTCGTCACTCCACCAGGGTGTCCCCAACTTTGTGAAACGTCGCAACAAGAGTATATTTCAGATCAGAAGGCAGGAACTGTGGCAGAGTCCGACCACAGCAAGATTGAATCGGACGAATTGACAACACATCTTGTCAAGGAATTCGATCGATTCTTTCAGACCTATGTAGCATCTCAAGTGAACTCGCAAGGACTAGAGACCAATCATTTTAGAGAGGACATTGCAATAAACAACTCTTCCTTTTCGTCGGACCTTCCCAATAGTAGTACCACTTCAATTCCTGGAACAAATATCAGAGGCCACCGTACTGGCTTCAAACCCACATACGAACTTGATAACTACGACTTGGATGTTCCATCCACCAGCGGTGTGAATGCACAAAGTGGCAAAATATCTGAAGGTAAATATCGTGAGGGTAAGATAAGATGGACCCCTAATTATACTTAGATCTTAACAGTATAAAGCTTTGTAGAGGGAAATGTAATCAGGAGGAGAGAATATCGATTATATTGAGTATGTAGAAGGCGCTTTCTACATTTCGCAAAATGCTGAAGGCGCTGGGAAAGTATGCCTACATGAAAAATGTGATGCCGTATAAAACGTAGTACATCGAAATCAGGAAACAAGAAGTTTACATTAAGACACGGTGTGGATTTTTTGTTGTTGTTTTTGTTGAATTAATCACAAAGATTTGTATAGACTGGAAAAGAACTGAATTAAATCACAGTCAGTTCAGTTTGGAACTGGTGATTTTAAGTGAACAATTGGAAGAATGGACAATATTGCTCACTTTAAAAGGCTGTGGTAGCTGATTCCAAACAGTTGATCTGGCATGTGCGAACGATAAGTTCCCCCATTATTTTATCTTCTTCTTTCTCTATCTCTTTCTAATAATGTTTTTTAATTTTTCTACATTTTTCTATTACTCTTCCTCTTTCTCTTTCCCTAATATCTTTCTTTCTCTCTCTCTCTCTCTCTCTCTCTCTCTCGCTCTCCCCCCTCTCTCTCTCTCCCTCTATCTCACTTTACAGGCCTGTCTGCAGTAACGCCAGGTCACCTACAACCAAGGTAAGAGAACCATAACGCACACGCAAATACTTGTTATTTGCTTTATACCTGTTTTATACCTTAAATTCACTCTTACTTATCATCTTCCAACCTGTTCCTTAAAAAAAATACAACATTCTTCTAACATTGATGACTCTATTGTGGAATAGGCAATAAGTATGATTAATGTAATAAGTTTATAATGTCTCCATCTTTTAATCAATGCATTTATTAATCATGTTGATCTTTGTTAAACCTTCCCCATTTTCTATTGATAATTCTTTAATTATATATTAATAAGTTTAAGATAGCAATATAGTCATCGTGCTTTTAATTTCTTGACATTTTCTTCCCTTAAAATATTGTAGTAAACGATAGTCATCATTATTCCGAAACTGGTTAATAAGATTTATACTGAATGATCAAATTATTTTTTTCATATCACTGGTCATATTTGCCATGCTTTATACATGTTTTAAAATGGAGATGTTAACACGGTGAATAGATATACAATCTTTGCTTTAAAATGATATTTCCCTTTCTCTTTTGTACTAATATCGATTGATATGATTTGTCATGTAATTAGTGAGGAAGACATCCAAAATAATCCTGAGCCTGACTCTACCGATGAAGATGACACAGCACGAGGGGACAATCAATCAAAGAGCCATGATTCCGAGGATAACATTCTGGATGGACCTCCAAGGAAGAGAAAAAAGAAGACAAACCGACAGACGCCACCTTTTTGATTGCCTTCAAATTCAAACTTTGACGTGTGCCATTTGAATATGTTAAATTATAGGTTAAGTTCTAAGAAAGACCAGAAACAAGTTGTGAGTTTGCTTCATTGTGATCTTTTGTTTGTTTGGGAAAATACGACAGAAAAATATATACCCCTAAAATGGCTCAATAAAATGTTTTCATCGCTGATATAGGATGATAAATTTATGAAATATCTGGACCAGATTTCATACCATATTTTGTGTAGTCCCATACATCCATATCTGTGAACGATTCATATGGCTTTCATCAAGACTAAGTCGAAAATGTTCTTAATAATAAGATGATCCCAAAACCTAAAAATACATAGTTATATGTGACATTACTTTATTAATCGCTTGCAGTCAATTCCTTTGACAAGTCAATCGAATGACAAGGACCCATCTTTATCTGTAAGCGATTGTTTTAGGTTGACACTGACATAGCATTATGTCACAGAAAGATAATGAAATGTTCGTGATGTGTGAAATATGTATTCAAGATAACAGTGCAATAAACGAGTCTTTCAGCATGCGTGTATATAAATATAAACGTGTATGAATATTATGGCGCATTTTAAACTAGTGCAATATGAATTCATAATTGTGCTACCCAAATATAGAAGTGCAACACAATTTGTGGCATATTTTTGAAAGTTTTAGGAAACTCGGCAGGAGCGAATCTCTAGAAAAGCGTTATACTGTTGACATGAATAATTGTTGAATATGGTTATTTCCATTCCGTTCTTCCCTAGTCAGAACAAGTAAATGTAAAGTTGTTTTTCTCTGTAGATTGTGATATTCATGTTCAATTATGTTCTTGTTAATATGATATTTTACCAGTTGAGCCTGTTTTCTCATATGATCTAACCTCACATGTCAGTGCCATCGTTATATATATTTTTAATTTTGTTTATTCATAACACATGTTATATATATAGCGTTGGTTGCTTTGATTTACTTATGTACATATGCATCGGAAGCACAGGGTCATTTTCATAATTTGTTTATTATGGCGTTGCCTTACTATTACATAATAATTGAATTAAGTCGGTATTTGATGTAATATAATATGTTTATATGTTTGTATTTTAATCTCAATATTTTCTTTGTGTAGATAGGCCTACATGTATATGTAAATCTATTAAGCAATATGAAACATATACTATTAATAATAGTATATGTTTCATATTGCTATATTGCTAAAACTGCTTCCAATTTTGTAATTTATCGACTTTATGTTTCTTTACCATCTGATTGTCATTCTGATGTTCTGACATTGCAAGTAATTATCATTTTCTCAGATACCAATTTCAATTTGATGGTGGAAATTTATTTAGGCAGTGATTCTGTTCATTATAGTATTTAGTAGCTGTTTCTACTGCAGTCCAGTCAGTAGTGTCCAGTCATTCCAGCATTCATTTCGGTCGCAATACGATGTAATATCATATGCTCATACTTTTCTTAGTCTCGACTATTTTGTTAAGGTATGTGCATTGTTATAATGTTGATAAATCTGCTTCCATTTTCATATTTTGTTCATTTGATATTTTTTTTACCATCTCTGATTGAATTCTAAATATCCTAACGTAGCAGCGTCAGCGCAGGTAGATGAGAAAGTCCTTTATTTATCCTGCCAGATACCGTTTACATGTATTTGATGCAAGTTTAATGAGGTGGTACTTCTAGATCTATTCACTAGTCTAGTATAAGCGGTGTCTTTAAATACAGTCCCGTCAACATCTGTTAGGCCCCGTAACACTAAGCTTGGCAATTGGTCGTACGATTGTTTTTTGCGATTGATTGCACATAGTGTTCAATGCAATCAATCTCAAAATTCAATCGTATGATCAAGTGCTAAGCTTTGTGTTACGGGGCCCTGATTATTACTAAGTATTGAAATCCATTGTTGATGTATAATGACCTATTGGCTTATTATGTCCTGTCATGTCCTGTGTATAGCATTCTATGGAGTTGTTTTATCTGTATAGGCCTATTTTTTCGTTGAGATGAGAAACTTAGTTTCTGTTTGGTGTAATGAAATATATATTAGCGCCAGCTATCAACACAATCTACGATGGGATCCGAATATGACGCTAAAAGAACACCAATCTGAATTGCTTTTGAGCCTCTGTATTCTTTATTATTCCTCCATACTAAAAGACACCATCAAACATTATTTTAGTATTAACGTTAACTGTTGAACATGTTCATAGAAAAGCACAGGATCATTTTAATAAGTTGTATACTGTGCTGTTGGCCTGTTGCCGTATTTTTGCATTGTCATGTTGTATTTCATTCTTTTCAGTATTTTGCTATGATTATGTTTTTTTGTATTTTCAACTCAGTCAGTTTTTGTAGATATATGAATATTTATAAATATCTTTATTACTGCCATATTGTTAAATCTGCTTCCATATTTGTATGTTTTTATATTTGAAATCCGTTTTTAATGTTTATGACCTTTTTGCTAATTGTCTCTTGTCATAGCATTTGAATAGCATTCTTGTTTAGAGATGTGAATCTCTGTCTCTGTTTGGTGTAATAGCACTAACTATCGACACAATGTATGTTGGGATCCGAATATGATTCTATAAAGAACACCGATCTGAATTGTGTTGAGCCTCTAAAAGAAAACGTTAGTATACCTCCATATTGAAAAGACATCATAAAACATTATTAGCGATCGAGTATTTACATGATGGTAGACAGCTTCATGGACAATTATACTTCACTATACATTTGTTTCTCTTTCTCTCGAAGTGTGTTTATTAAATAATGTTAGATGTTAGATAAACTGCCTATAAAGACTGATTTTCTTGTCTCCCTCGAGTGGTCATTATACACAGGTTCCAGCTTATAACCTATCGATGATTAGGTGATACGTACATCCGTATCACCTTTTGATTTTGTCAAGATTTTTATTATTTATTTGGCAATACGTACGGTGCGTATTACCTCTTGATTTTAACAATATTTTTCTTTATATATTTGTTTTCCCTGAATATGTTCGCATGATATCTCAAGACTGGATAAAGCCATTTGTCATGAAACTTGCCATGATGATAATCCTCATCCACCTTAGAACTGCGTGACTTTTCAGCGACGCTATAGCATCGTGACGTCATCATGACGTCCTTATGTGAAATGTAATGAATGGTCGTATATCAGCCAAGCGATATCAATTTCAAATCAAATTTTGCATGAGTCATGCTCAGGTCATGGGTCAGAATGTAAGCTAACGTGGAGGCGCCTGCCCCTACAAGCGCGCGTGTTAGTGTCCGTCAAAAAATAAAGTGCTCGAAACCCCAAACCAAGTAATGATGATGATTTTTATTCGACAAGCTTCTAAAATACAACAATATACAATAATAACAGATCAAAAATAAGTCAGCTTGAACAGGATAACCCACGAAAGCTCGAGAGCTTATTTCCAGTGGGGTCCCCAACAGACATATACAAAATGAACAGGTTAAAATAGTAATATTTACAGACATATAAGAAAAGAAAAAATAATTACTTATTAAAGATAATAATAATAATAACAACATTGATGATAAAAATGAGAAGAAGGAGAAGAAGAAAAAGAGGAGGAGGAAAAAGAGGAATATAATGAAGAATTTCTATAATTTCTATAACGTACAAAAACATAAGTTTATACAAAATGAAAAAGTATGAACCGGCAGAAGAATACAAATTTCAATCATATAACATGTCATTCACTTCTCTTCTCTGTCTTGGCTCAAGTATTAGGTATTCTTTTAATTTCCTCTTAAAATGAGCATAGTTTTCTAATTCCTTTACAGCATTGGAAAGGGAATTCCAATGTTTTATGGCATTGTAATAAAACGAATTTCAAATACTGCCTACTAATTTCTGGTTAAGTTAAAGTTGAATCGGCTATTTCTTGTATTATAATCCTGTACGTCAGTAACAAGATCGAATGGGATCGAATATAATGATTCGACCTAGTATGATATATTTTATGCACGTGATACAATACGAGTTGTTTTGCTCTTTGGTCAACTTCAAGAAAACCAGCTTTAGAAAGTTTGCTGTAGCCAACATGAGTTCTTGGAGCAGAACAGTTGATAAATCTTACCATTTTGTTCTGTATAATCTTCAACTTCTTTTGATCTGACTTGTTTATGTTACTATACCATGCAGGGTTAGCATAGTCAAATAAACATTGAATAAGAGCAAAACAGAGTGTACGTCTTGCTTTTAAATCCATACAACTTTGATATCTGTACACAAATTTCAGGCGAGAATTTGCTTTTTTTACAACTGATTCTACTAAAGATGAAAATGAAATTGCCCTAGCCAACTCTATGCCTAAATACTTCACAGACTCTTTTATCTTGATTACTTGATTATTGTGTGTCACTTTAAATTCAAATTACTTTTTAGAACTACTTTTAGAACAAAACAAAATGCTTTCTGTTTTCCCAAGTGTAAAGAAAGCTTATTATCAGTCATCCAATCGAAAAACGTAGACAGCTCATTCACTGAGCTTTTTCTGAATATATTTAGGATCTGGATTTGAATAGAGAACAACGCTGCCATCTGCGTACACTAATATTTTAAAGTCTTTTATACAAATACACATATCATTGATATAACTTGTAATATAATTGGGCCTAAAATGTTTCCCTGAGGAACACCGCATGTTATGGGCATTAGTTTGGAACGAATATCATGAATGGCCACTATTTGTTGTCGATGAGTCAAGTAGGATCTGAATCACTCTAAACTTGTCTTATTAAAACTCATTGGTTGGTAACTTCTTCAAGACGCAATGATTAACTGTATCAAAAGTTTTTTTTTTGCAAATCAAGGAGCACCATACCAACAAAGCGCCTTTTGGAAGTTTCTGTCCTCAAATAATCAGTCAAATGAATTAGACATGTTTCAGTTGAATAGTCATCTCGAAAACCGGATTGAAATTATTAAATTATGTCATTGTCTTTGAAGTATTTTTCAATTTAAACGTAGACCAATTTTTCGAGAATCTTTGATTCTACGCTTAAAACACTAATAGGTCATAAACCTAAAGGTGTTACAAAGTTTTGGTATGGGGTCATGAATTTGGTTCAAATGAATATATTTTAAGCATATGCGATCCTACAATATTCAATGATCGTTGTCGCGGTTGAAATCGAGTCTAAAGTGATAACATTGTAAATAATAAACTCTTTATGTTGTATAGCTCCCTCTCAAGGTCAAGATATTAATTTAGCCATAAAACAATGGTTCTTGACTAAATTCGACCAATTGGCTATTCCCGTTTGGAAATTATATATCACAACTACATACTCTGAGATTTTCATGGTCGCAGCTACTATTGTATGGCCGTAGGCAATATTTGAAAATTTAAAATTTAAAGATAAACTTGAGTTATGGTAAAAAAAGAAAATGAATTCTCACATAATCTAACGAAACTTACACTGAATGTTCAAGATTACAAATAAATGTCATGTGCCGAACAATTTTGGAAGAAAATGTATACTGGCTGAGTAATGAGCATAGAAAGATAAGGAAATCAGGGTAGTACTAGCCCCGACACCATGTGTGTTGTCCCATATATATCTATCTGTGTAAGTGATTGTTACTTTACCAAGACTCTGCCAAATTTATGATGATTTTGATGACTCTAGAACCTTGCATTACACACCATTACTTACATGCTATACGATCAACTTTTCTGATCCATTCCACACCTTTTCTTTCACAATGCAATCGCATTACCAGTACTCAAGTTTATCTTTAATATTCAATTTTTTTCGAAAGCAGAAGTGTTTTGGGGGCTAAATTTTCTAGTGCTTATAATACATCCGCAGGGGCAGCCAAATATATCAAAATTAAAAGAATCACTATCCAGCCAATTTTCGAAATTTTCCAAAACTTTGTATTACCTTTAAATGGTGGTACTTTATTTAAGTTAAAATGATTGGAGATATACATCGCGACACCTCCGCCAAATTTATTTCTTCTATTTTGATTAAGTTGGTGTAACTGGTCAAAGATGTACAATACATGTGACTTCCAGCAGCACGATTGAGTAAGTTTTTCCAGTTTGATTCTTGCAAAACCTAATAATATACCTCGACTTCTAGCTACCTGATCACTCTTTCAAATTTACTTCCAGAATATTTGTTGTATTATCATGACCATTACATTTTAAAATGATAATCATTATTATTATAATTTATATCAATAATCATTATCATTATTATTTATTTGGCGAACAAACAAATTCAAGAAACAGTGAATGCGTAACAACGGTTAAATTCAAAATCAATCACACGGATGTCGGGAAAAGAAAAAGATTAGTTAAATAATGTTAACCGAAGGTTCTTTCCCTATCAATGTGGGTTAACATACACAAATAGCACAGAATAGCAAAAAAACACCATATAATTAATTGCAAGTATATTAAAGAAGAGAGAAAAAAAGAAGATGTTGCATTATTCTTATTTCGTATTATTATTATGTGCACGTGTCTTCAAAAGAATTATTATGACATGACCAGTACTCTAGTTTTATTTGATAAATACTGGAATGAAAAATTGCTGAAACTAATCCATCCATTATTAATTAACACCCACACCCAAACCTATTATAGGTCGAGAGTTATTAATTGCATCAATTGCTAAAACAATAGTAAGTACGTGTGTTTTGCTAGCTACTTTGTGATAGATTGCTGAAACTAAACTTATGATAAATACAGAAGTAGAAGTCGTTTAACATTTTCTGGGCTCTATTGTGCTAAGATATTTGATGGTAATCATAACATATGAGTTGGTATAGTTTCGCTTTACAGAAAGCAAACTTAAGAGATTGCAGGAGATAAAGCCTGTTTGGCCGAGGAAAATCGCATTCATTGCGTCTGTTATAGCGTTGTGATTGGGTACATCAAATTTGAGTGGCATTTACTCAAACGTTAGAATTGTGGCCCTAGAGATTTGACGCCTGTTTTATTTCTAATTGACAATCATCAACGTATCTACACTTATATTCAATGAAGGTAAGGTATTTATTTATTTACTTCTCATACCTTCAGTTAGGTCAGTTACGCGATTTTGTTTAAAGGGGCGCGAAATAAATTTGATATACTGCAATAGGAATGGGCGACATATTTGTTACTATAGGATTTAATTTGTTTTTGTAAAGAGCTTTAAATCTGTGTTAAAAGAAGAAAACATGCCCCTGTTTGGATCTATTTTGTTTTCTAGTTGCTGTATTAATGTATGAACCCGTGGTTCTAAAATAAGGAAAATATGTTACATGTGTTGTTCTTAATCATTATATTTTTTTTTTTTTTGGGGGGGGGGGGCAATAGGTTATCTTTGATACTCCGAGATAAATTCATTGAACATCTTTAAAAAGAATTTGGAATTGTTTTTATCAAAAGCACGATTATTCATGTTATTGTTGTTGGAAAGGTGGGGCAAGCCTCATTGGGGCAACCATTGTTAACAACAAATAATTAAGTTTACTGTTTGAAATAATTTGTTTCCCTTTTTTAAAAACAGGATCGGTCATTATGGCATTCAAACACGGAATGCTTCTGGACCCTTCGCTTTTCCTGGTAATCATAAGCTTTTTGCAAGCACTTCCTGCAGACACAACAGTGTTACCCTACAAACGAAGATATGTTGAAAACTCTGTCGAGAACTGTGCATTTGAGATTCAATCGAATACTGCTAATTGCGAGAGACTCAGGTTAACGAACGTTCCCAAAGAGCTCCCAGAGGATGTTGAAATCCTGAGGATCAGTGAGAACAGTATCAAGTCTTTATTGAACTCCTCGTTTGAAAGGTACCCTCATGTCACCTACCTAGACGTCTCCGATAACGACATTAGAGTGATAGAACCCATAACTTTCTATCCCCTCAAAGAATTAGCCCTCCTACGTATGTTCCTCAACCCATATCTTGTACTTCCAACAGGACTACTCAGGTGGGCCACTAAGTTGTCCTATCTTGATGTGTCCCAGTCAGGCTTGAAATCGCTTCCGGGTGACATTTTAAGATGGAGCCCAACATTGGATAAAGTATTTCTCAGCAACACCGAGCTGACTTCAGTGAATATCAGTCTTTGTGGCACAGTAGGCTCCGTCTTCTTGTCAAAGAATAATATTGAACAGCTCACAGATGGAACTTTTACCTTCACTTGTCAAACGGATGAACTCTACCTTACACGGAATCCCATCCGATCAGTTGATCCCAGTGTTATTGAATCACTACAAGTCCGATCATTGATGCTAGGAGGATACACTTTGACTTTAGATGTCGTTAGAAATATCTTCATTGGTGTCTCACGTTCGAAGATAAAGAACCTCGCAATCAACTATGCAGGTCTTGGCATTTCTGGGGCAATTCGAAAGGATCTATTTGAGCCACTGCGCAATATTTCTCTTTCATTGCTTGAATTGTCCGGAAATAGTTTCAGCCTTCATTCTTCTATATTCTCGAGTTTAAATAAGGTCCCCAAACTAGTTCTCAATTGGGACGAGATAAACAGAATCGAACCGGATTTCTTTGAAGGTATGCAACAGTTAAGGGTGTTAAATTTGAACTTTAATCGAATACGAACCATCAACAAAAATGGTTCTACATGGAATAGTGATTTAGTTGAGATGCACTTATCTGACAATTCTTTAATCGAAATCCACCCCTCCACATTTCGCGGTTTGCAAAATTTGAGGCTTTTAGACCTAAAGAATAATGAAGCCCTTCATAGGCTAGAACTTACATCCTTTTCGGGACTAAAACGAATTGAGACCATCAAACTTTCCCATAGCAGTCTTATTAACTTTAAATTGATAATCCCGAGCTTAACATCATTTTCTATGGACAGTTTCCGCTACCGTTTGGCTTTGAGACCTGGATCATCCTTCAACTATACAAGGTCTCTTGAACATTTGGGAATTACAGATTCGTGGGTTTCTCGTTATACAATGTGGGATTATAAAGCGAATGTATCCCTTTTTGAAGGGTTGTTTAATCTTACGACTTTGGATCTGAGTAGAAATCCCATGATGTCAAGATCGTTCAAAGATACGCAACCGCGGATCTTTCAATCCCTCTCAGCTCTACAAACCCTTCGTCTCGAACACTGTAACATTTCAACAGTTCATTCAACAGCCTTCATAGGGTTGGAATCGCTCCAAGTGCTGAATTTAAAAGGGAACATAATTCAACAACTTCCTTTAGATTTACTGAAGGGCTTGGGCCAAGTGCAAAGAATAAATCTTGCTGACAATCGTTTGACATACCTCGACAAAGAAATATTTTCCAATAACCGAAGGATGACAACTCTTCTCTTGTCAAACAACAAATTTACGGTCTTAAACCAGAGTACTTTTAAGCCAATTGAATCGTCGCTTTTCTCTATCGATCTTTCGTTAAATCAAATCGTATGTGACTGTGATCTCAGTTGGCTTCTCGATTGGATCGGTCGTCCTATTGAACTCCTCAACAAAAATACAACTCTTTGTTCGCCAGCTTCTTTAGAGCCGCTCCACTACAAACCTCTCCTTGATTTTGATCCCTCGGAGCTTTGTGGCCTTAGCATCCCACTCGTCCGTTTGTCTTCCCTCGCTGTCATTTGTCTGGTCGCCATCGCCGTGCTCCTTCATCACTATCGATGGCAATTAAGGCACAGACTGTGTCTCCTGAAGTTTGCCGCCCTTGGGTACCTGGAGATACGAGACACTCGGGAACACGACGAATACGAGTTCGATTTGAATATCATCTTCTACGATGATGACGAAGCATGGGTCCGTGAACATCTTCGGTTAGCCATCGAAGAACAGCTTCCGCAATTCCAGAGCAACGTCTTTGGTGACGAGGATCTCGTCCCCGGTATGCACTATTTGGAGGCAGTCGACTATGTGGTGAGGCGGAGTTACAAAACCGTTGTACTGCTCAGCAGTGCCGCTGTCCGCGATCGCTGGTTCATGCTCAAGTTCCGTACGGCCATGGACCACGTGAGTGATACCCAGACCGAGTTTGTCTTCGTGATTTTCCTGGAAGATATTCCCGACGAAGAACTACCCTTCCTTGCAAGGATGTACCTAAGTGATGGCAGACCCTATCTGCACTGGCCTGAAGATATCAGGGGACAGTTATATTTTTTTGATGAACTAACCAAAAATCTGACCATTAATCTGAAGACGAATGATTTGATTCCTGATGGATAGTATTAATTTTCACGATGTTTCACGACGGAGTAAAACGAACTTTTTAATAACTCAGTTTCTTTGACTGTTGACGACAAATCTTGACCTTATTTCCTAAATTTGTATCAGTTAGAAATTGCATTAGCTGTCATAAGCTACCGCGAGATCGTTGCATTTGATTAGCTGAGAACAAAATGTTGTCATAGAGTTTAAGCACTCATTAAAGATATGAAGTTCTCCATATAAAAAAGGTCAACCCCCCCCCCCTCCTCGCGCTCCATTGCGTTCTCTCTTCTCTCTCTCTCTCTCTCCCTCTTAAAGGTACTATGTCCCTTTTGCAGGCCCAAAAAATTAAAAGGTTAGAATTCCAACGACATTTGAAGATAATATTTAGAACTCCCTCAAAACAAAGGGGCTTAATTTTTTTTTTTTTGGGGGGGGGGGTGTAACGACCGTAAGTTGTCGAATCGAATATAGGGAATGCAGTCGCTAAATTAAATAATCTGAATTTCAGACTTTAGAACCGAATGGTAAGATTCGATCAGCTTAATTTGGGCCATTACAAGAAGTGAGTTATTGATGTATACAAATGCTCATGTACCCTTTACAGCTCATTTTTATGTATGTTAATACCAAAGAAAAAGGTCCTTCAGTCACTCAATAGTGTATGACAGTGAAGTCTAAACATTAAACGGGTTTCCTTGCATAATTTGAATAGTAGATCTCCGTCAACGTTTAATCTTCACAAATAGGACATACATGACAATTTCATAATTCCTGCACATTTCTACAGAATTTGATGTTGAGTGCAAAAAGGAGACACTACCTTGAATCAACTAGAACTCGATTCTAGGGAATGTTTTTCTCCTTTTCCTATGTCCTCAATTATGTTGAAGAAACCTGGAAAAGATTGTTATTAGCAGGTGGGATACATAGGGAATATTGGAAACTGGAATACTGTATTAGTCAACAAAATCTTTCTGAAAGTTCTATGATTATATCATATAATTCTCTAATGTCATCATGTGTTATATTGTAATATTGTATGGGGCAGTAAAGTAGTATTCCTTATATCAAAATTGAATTTACCGTTCCCCAAAATGTGCTAATGTTATTATACAACTCAATAGTATTAATCCATTTGTCTGTCTGCAATATAGTGTGGGGTGATTCATATTCGTCTCATCTAAACAAAATGAAAATACTTCAAAAGAGGGCAATTCGAATTTTAACAAATTCAACGTATAATTCTCATATGAAACCATTATTTAGCAGAATGAAGATTCTTCCTTTTCAGGAACTAATATCACTTATAATACTTGTTTATTTATGTATCATTTCCACACTGGTAATCTTCCACACATTTTCCAAACACATTTATTAGTAATTCATCTGTTCATTTACATAACACAAGGCAAAAAATGTTATTACACAAACCCCCTGTACGTACAAGTAATTTGTAAAAATGGGTAGGACTATAAGTTTTAATCTCATGTTTCGCATTTTACATGTGCTTCCTCTTCTCCCTCTTTCTTTTTAATATTCTACTCTTTTCTTCTCTCTCTTTTTCTCTCTCTTTTAATATGCTTTAAAGTGCATTGTATTGTGTGTGAATGAGTAAATATGGCTGAGTGTGTTTGCAAGATATTGGTAATTGTTTTGTAATAAGTATGAATATACACATATATCTTTTTTGTTTTGTTTGTTATAGTATGTTTTTATTATATATATTATTATATTTTTTTATGTAATTGTAAATTAATGGGCCCCATTTACATGATAAGGTTCTCAGGGGTTCATAGCCTGTCTTGTACCAGTACCAGTATGATTGTATTTTTGTTTAAATAATAATAATAATAGCCTAATAGTCCGCTCCAAATTTTATTAAACCGAAATAAATTTTATTGAATTGAGTATCACAATAATTAATTCTTTATTTTCCTTTCAAAAGAGAGCGATTCGCATGATTACTTACTCAAATTATTTATCACACACATAATCTTTATCTCATGAAGAAAAAAAAATATTCACATTTGTCAGACAAGCATTTTTATGTATGAATATTATCATAATTAACTCCTATTTCTATTTCACAATTTTTACTGTTCGAACTCAATCATTCACAAATATCGCACCCGTCGTTCAGAAAATTATAGCTTCACCAGAGCTGACCACCTGTGTACAATACAATTGCAACATAGGAGTTGCTTTGTCAGACGTGCACGTAGCATCACCAGGAAAAGAAATGTAATGTGCAGGTATGGTATGGTATGGTGTGGTATTTTTTTAATCATGCATCGCAGTTACATATACTGAATTGCACATCGATATATATTGCATTTAAAAAAACGAGTGTACAATTTAAAACAGTATCATTTACATAATTATAAGTACACGTATATATCACATGTTTATCCTTAATTTTGTACCAAATGTAACACAAAAGCAAAAATACGAACAAGGAGGAAAACGGGAATATGTACCTAAACAAAATATGAATTCAAAGTGAGAAAGAGAGAAGGAAAAGATGTAGAGAAAAGAGGTTAAAAAGGTAAAACGAAAGAGAGAGAGAGAGAGAGAGAGAGAGAGAGAGAAGAAGAAGAAGAAGAGGAGGAGAGGGGGAAGGAAAGTGAGAAGAAGAGAGAGAGAGGATAAGAGACCGAGAGATATAGTGAAGAAAGAGAAAGAGCAGGAAAGATAGAAAGATGGAGAAAGAGAGAAAAGAGAGGGAGAGAGGAAGGAGAGAGAGAGAGAGAGGAAGAGAAAGAGGGAGAAGAAAGAGAGAGAGAGAGAGAGCGACACGAGGTAATTAAAGAAGGGGGAAGAGAGAAGGGAGATCTTGCCAACAATTTGAAATTACATACAAATTGACGATAACAAGATAAAAGTATGCATTGCAACATTATTAATAACATATTAACATATTAATAAGATGAAAACAAAATACATTGTAAACATTGTATGGCGCACCTAAAAATCTTTGGTAAGTTAGATATAAATGTTTAAATGATTTTTTTTTTTTTTTTAACGCAGATGGTAGTAGAAACATTACGAGAGTATAATAACAACCTCTTTAAAAAAAAAATTGATACAGGCGGATAAAGCAGAGAAGCAAGATTCAAAAGGAGTAATTGCAGACCTGCGCAAACTTTTACTAGTGTTAATAAAAATAATGAGCAACCAGAGGCAATTTAACATAATACATGTAATTATGAAACATACAGTATAAAATACCAAGATTAAAGAATGAGGTAAAACGTATTGGAAATATTTACATTATGTTTCTACATTTAGCAATAATATAATTGTTAAATCCAAGATAGTTAATTAAATCTAAAATACAATGCATTAAGATTTGGCAAATTGTAGATGTGTTCAGGCAAAGACTGCAATTTGAAAATGAATTTTAATGAATAAATTGTAATTTAAAAAGAGGCTTTAGATAACTGGAAAATAATTTATATACAAAAAGAAAAAACGTGGGAAAGAAATGAGGTTACTGAACATGACCTAATAGGTACCCCAGCAACTGTTCGTTGTCCCTTTCAATGATTTATCATCAATTGTTGGATGTGCAATGAGTAGAACAAGCGAACTCAAACTTGTGTAATTTCATCCCTTTTTTCAACTGCAAAAATACGTCGAGGTAGAGAGGTAGAAACACAGAAAATACACTGGAGAGGGCACTCCAGCTATGGCGTAGACACAACACGGGGAGCAATAGTTATAAGCCGTCGCTCGACTGGCGTAGAGCTTGGCGTCAGGGATTGCTCTTGACGGTGGAAGGGACCTTCGGATCTCACTGGACAGCTACCGTCCGCCTCAAACGGATCTGCGCAACTCCCGACTCTTCGCTTCAATAACCACCGAAGGCCCCGTCACCCTCATCAGTGCATACGCTCCAACACTGACCGCCACGCCAGACTTAAAGGATTAGTTCTACGAGAACCTCGCAACCACTGTTAGGAGCATCCACAGCTCGGAACAACTAGTTCTCCTGGGCGACTTCGATGTCAGAGTGGGTGCTGATAACAACTCCTGGCCATCCTGCCTTGGACAGTTTGGTGTGGGTAAAATGAACGAAAACGGACAGCACTTCCAAACACTGACACCTACTGGACTTGATCCTTACAATGCGCACCTCTCTCAAGAACGTGCTACTGATCCGATCCTATAAGAGTACTTACTGCGACACAGACCATTCACTGGTGTGTTGCAAGTTCAAGATGCAGCCAAAGAAATGCCACCGTGCCAGACAACAAGGAAAAGCACACATTGCAATCAGCAGGGTCTGCCAACCAGAACTTGTGGAGCAGTTTGTCACCGCCTTTCAGAAGGAAGTTAGTGCCTTTCAGCATAAAGAATCTGCAACAAAGAAGTGGGAAGAGCTGCGAAACACCATCCATCGTACAGCTTTGGCCACATTTGGGAACAAAAACCTCAAAGTCACATGATTGGTTTGAAGCCAAGTCAAACGAGTTGATTCCCATCATTTAAGCCAAGCGCGCCGCCCCAGCAGAGTACAAGAAATCTCCTATCAAGAAAAATCTCCAGATTCTCAGGGCTGCAAGAAGCATAGCTCAGCAGACGGCCAGGCGCTGCGCCAACGAATACTGGATCCAACTGAGCCAAGAAATTCAAACTGCTGCCATAACAGGGAACTTTAGAAGAATGTATGATGGCATCAAGAAAGCATTGGGAACAGTCCAGAACAAGACGGCACCCTTCAAATCCTCCACTGGGGAGCAATCACAACTTTGGTTGAGCTCGGCAAGGCCATTGACAGACTCGCTGCAGGAAAGGCGCCAGGCAGCGATGAAATAAAGCCCGACCTGATCAAACACTTTGGGCTGACTATCAGTCTGAAGAAGACGAACATTAGATAGGATGTAGAAGCGCCGCGGCATCCATCGCCATCCATCACCACTGATGAATACGAGCTGGAAGCTGTGTACCTGTTCACGTACCTTGGGTCCACCGTTTGCAGCAACCTCTCCTCTCCCTTGACGCAGAGCACAACAAGAGAATAGGAAAGGCAGCAACAACACTCGCTCGCCTCACCACACGGGTGTGTGGTAACACCAAACTCTCTGTCAAGAAAAAGATGGCAGTGTACAATGCCTGCGTCCTCAGCACACTGCTGTACGTGAGTGAGACGTGGACGACCTATGCCAAGCAAGAGAAGAGAATGAACGCCTTCCATTTGAGCTGTATCCGCCGTATACTCGGCACCCCATGGAAGGACAAAGTTCCGAACACCGAAGTCCTATCTCGTGCCAGCCTTCCAAACATGTTCACCCTCCTATTAAAGGCAACGCAGACTCCGATGGCGAGGTCATGTCCATCGTATGGAAGATGGTCGAATCCCCAAGGACATTCTCTTTGGACAGCTGACAACTGGCAAGAGAGACATTGGCCGCCCTCAGATGTGCTTCAGAGATGTTTTTAAGAGGGACTTGAAGGCTCTGAAGGTTAACACAGAACTTTGGGAGGAACTCGCCACCGACCGCTCGAGCTTAAGAAGTACCCCGACTGTGCGGCTGCAGGCAGGGGAAGACCAACTGAAGAGTGCTGCGGAAGAGAAGCGGACTCGCAGAAAAGAACGCTGCTACTCACACAGCACAGAGACAATCCACAAGTGCGAGTTGTGTGACAAAGACTGCCACTCACGCATCGGTCTGTTCAGCCACATACAGTGTTGTTTCAGCAGGACAGACAGTTAGGATTCACACCATGGTCTTCACAGACTGAAAGAGACCTATGAAGTATTCAAATTATGCAAGGAAACCCGTTTAACGTCTAGACTTCACTGTCAGACAATATTGAGTGACTGATTGACATCTTTTATCTTTGGTAACATAAAATGAGCTGTAACAGATATAGGAGCTTTTGTCTACATCAATCACCCACTAAATGCAATGGCCAACATTAAACTGATTCAATCTTTGTGCAGCAAAAACAGTACGACCATTCAAAAAATGGTCTGAAAATCAGTCTATTAATTAGGTGATTGCAATCACTTCATTAGATTCGACAACTTATGTTCATTATTTTCACACCAAAAGCCATTTTCAAGCTCTTTCGTTTTGAAGGAAGTTTTTCATTAGTATTGTCTTTCAAATGCCATTGGAATTTAACATTTTTATTTTTTGGGCCTTCAAATGGGACATAGTACCTTTAAGGCGACCGTGCATCATCACTTCAAATAATAATAATAATAATAATACATGAGATTTATATAGCGCCATTATCCAATGCCGAACGGCAGCTCTAGGTTTTTTTGTCGCTACAAATTCAAAATACGCCGCGTGGCTACCCTAACATAATATGTTGCCGCTACCGTATGTGACCGTATAGGCCAAGAGCATTAGGTCAAAATAGGCTTAAACCTGGAAATGTTTGGTAACAAGCTGATTTTTTCAGGATAGCTCCAGGAATATGTCTAGAATAACATACTAAAAGTCCTCATATATCCTCCTTGAGCGTTTTCCGTAATCCAAGATGGCGTCCAAAATGGCCGCCATTTCCTGATTTTCTTATAACTTTGCAACTAGATAACCCAAATACAAAATTTAAATGTCCAAATATATGTTTTTTAGCATAAGGAACTCAATAAAATACTTTTTGAAACATTTCGAAACACACAAGTAGCTATAAACCACTTTAGCCCTTCCCGAAATCCAAAATGGCGCCCAAAATTGCTGCCATTTCCTGAATTTCTTATAACTGTGCAACTAGATAACCCAAATACCAAATTTAAATGTCTAAATATATGTTTTTCAGCATAAGCAACTCAAACAAATACTTATCAATACATTTTGAAACACACAAGTGGCAGTAAAACCCCTTGAGCCCTTTCCGAAATCCAAAATGGCGTCCAAAATGGCCATTATTTCGAATTTATCTCACTGTATTAAAGTAGGTGCGTTACGAATACAATCAAATGTCTATACTAGAAAGGCACTATTGTAATACATATCAGTACAAATAAACCTTTCATTAAGTAATTAAATATTTCTTATACATAACGTATACACATCCACCCACCCACCCACACACACATGCACACATATGGCTGCTTCCATCAGACTGACAGTGTGCAAACCGTGAAGAGTACTCAACGTTAGATGGAACTGAAAATGGAGACACATTAGTACCTGTCGCAAAGGCAAAAGTCACAAGGTTTCAAACAGGAAATGCACCTCAATAGCACATGCCATGTCATCTCTGCTAGTAGACCCGGTCATTTCTGTCGCCAATATTGTTGGAATGGCTTCGTATAAACACTGGAAGTGTGGCTAACGTGAACAGATAGACATCTTGAGCTGAGCAACATGAGCTTTGTCCTTCATGGATTGGTTTCATAAAAGTGGCCATGCAGAGTGACCAGTACGAGAATTGAAACTCTGCCCTTCATAAATTTAGACCCCTCCAATCCGAGTACCATCTACACGGGACTATACTTTGCACAGTCACAATGTGAAAAACATATAACTTAAGAATATGTGCAGTAACATTTAATCAGCCCTCGTACATCAGACAGCAGAGATTGTAGCTTCTTCTCAAGACCTAGGAAAAAAGTAATCGTCTGTTTTGGTGGATTTCAGCTCCTCGTGTCATATCTCGGCAGCATATAGTCCATGTCATGGGCAGAAGTATGCTTGTAGAGCTATGGGAGACAGTGTACGCCAAAGGGTCTGTCATACATATGCAATCTGGTCATGCATTTTTCCCTTCTCTTCATGCTCACATTCTTACTTCAGCTGCCCTCATTGGCGTGTTGATGGGTAAACCTGGCGTCTTAGACAGCATAGATAAGGACCACTTAGCGAATCTGTATGGTGCACTCCTCAACCAGGACAAGAAGGTGACTGCTGTACCTGAGAAGAGTGTGTCAAACAGTTAAAGTCAGATCATTTCACAACTCATTGAATGGGCAGCAGGACACAGTAGGACAGGGAAACTTTGTTTGCAGTAAATCCGACATTTATGTGTCTCTTCTGCAATGTATCATTCCAGCTGAAAGGACAGTGGACTGGAAGCTCCATCTCAGCTGTGTGAGGGAAATGATACAACATTTCCATGCTGCAGGACATCTTCCCTAGTTCAATTATGCCAGGTTGTTTTTACAACAGATGGAAGCTCTAGAGCAAACCATGCCAGGAAATGAATATACACAATTCGCAGAAATGGGATACTTCACGATCTGCCGTGTGGATTCATTCTGGGGTGGAAACTTCTCTGATCAGACCATTGAAAAGTTCCTGATGCGGCAGCTGAAAACATCTAGAGAAATGACTCGTGGACGTGGAATCACAGACAGTACATTGGCTGTTAAAGTGGGTTCATGCACTTCCTCACTGTGTTCCTACCTGTGATGAACTGGAACAGTTCACCGGAGTACACACTGGTACACACTGGTACACCAGAGCAGCATAAAGACATACAGCAAAGTACCAGGTCAAGAGACAATAAAGAAAGATGTATCTTTGTTGGATGGCTGCAGGCACATCACCATTTGCTTGATACGAAACTAATTACCTGGTCTCCTTGTCAACTGGCATCGTCGCTGGCTTATCTGTTAACTGTGATTAACCTGTACAAATCGGCCTAGTAGCGGCATCCGAAACGAATGCATGGTAGGAAGTTTACAGAATTCAAGTTCGTACATCGTAAGGACATGGTGAAGACCATTGGTGCCAAGAGTAAGAGAGTGAAAATCAGGGGGAAAAGCACATAAGTCAACCCAACACTACTGTTCAACAGAATAACATGTGTCCTGAATAACAACACTGAGATGGAATCGGTCTTTGCTTATGAACATATTCCCTCGCACTTTCCCTTTCAAAGGTGGGGTGATGCGGAAGCCAACAAAGAGTTCTCTGGGTCTCCTGCTGAATTTGTTCTCCAAGCAATCCAACGTGCCAGAAATGGTTTCTTTGTTTAAGATGGTGGTCGCCTACTGCACCCTTAAGCATTATGGAGCTCATTTGACGGTGGTGTTCGATGGATATGGAAGTGCAACTTCGACAAAGGTAGCTGAGCAGAGACGAATAGCCCAAAGATGTACCTCTTTATTTGATGATAATATATTATATGCCAACAAGCACAACCCAAAACAGCTTTCCTTGCCAACAGCAACAATAAGATGAGACTTATACAAACTCTACGTGACAAAATACGTACCGGTATCAAGCAGACAGAAGCGGATGCCACTAACCCGATTGTCTCTACAGCACAAGCAGTAGCAGAGTCAGAACAGGTGCCCCTTGTTGTCGTTGGTAAGGACACAGATTTACTGGTCATGCTAGTTGCTCCGGCAACCACTTCAACAGATATGCACATGCTATGCTGCAGAATCCTGTCACGGTCTTCAACATTCATGATATTCAGCATGCCATAGGGGACACTAGAAATTGCCTGATGTTTCTTTAAGCTGTGACAGGGTGCGATACGGTCTCTGCAATCTACCGTCAGGGCAGTCGTAAAACTTTCAATACGGTCAACAAGCAACTTGACCATGGCTTGCTTGATACATTCGCAGTGGAAGCACCCATGACGAGGTAAAACAAGAGCCGGGAAAGCCTTTATGGGGCCAGCAGTTCTTGATGACTACCGTCACACTGCATACAATTAAACGGGCAATTGGTCGCAGTTTTCGGAGTTCATCCTTTCAGTTAAAAAGTCTACTTCCAACTAGTGCTGCAGCAAAGCAACATCCATACCGCACCTCTTACAGTCATTATGTATAAAAACTAAGCTTTAGCGACCTTGGTACTAATGTGTCTACATTTTCAGTTCCATCTAATGTTGAGTACTCTTCACGGTTGCACACTGTCAGTCTGATATAGTTGAGGATGATGGAAGCAGCCATGCATTGTATGTGTATGTGGGTTTGTGTGTGTGTGTGTGTACTTTATGCATAAGAAGTATTTTTTGATTAAAAGATTGTTGTAATGATATGTATTTCAATGGTGCTTTTCTAGTCTAGACATTTGATTATATTTATTACGTATCTACTTAGATCTACAATGGGATAAATTTGGAAATAATGGCCATTTTGGGTTTCGGGAAGGGCTCAAGTGGTTTTACTGCTACTTGTGTGTTTCAAATTTGTTAATAACTATTTGGTTGAGTTCCTTGTGCTGAAAACATATATTTAGACATTTAAATTTGGTATTTGGGTTAACTAGTTGCAAAGTTAGAAGAAATACAGGAAATGGCGGCAATTTTGGGCGCCATTTTGGATTTCGAAAAGGGCTTAAGTGGTTCATAGCTACTTGTGTGTTTCGAAATTTATCAACAAGTATTTTATTGAGTTACTTATGCTAAAAAAAACATATATTTAGACATTTAAATTTTGTATTTGGGTTATCTAGTTGCAAAGCTATAAGAAATTTAGGACATGGCAGCCATTTTGGACGCCATCTTGGATTGCGGAAAACGCTCAAAGAGGATTTATGAGGACTTTTAGTATGTTAATCTAGACATATTCCCAGACCTATCCTGAAAAAATCAGCTTGTTACCAAAAATCTCCATGTTAAAACTAATGCTCTTGGCCTAGTAGGAATATTTTGGCGGCTCTATACTTGCTATTGGCCGTAGATGGATTAGACCGCACGGCCGCCGCGGCAAATGCGACCTAGGCATTACGGTCAACTTCACATGATGATTCCAATACGCCCCTGGTCCCCGAACCAACACCCATAACGGTGATCTTTTGCTGCTGCAGCCCCCAAATTATGGAATAGTTTACCAATTAGTATCCGTCAATTCCCATCTGTAGTCTTTTAAAGAAAGTTTGAAGTATTTTGTTTTAAATAGTAATTTATAAGGCAATTTTGTTTAAATTTAGTTTCTAATTATCTGTAATGCTATTATTAGAATTATTTATTATTATTGCTGTATTTTTATTTTACGTTGTACCTTATTTTGTTAAGCGCTTAGAAACATTGTGTTAAGCGCTTTATAAATGTCATGTATTATTTTATTTTTATCGTCTTTTTCTTTTCTACTAATTCATCAGGTGTTATGTTTTTGTTCCTCTAGTAATTTTCCCCGGGCTCTCTTCCTCCTCCTCCTCCTTTATCATCATCATCTTCCTCAATTCTCCTCCTCCTGTTCTTGTTCTTCATCCTTCCTTCATTCCTTCATTATCTCTTTCTCCCCTTCCCCTTTTTCCTTCCGTCCTCCTCTTGTTGCTCCTCCCTTTTCTACCTATACTTCATCATTTTCGTCCTTTTAGTCTAGTTTTTTATTAAAATATTATTGTATATTTCCCTTTCTCAGTTGACATCGGAGACGTCCTTGCTGGAATCAGGAGAATACATCCTCACAGCGAGGCCTGGATGTTGGGCCCGTAGCCATTGAATGGGATCCGTGTCTGATAAACTACACCCAGATACAAATTGATTTATCAAGTGAGTGATTACCAGTCATGGTGTATTGGATCTGATTTTTTGACCTCAATTCACATTTTAAAATTTGATTCGTTATTGGTCATTCACACACATAATCACACATTTTGGGACATGAATCGTTCCCTGGCTTTCCTGTATGAGCAAAGGTAAAACAATAATCGTCAATTTTTTTTTTTATATACTTCAGATTAGTGCCCCCTTCGCCTCCGATAATTGCCCCTATCAAATCGGAGCTATAGTCGTTTTACTTGACAATTTCCATTTCCCTTCCTGATAAGTGCTCTTTTCGTCTTTGATAAGTGCCCCGTTTATTTTAGCATGTGCCTCTTTTTCTTTTTAATAAGAGCTACTTCCCCCCTCATAAAAGCCCCCTTTCACCTTTGATAAATGCTCCTAGTAAAATCTGATCGCTGCCCTTTTTCTTTCAACTACTGTACATTTTCCTTTAGTATAAATGCCCATTTTTCATTATCATAAGTGCCCCTTTTCTTATCTGGTAATGTCCCTTTTAACAATGATACGATGGGTGCCCCTTTTCCGTCAACAAATGCCCATTTCCCATTTTCATAAGTGCCGTTTTCACTCTTTGTGAGTGCTTCTTTTTGTAGGTGTAAGAAGTGCCTAATTTCACCTCTGATAATAACCCTTTGTAATGTAACACTTGCTCCTTTTCTTTTCTAAAAAGTGTCTTATCCCTTTCGATAAGTGTCCCCTTTTCCTCTCATCGCGCCCTTAATTTCAAGCGACTAAGACTAAGAGCAATTTCCCCTTAAGCTCGCTCGCTACCATTGCTCGCATTTATAGATGATATAATTATGTTACTTATCGAAGGTCTTTTTAGTCTTCCGTTATGAAAGATGAGGACTAAAAAGTAGCCTATATTGCCTGACATGTCACCATAGTGCATCAATTTCAATGTCAGATTCTTTACAATTTGGTATTCATGAATTACCAGTTGGAAGCAATAGCCCCTCTGTCAGTTACAAAAAACACACTCTCTTATGTCAAAGAAAGAAGAGTGCTCTACATAACAATATCTGTGCTTACCACTTCATTTTGCACCTTTTCACTATTGACTGCTCACCCCATAGCAGCAAAATCGTGGCAAATATGGTATCATTTAAACACAAATAAGCACGCTTTCTGATGATAATAACCAAAGCGATTAGTATGCCGTGGTAGGAGAGCTGTAATCGGAAATTTAGTGGGCTACTAGGGCTATTTGGCAACTAGCTTAGTAAAGTCGTATGACTATATTCTCATGGTCCCCTGCCTATATTCTCATATTCGAGACATGACGATAAATGTCTGAAAAGTTTGGATTGAAATCTCATGGCACAGCTGCGTGAAGTCCCATGAATTAATGTTTCCGTGCAATACATGTGACTTCTAGCAGCACGATTGAGTCAATGTTTTGGCAGTTTGATTCTTGCATAACCTAATAATATACCTCGAATTCTTATGTACTACCTAACCACCCTTTAAAATGTGCTTCAAGACTATTTCTTGTATTATCATTATCATTATATTTTGAAATTATAATTGTTATCATTATTATCATTTTTATCAATATTCATTATTATTTTTTGGGCAAAGAGAAAATCAAGTAACAGTGAATGCGAAACAACAGTAACATCAATCAATCTCACGGATGCCGGGAAAAGAAAAAAAGATTAGTTAAATAATTTTAACCCAACAATGTTCTTTTCCTATCACTGCGAATTTAGATACACACATAACAAAGAATAGCAAAAACAACATAATCTATAATGAATTGCAAGTACAGATGTGTATATCAAAGCCGAGAAAAGGAAAAACAAATGATGTCGCATTATATAAATCTGTCTTCAAAAGAAAGATTATCACATGACCCATTACTCGAGTTTTATTTGATAGATACTGAAATGAAAAAATGCTGAAACTAATCCATTAATTATTGATTAACATCAACACTCAAACCTACTCTAGGTCGAGAGTTGTTAATTGCATTAATTGCTAAAAACAATAGTAAGTACGTGTGTTTGGTAGCTAATTTATGATAGATTGCTGAAACTTAACTAATGATAAATGAATAGGTAGAAGTCCTTAATAATTTCCTGTGCTCACTTGTGTCGGTATAGTTTCGCTTTACAGAAATCAAACTTTGCAGGAGATATAGCCTGTTACGCCGAGGAAAATTGCAGTCATTACGTTTTCTATAGCGTAGTGATTCTGTACATCAAATTTTAATGCCATATCTTCAACCGTTAGGGTTGTGGCCCTAGGGAGTTGACGTCTGCTTTATTTCTAATTGACAATCATCAACTTACCCACACTTATATTCAATAAAGGTAAGATATTTATTTGTTAATTTCTCATACATTTAGTTAAGTCAGTTGCGCGTTTTTTGTAGAGGGGCGCGAAATAGAATTGATATACTGCAATAGGAATGGGCGATATGTTTGATACTATATAGGTAAGATTAATTAGGATTTAATTTGTTTTTGTAAAGAGCTTTAAATCTGTGTTAAAAGAAGAAAACATGCCCCTGTTTGGATCTATTTTGTTTCTAGTTGCTGTAAGTGTGAACCCGTGGTTTGAAAATAAGGAAAATATGTTACATGTGTTGTTCTTAATATATTTCTTCTTTTGCAATAGGTTATCTTGATAATCCGTAATAAATTCATTGAACATCTTTAAAAAGAATAAGTATTGTGTTTTATCAAAAGTACGGTTATTCATGTTATTGTTTTTGGAAAGGTCACGTGGGGCAAGCCTCATTGGGGCAATCATTGATAACAACAAATAATTAAGTTTACTGTTTGAAATAATTTGTTTCCCTTTTTTCGAACAGGAATCGGTCATTATGGCATTCAAACACGGAAGGCTTCTGGACCCTTCGCTTTTCCTAGTAATCATAATTTGTTTGCAAGCACTTTCTGCAGACACAACAGTGTTGCCCTACAATCTAAGAGATATTGAAAACTCTTTTGAGGGGTGTGTATTTGAAATTCAATCGAAAGCTGCTATTTGCGAAAAACTCGGGTTAACGAGCGTTCCTAAAGAGCTCCCAGAGGATGTTGAAATCCTGAGGATCAGTGAGAACAGTATAAAGTCTTTATTGAACTCCTCGTTTGAAAGGTACCCTCATGTCACCAGCCTAGACGTCTCCGATAACGACATTAGAGTGATAGAACCTACGTCTTTCTATCCCCTCAAAGAATTAGCCCTCCTACGTATGTCCTTCAACCCATATCTTGTACTTCCAACAGGACTACTCAGGTGGGCCACTAAGTTGTCCTATCTTGAAGTGTCCCAGTCAGGCTTGAAATCGCTTCCGGGTGACATTTTAAGATGGAGCCCAACGTTAGATAAAGTATATCTCGACAACAACGAGCTGACCTCAGTGAATATCAGCCTTTGTGGCACATTTGGATCCGTCTTCTTGCCAAAAAATAATATTGAACAGCTCACAAATGAAAACTTTACCTTCACTTGTCAAACAGATGTACTCTACCTCTCAGGGAATCCCATCCGATCAGTTGATCCTGGTGTAATTGCATCACTACACGTCCGATCATTGGTGGTAGGAGGATACACTATGACTTTAGATGTCGTTAGAAATATCCTAATTGGTGTCTCACGTTCGAAGATAGAGAACCTCGAAATCAACTATGCAAATCTTGGCAATTCTGGGGCAATTCCAAAGGATTTTTTTGATCCACTGCGCAATTTTTCGCTTGTATTGCTTAAATTGACCGCTGTTCGTTTCAGTCTTTATCCTTATATATTCTCGAGTTTAAATAAGGTCCTCAAACTAGCTCTCAATCGGGACAAGATAAACAGAATCGAACCGGATTTCTTTGAAGGTATGAAACAGCTAATGGTGTTGAACTTGAACTTTAATCGAATACAAACCATTAACACAAATGGTTCTACATGGAAAAGTGACTTAATTGAGATGCACTTATCTCACAATCATCTAATCAAAATTTCACCTTCCACATTTCGCGGTTTGCAAAATTTGAGGCTTTTAGACCTGACGAATAATCTCCTCCTTATGCTAGAACTGACATCATTTTCGGAACTAAAACGAATTGAGACCATTAAACTTTCTGATAGCGAACTTATGAAATTTGAATTGGTAATCCCGAGCTTAAGATCACTTTCTATGGACAGGTTCTCCATTTTAGCTTTGAGGCCTGGATCATCCTTTAACCATACAGGGTCTCTTGAACATTTGAGAATTACAGATTCTTCGGTTTCTCATTTTAACATGTGGGATTCAAGATCGAATGTTTCTCTTTTTGAAGGGTTGTTTAATCTTACGACTTTGGATCTGAGTAGAAATCCCAAAATGTCAATAATTTTCAAAGATTCGCAACCTCGGATCTTTCAATCTCTCTCAGCTCTACAAACCCTTCGTCTCGAACACTGCGACATTTCAACAATTCATTCAACAGCCTTCATATGGTTGGAATCGCTCCAAGTGCTGAATTTAAAAGGGAACCTAATTCAACGACTTCATTTTGATTTACTGAAGGGCTTAGGCCAAGTGCAAAGCATAAATCTTGCTGACAATCGGCTGGCATACCTCGACAAAGAAGTATTTTCCAATAACCAAAGGATGACAACTCTTCTCTTGTCAAACAACAAATTAACGGTCTTAAACCAGAGTACTTTTAAGCCGATTGAGTCTTCGCTTCTCTCTATCGATTTTTCGTTTAATGAAATCGTTTGTGACTGTGATCTCAGTTGGCTTCTCGATTGGATCGGTCGTCCTATTAAAATCTTAAACGAGAATGCAACTCTTTGTTCGCAAGCCTCTTTAGAGCCGCTCCGCAACGAACCTCTCCTTGATTGCGATCTCTCGAAGCTTTGTGGCCTCAGCATCCCCCTCGTCTGTTTGCCTCCCATCGCTTTCATTTGTCTGGTGGCCACCGCCGTGCTCCTTCATCACTATAGATGGCAATTAAGGCAGAGGCTCTTTCTTCTGAAACTGGCCGTCCTTGGGTACATGGAGCTACGAGACGCTCGGGAACACGATGACTACGAGTTCGATTTGAATATCATCTTCTACGATGATGACGAAGAATGGGTCCGTGAACATCTTCGGTTAGCCATCGAAGAACGGCTTCCGCAGTACCAGAGCAACGTCTTTGGTGACGAGAACCTCGTCCTGGGTATGCACTACTTGGAGGCAGTCGACTATGTGGTGAGGCGGAGTTACAAGACCGTTGTACTGCTCAGCAGGGCCGCTGTCCGCGATCGTTGGTTCCTTCTCAAGTTCCGTACGGCCATGGACCACGTGAGTGATACTCAGACCGAGTTTGTCCTCGTGATTTTCCTGGAAGACATCCCCGACGAAGAACTACCCTTCTTGGCAAGGTTGTACCTAAGTGATGGCAGACCCTATCTGCACTGGCCTGAAGACATCAGGGGACAATTATATTTTTTTGATGAACTAACCAAAAATCTGACCATTAATTTAAAGACGAACGATTTGATTCCTAATGGTTAGTATCAATTTTCACCATTTTTACCATTTTACACGACGGAGTTAAACGAACTTGTTAATAGCTCTTGGTATTATTATTATTATTTTTTTTTTTTTACCGTTGACGACAAACCTCGGCCATATTTAATAATGTTGTTATTAGTTACAAGATATTCAGTATTTGTTATGTATAAATATTCTCACAATCAACTCCCATCTCTATTTCACAACTTTTACAGTTTAAACTCAAACATTCACATATCCCATCCGTCGTTAGTTAGAAAAGTCAGTAAGACATCATGAACCAGATGTTTGGAACTTACCGAATATAATAAGGCATTGTTAATCTATCTTTTCTTAAAAAAAACTCTTATATCGAAATATCAACATAACTGATTTCTACATGCAGTAAGCAATCATTGATATCTCAAATTGTTGTCACATTGCAATTCATTTTGCCATTTCGTATTCTATTTCGTATTCTTTGTTTTCTTTATTCTAAATGCTACATTTGTTTCCACTCCACGATACAACACAGATCTCATCCATCATTCAATACACACACGCACACGCACGCACACACACACACACACACACACACACACATACGAACACACACACACACACACACACGCACGCACCCTCACACACATACACGCGCACACACACGCAATACACTCACGTAATACACTCAGACATAAATATCGTATGAACACCTTTAGATTTTCTTTTGAGGCCGGCATCCTAGCCAAGCATTATATTATTACCCATGATTGCGGTCTCCTGCCCTTTTTCCTTAAATAGTTGGGATAATACTTTAAATTTATAATAATACGTATATATGTAAATAACATTTTGACATGAAGTTATTAATGTTTGTATAATTTGTATTATACCGTACGTTTATATTTTCTTTGTTATTCAGTTATTGTTTTTGGAAAAATGCAGAAGTCAAATTTCAAAAAAATCCAAAGATTGAAGGATCGTTTGAAAGAATAGCCTCAGATTGAGAATTCCATGTAATTCAGCGATGACCGATCACACCCCTAATACTGGACATAACATTGGATTAGATGATACCCATACTAATGACTTTGAAACACATTTCTGGTCAAGAAAGGTGAAAGAATCCAAGTTGAGGATAAGGATTAATCCTTCACTGAAAAGGGACTCTGGTTATTCACTGTCACACATCTTCGCTCCCAGCGATCCGTGAACTGTGTGGAGAATCATTTGGCGTTAGTGGACAAAAGCTTGCTTACTAAAATTGAAAGTTGGTAAAAGCCAAAATTACATTAGCGAACACCCAACTAGTATCATCCATCAAGTAAAATTGTTATGATAATTCTATTACAACGAATTCCAATCATTGGGTATCATCTATTTAGACTCAAATGGTTATAAAAATTAAAAAAATTCTGCATAATTATATTAAAAACCCACTCATTTGATTTGTCTTTTTAATTCTCTTCTTGGTTGATACTATGTTTTTCTATGTTGCTTATCGACCTGCCCTTCTATTTTCTCTACTAAACCCTTTTTTCTTCTATTTCACTCTTTCTTTCTATCTATTTCTGTCTGTATCGGTTTCGTATTTGTTCTCATTTGTATCCGCTTGAGTAAAAACCTATATATATATTGCCATTTTGCTTATCTGGATATTCGCTCTCACACAATTTCTTTCTGTCCATCTTTTCCCTTTCTATCCCCGGTCCGTCTTCCGTTCTGCCTGGTTCTTCTTCTTGGTTGATTTCCTCTCCTTTTCCAGTCAGTAATCAGACATTAATGCTACGTGAGATTCACAAACACAATGAAAGATACTAACGCGATATTTCCTTTGGGTCTGCATTTTTCATTGTTTTTGCTCTAAATTATGTTTGAAGATAAAGGTCAAAATCGTGCATCATGTCTTGAATCAGTATATCCTTGATTATACCCTACTTTCCAGTGAGTTCATAATGTATGTTGTTAATAACATATAGTAGTAGTATACACTTAACTACAATATGTGTAATTTTCTTAATTATTCTCTCGTTTTTATTGACCGATTCACATCCTATACTTGTTTTAGTATTGGGGATGTTATAAATGTGTAGTGCGGTAATATTTTCCTGTTACATAATTGTGATGTATTTTAGTCCTATACATTGTGAAGGTATGAACAATGAATTATGTTGTATTTATGTTCGTTCATCAAATGATAAAAAAAGCTTTGTAATAATTATGTTGTAGTTTCAAACTAGGATTATAGAAAATGTTTTGTTTCTATTATGTACGAAAAAGAATTGGAGATTTGAGAAATAAAAATCAATGCATACAACAAAAAATGTTGCCTTATTTTTAAATTAGATGAAAGATTCTTGACAGAACTGAAATATTCTTTGACCATTTTTAAAAATATAATCAGTATGTTTTTCTTTCTCACATCGATTTCCATGGCATTACATGCGAGACTTTTTGTTACGCCTACTTTGGAAATATAGATTGGAATTTGACATCGAACTCTATGGCATTACAGACTAGTCATATTACAACTACTTCGGAAATAGAGTATCGAAGGGTGACGTCATACTATAGCCAAGTTGTCAAGGTTGCTGGTTTCAAACACTTTTTTTGGAAACATTTGTGTATAAAATATATTTAAATGTTCGAATGACATAATATGAGTTGTATGTCGCCCTGCACATCAACAGGAATCAATTTAATTTGTATATTTTGATTTTCCCTACCTTTAAAGTCACTTATGCAGTTATTCCGCACCCCTGGTTCGTCAATGTTGGAGTCAGAAATGAGATAACGGAGCATCTGTAAGTCGCGAGAATAAGGGTGACTCCAACAGTTCCTGGCATCTTTGCATTAAAATTAACCTGAGTAAATGAAATACACAAGCTGTGGTCAAAATCCTTGAAAGCTGATGCATTTCAATTAAAAGCCATTTGAATAAATACTCAGCTATAGTACCGGACATCCGGTTCCCACGAAACCTTCGTAAGTTACAACTTTGCCGGAGACCCAGTGAAACTTGTATTAATTGAAGTTCGGGAGTTTCAATGGGCAAACTCGTACTTATTAAGATTTCGTGAAACGATACCCTGTTTACGAATGTATTTCAACTCGTGTACATGTTCCTCTCCCTAACCCGTGTTTACCCACTACTTCACTCCTGTGCTATGCATAATGGCAATTGTATAGATGGAACCCATTTTGCATAATCAGTTTTTGCTATGCCTCGCATGGATTTTTTTGTCAAGAGAAAAGTTTTTAAAGTTCTTTCTTCTCCTTCTTCTTTTTTTCCATGGAATAAGCTGAACAAGTCTATTGAAAACCCGCATCTCTATCTAGAAAAAAATACCAAAAGTCTAAATGATGTTAAAAGAAGGTTGAGTTCTGGGAAAAGGTAAACAATAACTTGCGAGCGTTATCATCGTATTATGCAAGGGTGGAATAACATCAGATAAAAAATGTTTCCTTAGAAGCATGGCTCTTCAAATGCCTTAATATTCTAAATATGGCATGTAACATCATACAAATCGGGACGGATTTTTATGCCACATGTTCGTGTAGTCGCATATACATTATTCTGTGTACATTACATGTAACTGTATCAAGACTTGGCAAAATTTCTGATCATTTTGATGTTTCCAGAACCTTGCAGTACACACCAATACTTATATGCTAGATGATCAACCTTTTCTGATCGATTCCATAATGTTTCTTTCACAATGCAATCTCATGACCAGAACTAAACTTTATCTTTAAACTAAAACATTGTCATTTGGGAGGTTTGGCCAACATGGTTTCAATCGATCGCAACATAGCGTATAATATTATTTTGTTTGGGCTTTCCCAAACAAGCAGTATTTGCCATAATAGTTAAAATTAGGAACGGGTTAGTCGAACTCTGGATATGGATGGCTCCCCTTCCATCGCCGAAAGTTACGCGATAGATGGCGCTCTAGTGCGCTCTTATCTGTTTGAGCGCATGGAATGTTTAATGTCAAGCCCAACATTATTTCTCAAATGAGAGCCCGTTATTAGCTTATATTTTCAAGAAAAACGTTCATAAAAGCATAAACTAAAGAAGTTTCGATCCGGTATCTTATTTTGGCTCAAGGTCTGTTCAAACACCGTGAAATTAGGAGGTCATGGAGAGAGAGAGAGAGAGAGAGAGAGAGAGAGAGAGAGAGAAAGAGAGGGAGAGTTAGAGAGAAGCTAGGGGCTAACAAATAGCAAACTAGAGCGAATTGGAAAGGGGAGGGGGCGGGGTGAATCGATAAAGAGATCGAGAGAGAGAGGGAGAGAGAAAGAGAGAGAAGAGAGATAGAGAGAGGGAGAGAGAGGGGGAGAGAAGCGACATGAAGGGAGAAAATGTGGGGAGGAAACAAGCGAGAGAGAGAGAGAGAGTGAGAGAGAAAAAGAGATACAAGATGAGAGAAAATGGGCTGCAATGCTGCATCCAGGGTTCGTTGACCGTAATAAGTCCCACATCTCTAATACAAGCCAGAAAAAGGGGAGTGTCCCCCCCCTTTTTTTTTTGGGGGGGGGGGGACATATAGGCAGGTTTTAGTTTTGGGGGACACATTTGCAACCCCATCCCCTTCTTACGTACAATTCCATTGATCTCATTATCCTTCTTTTATCTCTCTCCTTCTCTCTACATGTATCCGTCATATTGTCTTTCTTTCTCTCTGCTTCTCTATATTTTCCTCTCTATCTCTCTCGGTTTCCCAATGGATCCCACTGTACCACCCCTCCCCCTCATACTCATCTCTCCACCCCCTCTCCTTCTCTATCATACTCATTCCCATTGTCTCCCTGTCCCTCTGACTCTGTACTTTTTTCTCTGTCTCTCTCATCTAAATCATATATCGTAGACTTTTACAATGCACTCCCCGTAGGAAATAATAATTGTTCATTGCCACCTCTTTTATTCCATGATGTAGTCCCTGCATTTATGTAATTTCAACTAGGAATATTTGAACCTTGATGTATTTGTACCATACATTTCGATGGTACTCTAACATTACATAGCACAGCAAAGAAGTGTATGTATTAGTCATAGAAAAAAGAAGAAAATATAAGAAAGAAATGCTCATTGACTGCATATGAAAGGCAACATTTTACCAAACTTGATGCTTTGCATACATACTTGTAGACATAGTGATGCATACTCATTTGATATGTCTACGAGACTGTGAAATATTCCAGAAAATGGATTAAAAGTATAAATCAGAGCATAAAATCGAATCAGTGAATCTTGCAAGGGTAATTGCACTGTAATGGAGTGACACAAGCACACAGGCTTTCAACACTGATTACCATAAAATTTGATTAAATTTCAAAGGCCACTATTTGAAATGGAAGATTGTTTTGTATTCATCTTGGTTTTGATCAATTATATCTCCTGTCATAGAATGATTAAGATTAAAACATAGTAATTATGACGTGGATTAATGATGAAACGAAGAGCTTGATTCCAAAAGGAGCTAAATCCATATTTTATCAAAAATTGAGTTATCTGTCTTGAAATAATGATTTCCTACATGGGGACAAAATGCACTATATCCAATTCTAAAATTTCACCAGGAAGTATGAAAAAAACATTAGGTTCAATATCATGTTTCATTCCAAAAGGAACTAAGTCCAAATCGGTTCCATTCCAAAAGGAGCTAAATTCACTTTGGGTACTTCTGAGTAAATCACCTTATTTTTTATATCTTCACTTTCCCTTTAGCCATGTACCTTCATGTTGTTATATATGTTAAAGGTTTTGCCCCGGACCAATAATATATGAAAAGAAAAAAATCTACTAGTTATTTCTGATTTTTATTAAATTTTTAGAATTTGTGGATATAGATCCTTTTGGAATGAAACTGTGATATGTTGTTTACTTTCTTTTCAAAAGGTTTTTTTATTTGTGATTTCACTATCATTATTTAAAAGGAAAGGTTTGCTACTAAATTTGAATAAATTTCAGTGATTTGATTGAGAAAATATGAAATTTTTCAGGTATAATATCATGTTTCATTCCAAAAGAAGCTAAATCCACCAAAAAAATAAATCTAAAAATTAAATCAAAATCAGGAAAAACTGGTAGATTTTTTCTTATCATATATTATTGGTCCAGAGTGACACCTTTAACATATACAACAATATTAAGGTACATGGCTAAAGGGAAAGTGGAGAAATAAAAAAAAAATGCGATTTACTCAAAAGTACCCAAAGTGGATTTAGCTCCTTTTGGAATGAAACTCTTCAAATATAGCCCACTGTTTCAACTAGTGGCTACTGGGTTGTTTTCCAACACTGTTTATTTATGATAATCAAGTTCAAATTTTAAAAACATGGTTTCATTTGTCCCTCTATGACAATGGAACTGTCCTTGTGTCTTGGTAGGGCCTATATCTGGCATATCTTGGCACCCCCCCCCCCCCTCCCCTCCTCGTCCACCACGCCACTTCCCCATTAACTCTCCTTGAATCAATAAATAAAACTTTTCAACTTTGACTAATTTACAACAGTTCCTCTCGAATAATATATCCGTCACTGAGAAGGGCAAAACTCAAAAAATTAAACCTTCAAGTTGATTTTCACTCTGAATGGTAAACATACAAGAAAAACAAAAAGTAAAACACCTCTTAACTTTAATACTTATACCTTCTTTTGGATTTAGAATTTCCGAGACATTTTTCAACATGATTTGATTATGAATTGTCAGTTCATATATTTTCATATATTGAACGTTGAATCATGCAATATTTGTACAATATTGATCTAGACAAAGCAGACAACAATAAACATGCATTGAGTTGCTCAAAAACCATCCAAAACCTGTAATTCACAAGGAGGTACTTTGGGAAAGGTTGGTCTGTCATTCTTGTCCATTATGAAGGCTTCTGGGAATGAAACAAGAACGACAAAGGTCCCGAGATCAGAGTCATCATCATCATCATCCTCAAAGCCCAGATCACTGAAAGAAAGAAATGCAAAACAAACATATAGAGGTTTTGAGGTCAAGTGGTTTGATCACTCTTCTTGGAAAGCAAAGGTCGTGGATTCCAGCCCAAGTACAGGTGAGTGTTTCACAAAGACTAAGATTGACTTCAAGTTGGACTTAATTATGGCAGTCTACTGGTTCCTGTCACCTTTGGTCTCTCAATTATGATCTTTACATAATATTTATTCCTTCAATAATGAACTATCAAAAAATGTAAATTCTGTAGAGATGTGACCATGATTTGTACGTTCCTTGAGAGACCAATGCCATTAGATGGTGAGAGAAAACAGTGGCATGAACAGCCTGCCATAGATAAGTCCAACTTAAAGTCAATCTTAGTCTTTGTAAAAACACCCCAGGACTTTTGTAACAAATATCTGTTACTACAACACATTTTGAGGCTGCACTGAAAGGGCAACCGTTTTGTAATTTTTCATTTTGTTTTTGTTTTTAATGACACATTTATGCAAACTGTTGGTTGAATCTGTGGTAAAATAAATGGGGAAGTCCAATGTATTCTTCCTATGTGTTATCAATCACATGAGACATCATTGTAGGCCTACAAATAATGATAATATTATGTTTATAGCCCAACTAGAGAGTGGATCAGACTAATTTCCAAAAAAAATGAAGCACCTGATTTTAATAATGTTCATTACTTCATTATACTCGCTGATCTGATGTATGGGAACACAAAATGAAAAAAAAACAAAGACGTGCCCAAATAGATCAATATCCAGGTAAATCTTGCCTGTCATGGTTGATGTGGCCTTTCTCTTGCTGCTCTGTCCACGCTGTTTCTCTGAGACAACGAAGCATGTAAGGATCATCTTCGATGGATGGTTGAACGGCGATCTGACTCCAAGGTGTTTCCGATTGGTCTTTTATCTCACACTCCCATCGGGATTCTAAAAAATAAAAATGAATATTTCTTCCTGGTATACAAACTAAATGCCTGTAATTTTGATAGCAATATAACCTTTTAGTTTTATGCATTCCCCTTACTCGAAGCATTTTTATAAGAAGTTTTCAGTACAACTCAAAATCAATAATAACCACAATTTGATTTGCCATTAATTACTGTTATATTTTTCTGACCAACAAGAATACATAAAACACTATGATTATGTACACGATTGTTTCATGTTCTGAACTACTATTCAATAATAGACTTTAAAAAATGTCAACAAACCATCACACGTATCATTTCACATAGACTGACATCAAAATAGAGAATGAAGGGATAAAGGGGAGTGTTCAATGACCCTTTCCAAATGAAAACATAACTTGCTTTGAACTCTTTCTAGCAGCTCCTGATTATTTTCAAACTGTTAGTGTTATCATCTGGACTTACTTTCACTTTCCTCTTCTCATTTTTGGTGTTCTTTCTTGTCTCCTTTTTCGTCCCTTCTCTCGTTTCTTTCTTGGCCTCATTCTTGGTATTCATTTCCATCCCTTCTTTGGTTCTCTTCATGGTGTCCTTTTTGGTCTTCTTCTTCGTTTCTTTTTGTGTCCCTTCTTTTCGTGCCTTGCTGATCTCCTTTTTGATGTCCTTTTTTGCCTCCTTTGGGTGCTTCTTTTTGGTCTCTTTTTTCGTTCTTTCTGTTGTTCCCTCTCTGGTTTCCCTTTTCCTTTTCTCTTTTGTCTCTGTCTGCCCTTCTTTTTGCATTGCCTTCTTTTTCCCCTTAATAGTCTCCTCTTTCTTCTTTTTAATAACCTCTTTTGTTATCTCCTTCGGTATATCCGTTTTCACCCTAATTTTTTTATTCCTCGACGTCTCCTCTCTCAGCCGTTTTTTCGTTTCTTTTTCAATAAAATGCACAGCCTCCTTTTCTGTCTTCGTTGCTTCATTTGTTGTCTCCTTTTGCATCATCATTTTTTGCCCCTTCTTCTTATCCACTTTTGTCTTCTTTTTCGTTGGCTTTTCCAACACCTTTTTCTTATCAGTTTTTGTTTTCTTGTTCCTTGTTTCTTTGGTCTCAGTTTCTTGCTCACTTTTTGGCTCCTTCCTATCAGTTTTTGTCTTCTTTTTTGTTGGTTTCTTGGCATCCTTTGCAGCTTCCTTTCTCATTTCATTTTCTATCTCACTTTCCGGCACATTCCTTTTATCAGTTTGAGTCTTCTTTTTCGTTGGCTTTTTGGTCTCTTTTTCTGTCTCACCTTTTGGCTCCTTCTTTTCCCTTTTTGTTTGCTTCTTTGCCTCCATTTTCGTCCTTTTCTTCATGGTCTTTTTCAGTTCCTTCTCTGTCTCAATTTTCCCCTCCATATTCATCTCCGTTCCCTCTTTCCTTGCCTCTTTTGTCTCCACTTTTGTGTCTTTCTGCTTTTTCATCTCTTTCATTGTGCCACTTTTCTTTTTCCTCTTTGGAGCTTCTACATTTGGTAAACACACAGATACAAAAAGAGAAAAGAAAGGTAAGTTAGTGTTGCATACAATATAGAATTTAAAAAAAACTACAAGTGATTCATTGTAGAAAGTTCCTAAACCAGGAAACATAAGATACGTTTTATTTAATAAACTTTCATCATGAACATACATTGTTTAGCTCTAGCTATCCAAATTAAAAAGAGTCAGTATTAATCTTCCTGCTAATAAAAAAAAATATCCACAACATTATGTTAGAGTTGGTGCTTGTCCTCTCTTGACACACAAATTGAGTTCTCATAGTGGTATTACTACAAGGGGAGGGGGATGGCAAATTCCCCCTCCCAATCAATGGCATAAAAGGACCCCTCCCCCCAATCAATGGCATAAAAGGACCACCCCCAAAAAAAAACAAAAAACAAAAAACAAAACAAACAAACAAAAAAAATGAGAGAAAGAGAGGAAAGAGAAAGAGAGGAAAGAGGAAGAGAGAGAGGGAAGAGAAAGTGAAGAGATGATATGACAGCCCTCGCCCCCTCTCATGTTTTATCGGGTTTCATCCATCTAATCCCCCAACCCCTACATAAGGGAGGATTCATGCTATGCTATGCTAGTCTACTTCTTGCATTTTGATGCAGAGCTTTAAGTCTTCACAGAAAATTGGGACTTTTACCCACTATCCAAAATGATAAGTTGCACTTTTGTATACTAACCATTTTTCTTTCCATCTGCTCCTGTAACTGTCAACACTTTCTTTCTCTTTTTCTTCTTTTCCTTCTTAGCAGCATCTATAGGTGGTGAACAAAACAAGGGGGAAAACACTTAAGTATTGCATACAAGGATGGAAAATATAACATGTCAATTATTATGTTTGAGTCCGAAATAATGAAAATTACAGACAGAAGTTCCAGTTTAAATTGTATGTTTAATATAGTGGCTCCAATCTAGAATCAGGGGACTACGCCCTCAGTAGGCATGAGATTTACAGTTTGGATTGCAAACACATTAATGATAAAAAAACAAATTATTGGTTACTAATATTTAACCTAAACTATAATTATGCAAAAGAAAAATTGAAATTGCATTGAGAGTTGCACTCGTCCCAATGGCAAAGCTATTCAATGTACTTCTTTCACATCTGTAAAAAATGTGAAAAAAAAATGTGAGATAAATTTGTTGGATTACCTTTTCTGTTTTCCTTTGGGATTTTCTTTGGTTTGGTGATGTGTTCATCCTTGAGCACCATTCCCTGCACTTCCACTGACAAAGTGTCGTTGAGGTATCTCAATGACAGGCTTCTGCCGTCTATGATGGCTGGACAACCCTCCAGGTCCTTCAGAATGCACGGGGCGGTATCCTCATGGCAATACATTACAAACAACTTCTCTTCCTTTTCTATCTCTGCCCAGGCTGATAGTAAATCCTGGGATGTTGTCTTTGTGTGTGATTGGGGAAGATGGGTGTGGTCCGCAGGAGTCGAGTGCTGGAATGGTGTGCAGATGTCATCCTGTTGTCCATCCATTTCAACATCAATAGGCATTGATTCACCAAAGTTGTATCTTGTCGAAGCCATAGCATGATCCCGACCTGCCAGTGGTGCACATTTTGGTGAAGTGGCCTGACCTTCCATTTCCTGAATGCTATCTGGTATTCTATAATGGGTCTTTTGGTCAATAACCATTACATCATCATGTTCTGAAACATTCTGTAACTGCAATGTCGCTCCTGTACTTGTGACAGGCTCACCTTCAGATACTCTATTCACTGCCACATCCAAGGTCTTTGCACCTTTTCTGAAATCCTTAGGAGAATATCCTTTCTTACTCTCAAAGAAGCTACTTATTTCTTTCTCCAGCAACGTCTTGTTTGCCTCATCAACAGTACTGTCGCTGATGTCATCAGACTTGGGATCGATGATATCTCCGGCAAAAGCACGTCTTTGGATGATGGGTGGGCTTGAGCTCCTGGAGTCTGTCTGTTCATCCTGGAAGCTAAGAATTCTGGTAACTGTGTCCATATCCACCACTGCTTCGTCGGTACATTCTGGACTCGGGTTGAACCATCTCTCGTACATTTCATCCAATTTTTCAAAGTCCAAATCTGCTTGGGTACATTCTTGACCCCTGCTTGTCACCACAGCTTGAGGACACTTCTGACTGGGGTTGAACCTGCTCTCATACATTTCATCTAATTTCTTAAAGTTCAAATCTGGCGTTTTCCCTTTTTTTTCCTTAACAGCGAAACCAGGTGCATGTGTGATATCTTCTTCCTTTTCCTTTGGCCTAGGTGCTACTGCTTTATCTTGCACCCTCAGCTCTGGTTCTGGTACACTGTGCCATCCCTTCAGAGAGGTCACATTATCTGACCGTTTCGTTTCGTCTACAGCTGTTTTCACCAACTCTTTTATTTTCTGGGAAGGGCTCTTGATAGTGTGGAGTGGGTTTTGTCCAACCTTTTCACCTGTCTTCTTCGTTCTTATATGACTAAGATAAATGGCCTGTTGGAGCTTCTTCTTGTCCAGCTTTTTCAAACTTTGGCATCGATGAATTTCATCCAAACCTCTCATGGATCTAGACAGTAACCTTTGTCCAGGTGACACACTGTTCCTTTGCTTCTGAATTCTTGGCGATCTAGCAGAAGCAGAAATTTTCTTACAAGATGAAATTATCTTTTGTTTTGTGACTTCACACTTGTGAAAACTGTCATTACTCCTGCGATAATCATCATCATCATGTTCCAGCTGTTGGGTAGAATCTTTAGTCTTATCCACTATGCCAGCCAAGAAGACATCTACTTCCACCCCTGGTGAACTGCTTGATCCGGAGAAATCAGAATCATTTACAGTTAATGAAGTATTAGGTGGTTGGGACTGATCATCAACCTTTTCATTTTCCTTCTTTCTTATCTGACTACAATCAATGAACTCCTGTAGCTTCTTCATATCTACGGTTGTCATGGATACTGTACGACGTCTATGGATTTCATCCAAGCCATTTGTAGTTCTGGACAGTGATCTTTTTCCAGGTGACACAAAAGGCATGCAGCTCCGTCGCTTCTGAACTCTAGGTGATCTTGATGCAACAGAAATTGTTTTACAAGAGTTCTTTCTTTTCTTTACCTCACTTTTAAGATACATTTCATCAATCCTTTGAAGAAAATCAACCGGTTCTTGACTTCGTGATGAATTTGTCAAATGGTCAGAAACATCATGGTCACTTGTCATAAATGAGACCTCACATTCATGTGGTTGGGTATCAAGATCAACATTTTTATTTCTCTTCTTCTTTCTTACCCTACTCTCGATGGCCTCACATAACTTCTTCATATCCATAGTTGTCATGGATACTGCACGACGTCGATATATGCCGTCTAATCCATGCATGCTTCTGGACAATGACCTTTGCCCAGGCGATACAAAAGACATGCTTCTTCGTCCCTTCTGAACTCTAGGTGATCTTGATGCTACCATTTTACTGGCTGAAGATGTCTTTCTTTTGAGCACTGCAGGTTGAAGGTTTATCTCATCATCAGTCACTTTGGGATGGTCATGCTGTTCTTGATTTTTTGAAGAATCTGCCAAGAATTCATTTGTTTCTATTCCTGGAGATTTGCTTGATGATAGACCAGAGACATCACGGTCACTTGTAGTAAATGACGCATCAGGCTCATAGGGTTGGGTATCGATATCAACCTTTCCACATTTCTTCTGTTGTCCTATCCGACTCTCGATAGCCTCGCTTAGCTTCTTCATATCCACGATTGTCATAGACACTGTACGACGTCGATGGATTCCATCCAAACCATGCCTGTTTCTGGAGAGTGACCTTTTTCCAGGTGACACAAATGGCATGCTCTTCCGTTGCTTCTGAATTCTAGGTGATGCTACAGAAATTCCTTTGACAGGTGAAGATTTCTTTTTCTTGATCACTGTAGATGTATGGTATATCTCATCATTTCCTTGGGGAATATCATCATTTTGATTGTTGGCTGAATCTTGCTTCTTCTTACTTGACACCACACTGGCCAAGAAAGCATCTGCTTCCATCCCTGAAGACTTCCTTGGTGATGAATCAGAAACATGGTCACTCGTAGGTGACGACACCAACGATTCTTTGGGTTGGGTGTGTAGCTTGTGGGGACCTTCCTTTGTCCCAGACATCACCAGCTGTTTCCTCCTGACTGTCCGCTTTGACACCGGTCTACTCAGAGGAGACATGAGACAGATCAAAGGGCTCTTCATCCTTCCTGTCTCATCAAATCCATCTATTCTGGTGCAGAATTGCAGGAGACCATAAAATCTGTAAGGAATAAAAGCAGGGAAAAGATTATTATGATGATCAAAAAGATTCTTAATACAACAACATAGAAAAATTTAACATTAAGATACATTTGTTTAATGTAAATGTGTTGTTTCCACCAGTTTTCCACTGAATATTGATCTCAAGGAAATAGTCATTGCCCTTTCTGTATCAAATTACTCTATTCAGGGATCATGTGAATTAAACAGAAAACAAAATTTGAGAAAAACAAATAATTAGCAATGCAATTATTTTCATTTATAAACCAAATCAGGATATATAAAAGATAATTGTGTCAGGGTGCTAATGCAAAATCCAATTGAAATTATTTAGATGGATCTAATTTTTGGTCAAATGTTTTCTTCATTGCAAAGGTAAGAACAAACTGTCCATAACTTTCTCTGGCTGAAATATTAGGAAAATGCATTTTTTTTAAATTCTTTATCTTCAAAAGTGCTATGGCAAGAACCTAAAGGAAATCAGTCTAGTCAATGCTCATTAGGATTTATAGCTAGGGCGTATGTCTGTGACAATCATGTTTAGTCTGAGAGAGCAGGTACTTTAAAATCAATGTCCAGGAAGCAACAAAAACATGCCAGAAAACATTTTTGCTACTACCCCCCCCCCCCCGCGCCCCCCCCCCCTTATGTGATGATATTGTCCATGAAGCTGTTCTTAACTGATAACTTTGATTTATTCCTTTCAAATTCATTATATTGGGGCCCAGTAATAAAATATACAACACCCTTTATATTGGGGTGCTCTAGCTGGGGCACCCCCCCCCCCCCTGTTAAACAAAATGCATGGTCTAGCTAGTTTGGTTTATATACCTTGAATACATACATAATTATATACCTTGTTTTCCCCTTGCTCCCCCCTCCCCATCTCCTACTTGAGAACCTCCTTTGTATGTACCCCCAGGCTAATTAGGCTCAATTTTAACACTCTTCTAAAAACTAAATGTGAGAATTGAATAATATTGCTGATGCCCCCACAATCTGACAACCATTTTTCTTTATTTTCAAATTTCTTTTTGTTTTGTTTTGTTTCATTTGTTTTTTTGCTTGGGGGCTTGGGCGCACTGCGTAATGCACCCCGTCCCGAGCAATGACCTCTATCAGTGGTCACGAGTCATGGATACGCTACCGCGCGCGCTCTGTGAAGAATTTCTACCAGTACCAGTAAGGTGTGGCCCATGCGCATTTCCGTTAGCGCTCGAGTCGAATCACTCGCGGCCTTGTCCCCGGCGGCAGGGCCGCATTACATCCGGACCGCACTCGATCGCGCCTCATTACCACCACAACTTCAACATTCACTCCATTCAATATGATCATTGATAATTACAATTTTAGGAATCCCACCAACATTATCCTTTGGAATGTCTGCTCATTACATATGCCTTACCCAAAATGAGTTGACTTACAGTAAATCAGATTTTCAGGCCTTTCGTTGCTCCACCCAGCTCCGACTGGATCCGTGGTTTCATTCCATGCACATACGTCTGCGCATCACGTGCACCTATATGCCCCTCCTTCCTTCTGAAACTGGCGACCAAAATCAAAAGCGAAGCTTTTCTTTCATTCATGGTAGTGTAAGAGTAAAAATTAGACTCCTTCCATACTGGAATTTGTTAAAAATACTTTATGTTTCTCTATTCTCTTCTCTATTTATTTCACATCATTTGCTCATTCACTTACATATTCATTGACTTCAATTACTCTCAACCCAATTCCTTCCTCCATTTATCTCCTAGTACATACCAAGTCTGATCACCTGGTATGTTCCTTTGTTTTCTCCTTATTCTTTATTCACGGTCTTGTGTGTATGAATTAGGCTTTTCTACTTTTCTACTTTTCTTTTGAATATTCAGTTTTACTATTGTTTTGTGATGTATTCATCATCTGAATATACTTTGCTTAAAAATGTTCAGTATGATGCTGGCGAGCATAGCAGCCTACAATAAAAGCTAGTCAGACCCGCACGCGGCTTTTTCTGAGTCAGTTGTATTAATTTGGGCTCTGCTACTTTAGCAGGAGATTTAGGAGAGAGAATTTATGTAAATTCGGCGGTGGTTTTTTGATAATTAGGGGTTTTAATTTATATTGGAGTCTGAGAGGCTAATTTGTATTACTTTACAACACAGTAGAAATGTAATGTAATATAGGGATGCACCCTAAGTGAAGGACAACAGGGTATAAATTGTCGTTTGGTTCAGTTGTCATATCGCCCAACATCAGTTAGGTCTCTCATCATTTCGATCTTTTATCAAAATTTCCTGCAAGATTGAACCAACTTTGTCCAATCATCAGTTCTGTCCAGTAATCACTGTGTCTAATGACCTATTAGTCCATATATAACCATTTTGTCTAAGAACCATTTGGTCCATATACCAATGAACCGGGGAGATGTGAGTCTTCTTAATTATACAGACTTGACTCAGCGAACCCCGGTTCGAGAATGGGTCACGTCCTTCGGATGGTGACGTTAAATCCCCACTGCACTACTCATATCTACTTGCGCCCTCTGTATAGCAAACAATGCCTTATCGGTGCCTGTTAGTCCCCCATGAACCTCTTTTTCTTATGTTAATTGAGAGCTGATTTGATGAGATAAGCACCTGTCAGTAACCTTGCAGGGAGGTATAATGCCCCTGGCCAAACTAGTACAGACGGGCATTGACGGAGTCAGTCCCCAGACTTAAATGATTATATCTGATTGATACACGTCTGTAAAAAAAAAAAAAAAAAAAAAAGCTACACACATATACACACATTTTGTCATGTCACCATTTTGTTTAATAGCCGGTTTTTTACAATATCCACTTGGTCCGTATCATAACTTAATCTAATTACCAATACGTCTACTTAAAGGTAAAGACCAGTATTGGAAACGCCTCAATTTCAAAAAATGAAATGGAAGCTCTCATTACCAATCATGTCAAAGAATATGTTTTGACTAATACATGATGATAACAAATTTGCCGGGAAACCGCCTCCTAATTCATATATTTGGTAAATTTGTTTCTCTCGTGGTCTGTGAGAGATATAGGGTAGTCCCGTATACATCTTTCTGTGTATAGTGCTTGTAACTTTACGAAGAATGGGCCAAATTTCTTATCATTTTGATGATTCCAGAACCTTGCAGATGCTAGATGCTAGATGATCAACCTTTTCTGATCGATTCCACAACGTTTCTTTCACAATGCAATCGCATGACCATAACTGGTCTTTAGCTTTAACACTTCGCTCATTATATAACCACTGATCAATCTTGTTAATCATTTCTTCCGATGCCTAGTTGGTCTAAAACATCATTTGGTCCAATCTTCAGTTTGTCTAATGGGTCTTTCATTATTTTTTTCTAATATCCATTTGATCTGATAGCCTACTTATTCTATGATTTCAATAGCTATGGAATGATGCAGATTTACAGCCTGTTCATTAAAAAAAAGAGTAGGCAATAGAAAATATTTCAACTGCCACAGTATCATAAATATGCACTTAAAACATGTAAAAGTTCTAAGAAATCCAAGTGGTGGAAAATATCCCCAATAAATGATAATCTTTTTTTCTTTCTTTCCATGTACCGTATTAAGCATCAACAGACCAAGATTAGACGAATTGGACACACTTAGTATTATCTTTAAATGCCGTTGGAATTTAACCTTTTCATTGTTTTGGCATGCAAATGGGACATAGTACCTTTATAAGGACTGTCACGCATGCAGATTACCAGTGGGGTTTCTACTGGTACATTTTGCGGATTCCCCCCTGTTTAACGATTACTGGATACGCCAATAATAACTTTCAGAAATAGTGCATTGCATTCTAGAAACGAAACCAATATCAATTTCAGGTTCATTACACTTTTCCCTTCATCCTCACCTCAAAGAAGTTCATCCCCCATTACTATTAGATGATCGATATAACATTTCTATCCCCTGTACACTGATTGAAGAATATGATTATTGAGCTTTTCCGCGGTATTCATTTCAGAGCGCATCGTCTAATAATTGTTATATCGAACGTTGCCATGGTAACCAGAATGGATTCTCTGGATAACAAATGTATACCTGATGGATTAGTTAACAGAGGGCTACCATCGTCTAATGGGGTTTACCACTGGGGGCGTTTCACAAAACTTGTCATCAGTGACATATGACAGTTTTTGTTATAAGCTACTGAAATCCTTGCTTCTGATTGGTTATCAACTGATTTGTCAATGATTTTTGTCATTTGCCATTGAAATAAGGCTTTGTGAAACGGGTCCCTGATGTCATAGGAAAATGTGGGTCAGAATCATGAATGTAATGCGTGGAAAGCATAATTTAATCAATCTAACCAGAATTTCACATAATCCCGGTATCAAAGACTATGATTAGGTGTACTAGGACCTCAATCAATTCTGATGGAATTCATGTCATACTTCATGTTGAGGTTTTTATGAGAATGCATTTGAACTGAAGCTCGTCCAAGCGAGAGGATACACTTTAGTGGTAGTATCGAGGTTCGGTGATTTGGAAGACACCTATTATGTCGAGGTATGTATTTTTATCTATAAAACAAAATATGTTCATATGGCATACTGAATTTATGTTTTGTTTTACAAAATCATATGATATGCTATCTAGAGTGTCAAATCGTAAATGAATCATTGGAAAGGTATTGTTCGTGGATATTTCCTTATTCTTATTCCAGAGTAATACCATTCCCCCCTATTTTATATAAAATCATAATATTTGGTCTAAACATCACGATATACATATCATGTAAGGATAAGCGCTTTCTCGTTGTCGTTGTCTAGTGGATATGTCACCGGACTGTGGATCAAATGGTTTACGGTTCAAGTTCCACCTCGGCACTAATGTCCTTTGGCAAGGTATTTAATATTTAATCTCTAACTGTGGGGAATTTTTTTCATATTTTAGGTCTTTTGCTAAATAGTTTGTACTAGTTACATGTACTGGCCCATTTTGAGCTCTCTCTGATTGGGAGAACACGGCTAGACCCCCGCTACCTCCCCCTCCCCCTGCCCCACCAACTCACACACTTCACCAAAAACACTAGACAGTCCAAGCTTGTGTTTCAAATGGAATTTGGTAATAATGACATTGATTTAATATACGGGCTAAACAGTACAACGAAGCTTTGACAAATGTAACGGGAAATATAGATTATGTCCTCAAAACAGCCTTTCTTTTTAACGACAATATTTTAATTAGACAATTTTTTAATAGAACTGTCGAATTTATTAGTTTTTAGCATTCAAATCCAATCGATATAGAGGTGCCTCCTGATCAGTATACTATAGTTCAACAATCAAACTTTTTTTTTATTTTGGTATTTGTTTCATGCATGGTCCAGATAAGAGACCTTAAAAAACAAAAGAGAAGATCTCATGTCGAACGATAAACAAATCCTTGATGATGGTGAATAACTTGCATCTCATGCTCGGAAAACTTCTAGTTTTAGCTCTCTTTTGAGTCTTCTTGAAAGAGTTTGTGACCGAGCTAATATCCTGGGTGTGAATTTCTCGTACAAGTTGTGATTTTCCATGACTTTCATTTCTCTCTTTTCATTTCTTTCTTCTTCTTTGTTTCGGCAAAGATAGCATATTCCAATCAAAGTAAAGTCAACAGTTATTGTGACGTCACAGCCGTGCAGTCCCTTTCATTATGACGTTGTATGTGTCGATTAACCACTGTGAAAAGGAATGATAAATTGAAATCATACATTAGAACATGTTATGTAAATGTTAAAACTTGGCACGGTTGCGATCGCAACGGCTTTCAGAAAGTCAACATTAGGTATAGTAGGGAGAAAAGAAAGCATCCAAGTATTGTAGAAATAGGAAAAAAAGTTGCTTCAAAGTAGACAAGAAAAAGAAAAAGAGCGAAATACATTGACAATATACACTATGACAAAATAATGGGGACATTTTAAAGTTTCACACATCAGCATGAAATAGAAACATGGATGAGGAGGGGTTTGCCGGGTTCGCGTTCGTGTGGAGTTGCCCCTCTCTGCCGCTTTAGACTGCCCTCTTCTCTTCTCTTCTTTCTGTTTGTCTGTTTTGTTTGTCTGTTTTGTTTGTCTGTGTGTTTGTTGTTCGTCGGTGGATGGGGGGGGGGAGGAGGGGGTGGGGAGGCTTTGATCTATAATATTCATTCAGTATAATGCATTTGAAGAAATTCAATTGTACTCAATTATATTATGTATTTCTAAGGGCTGACAATTTCTTGACATTTTGATATTTTGTTATGTATGTCAATAGGCCAGTTTCGTAATGTATTCAGAGACCTTTAAATCGCATTACGTAATCGGAGGGTCGGACAAGCAAAGAACTCGCGGTGCGTAGCAGCCTACACTTTGCGTGCATACCGTACCATACATGACTGTGTTCGATACGTGTGATTGTATCGTTTGTTTTCGCTATTTTGAGAGAGAGAAAGAGAAGAAAAAGGAGGCAGTTTCAAACTCGAATAATAAATATCTTTGAGATGTGATTTTGTTCTTCATACATTTGATCTTTAAAATCGCTGAGGCTTATAGGTAAGAATAATAGAAATGCATTGCTGTTACAGAACTAGCGATTCACATCTTGCAGCCAAACCTGTTCGGCCAAGTCCCCGGTACAGGCAGCGCACGAAACCCCCTCAAAAAGAAGAAAAACGAGGTCGATGATACAAGCGAAATTGGCTTGAAAGCCACTGATGAAACAGAAAGCGAAGCACCAAAATATAAGTTAGCTAGCCGATATCGGTAATTTCCATTTAATTTTGCATTTACCTTATTAGCTTGAAACTGAGTAACAAATTTGGACGTAGAAATGAAAGAAGTGATGAACTATTTTCCACTCGTTCGCACACACAGTCACCTATGCTTGCAGAAGCGTGCGCGCGTACCACGTGTCGTTCGTGTAGGCGCGATTCACATTTTCATAATGAAAACAATTTTACGGATTAAAATGTTTGTGAAACGCCTCGATACGGACTATTTCAAGGCGGACGAGAAACGGCTAACGAGAAGTAAGCACTGACCGCAGAATCAATATTATTAACAAAAGCAACGAGAAATAATGACAATAAATTAAGGTAATAATGATTTCACTATAAGGTCTTTGTTAATAAAATAATATTTATAAAATAATATCGTCCGATGACAGAGAGCTAGAATAAGAATGATGAATAATGATAAAAAAATAATTTTGAATGGAAAAAATGAAGAAAAACCATGAACAAGGCAAAAGAATGATAGAGCAATGGAAAAAGGGAATAATAAAAGTAATAAAAAAACCTTATGATGGCAAGGAAGAAGAATCAGGATGATGAATAACTTTATTGTTTAGAATAAGATTAGGAATTAAGTTTGATTTTCATAAAATAAAAATTAATAGTATTAGACAGTCTATTTAGACTACAAATTATTATGCAGGACCTTCGTTATTCAACTTCAAGAAGCAATTATTATTATTTAAAAAAAAAAACATTTAAAAATAAATTTGTTATTACATTTTCTATTAGATCTAGACTTCTACTTTTTATTTGTTTATTATTTATATATTTTTACTTTTTGTTCAAGTTGGTATGTTCTGTCTTTTGGCGTCGATTTGACCTGTAGAATCTAGTCACAAGTCGCTATCATGAGCTGCCGAGAGCTAATTGTACTCGAGCTTCTCCAGGCCACATAATCTATGGCCATCGGATAATATCAATCGAAAGTCTTCAAAACTCTTAAAAGCCTTCAGTTTTCGACGATCGTAAATGCATGGTCCGCCATATTCTCTACTAGATAATTGAATACGTCATAGGTCCCAAAGTCAGGAATATCGTCAAACTTAAGGGAGGTATGTAACTAGTTCACTTAACGAAAATCCTGCGCGCTGTAATTTCCCCATACAGTCACGTCTACCGAGTGACACAGACCCCGTAGGGCAGGGGCTACGGGCAGGCTAGTCCGCTACTGCGGACGCTAATTTAACGAGTCTTTTCTCGGGTGTATACCGTAGTCGAAACTCCTCTTTTTCTCAGAAAATATTGCAGCTGCCTGAAAATCAGCTTGATGAATGGCAAGTTGGAAGACATTTCCGGCCAAAACAGAAATTCATATATATACACGCAGTTTTGATAGAAAGATATGAATGCAATTTAACGGCAAGAACCGACAGTCTAATACACAATGTACAGATTCTAAATGGCGATTTGACAAAGCTTGTCGGGCTTGGTTACAGCATGGTTACAGTAACCGCGCATTACGTAACCGCCGAAACTGGCCTATTAAAATAAAGATGTATGATATTTCATTTTTACTAAATGAATGCAATAAAGAATGCTACAAACCAAAAATTAGGCAATTTCATTTGTAAAAGGTTTGTAAAAGTAAGGGCAGGCTCGCCCCCTCCCTTGATTACTATTATTTACATTATCGGGAATACAAGGGGATGAAAGTAAGAAAAGTAGGCATACCTAGTTCATTTATAGTAGCGGGTGACCCTTGTTTACAGGTAATAGGATGCAATAAGACAGAGAAAAGAGTTAGGTGCCCCGATCGTCTCCGTCCAAAGAAAGCTAAATCTCTCCCTGAATCTTGTCCTACGGGCCTCCCCTCGCGGCACGGTGGCACTCTCCGGATGGTAGACGGGGAACATGGAGTCACGGGGCGTTCCCGCTACGGGGTCGTAGCCGCAGAATTCCCAAAGAACTCCATCATAGTTGCGTAAGCCTTCTGATGCGTCTGTGGAAAATAAAAAGAAGTAGTGAGTGCTTTTAAAGGCCCACTGCACTACTTGTAGCTACTTGCGCCCTCTATTTAACAAACAATGCCTAATCGGTGACCATTGATCCCCCATGATCCTCTTTTTCTTATGTTAACTGAGAGCTGAGTTGATGAGATAACCACCTGTCCAGTGACCGTGCCGGGCAATCTAATCCCTCCTATAAACTATGGCAGATAAGCTTTAATGTAATTTTGTCATCGAAACAGGTGTATCAGGCAGGATATTACAGGTTACAAAAGAGACGTACCCATCAGCTGCCCGACCAGCGCCGCTCCGGCAGTGCACATGTGTCCACTTCCTGGTCTTTATTTTTGGTAGTTAACTTTATAGTATGCTTATACTGTTAGTTTCCAATTTATCTATTCTTCAAATATTATTTTACCCTATATTATCATTACCCTGTTCGTAAATGTCATTACACTGCTACTCATCCCGTAATCTAGACCAAGAACTAGATAGTTTATTCCTCAGCACTACATCCTGACCTATGGATCCTGCTGAGCATCGTCGTAGAAGTAGAAGTAATGATGACGATATTTATGATGGTGATGATGATAGTAAGGATAATGATGATGATGATAATGATGATCACCATCATCATCATTATCACCATCATCATCATCATCATCATCATAATGACGATATAGATGCAATGACGATAATGGAATGATGATAACAAATTAAATGATGATGATAATGATGATTATGATTATGATTATTTACCTGACGGTGTCTGTAGCCAAATCCCAATGGCTACGAGAGAAACTAACAATATAAGGTGTTTAAAAAGCGTCCAATTTATGCAACTTCCAAGTGTCTTTTTCTCAGCCTGGATGTTATTTTCTGTACCATTTTGATTATTGCTGATCAGAGCCGTTATTTCGGTTTGGTGAAATTCCATATTTCCCGCTCCTATCCTTTAACATGTCAAGATAAATTTGAACTCAACGCACAACTTCGAAATCACAAATCTTATAACCTGTATAGTAAATAGGCTAGCTACTTATGCAGCTCGTTGTCAAGACAATTGTGATAATTTGATGCGCACGCATTCACTCCTCAAAGTTTCATTGTAAACGATTATTACGTCATAATGCAAAAATTGTTGAACTCTGCGCTATATCGATCATAACAACCCCCATTCCCATTTGGTTCTTTCCCCCTCCCCCCCCCCCCCCCCCCCACCTTCTCTATCTTCCTCTCTCTCTCTCTGTCTCTCTTTCTCCCTCTTTCTCTCAATTGCGTAAAATGTGTCCCATACGAATAAGACTTTCACCTATCAATAATAATAATATTCCGTATTTGTACAGCGCATAACACATTATGGAAATGTATTACCCTAGCTTTGGCCCGCCCCCCCCCCCCCCCCCCCCACTCAGAGGTCGGAATGACCGCATGCGTGTTGCCAAAATGTCCGGTAAAGGGGTACTTTTCGTGCGACAAAGTCCGGCCCGAGAATTTAAAAAAAAGGGGTGTATTTGACTTTTCACCCGGAGATTTCTTTAAAAAGGGGGTGTTTTTCTTTTTTTCTCTCATCTCTTTGGACTCCTGAGAAATTATTCCGACTTTAGGGGGGTACATTGAGCATTTTTCCTGATTTAGGGGGGTCTCCAAGGCAGGAAAAGCCCGCGAAAAGCCCGCGAAAGGGGGGTTCGGAAATGTTGGCAGTCCTCAGATAGGGGGTGCTTTCAAAAAGAGGGTACGAGCATATGCGTACCCTAAATAACACTGAGTGGGGGGGGGGGGGGGCGGGAGCTTTGGCTCCGAACAGCATCTGTTATCAGCGCACATGTACCCATTTACCTCACCTGGGTGGAGTGTGGCAAATGTAGAGTAATGTCTTGCCAAAGGACGATAGTGTTATGGAAGGGATTCGAACCCCGTACACTATGCTCCACAGTTCCGCAGACCTATCCACTGGATCGCAAAACTTTTTCGGCAAAATATATTAAAATAAAATAAATAGCTTGAGATAAACCATGGATAATTACCTTCATTTGGTATCATTGCCATAAGTCCATGGTGATATTATCACAAAATTTTTAGTTTTTAGATTAAGTAAACGGATACAAAATTTAAGTCGTACAGGACACATATCACAGAATCGCTTTTAAAGACTTACTACGAATCATCAGATAATCGCGTCCGGTCGGGTGGTCGCGTTATACGTACGCGACCTTACGTAAAACGAAAGCGGAAGGTCACGCGACCTTTCGTAGATTTGCCGTAGGCTTTTCACACAAAGTGTCGGGTAAGTTGGACCAGACCATTTGAAGATGAGAATTAGGGTTTGTTTCACAAATATTACCCCCGACATTTCTTGAATAAAGAGTGCATGTTTTCACAAAAAGTCGGGTAAAGCGACCGCCCGAACCCGACGCGATGATCCGATGATTCGAACTAAGCCCTACTAAGGAGTATATCATTACCAGTGGGTTTCTACCGATACATTTCGCGATTTTCCTCTTGTGTAACGATTAATGGATACGCCAATGCTATTAACTTTTAAAACTAGTGTATTGCGTTCTAGAAACGAAACCAATATCAATTTCAGGTTCATTACACTTTTCGGCCCTTCATCCTCACCTCAAAGAGATTCATCCTCCAGTACTATTGAATGATCGATAGCAAATTTCTATCCCCTCTACATTCATCGAAGAATAATAACATAGTTACTATTATATCGAACTTTGCCATGGTATTCGGAATGGATCATCTGGAGATAAAGTTGATACCTGCTTGGATTAGCTAACAAAGGGCCTACCATCGCCCGGTCGTCTAGTGGGGTTTATTGTATCACCGATATCAATTAGTAAATTGCCGACCAAATACTACCTGCATCACTCTTGACGTCAGGTGCGGGATCTATCATTGATATTATAATGGAAAATGTGGGTCAGAATTATAAAAGTAATGCACGGAAAGCGTGGTTTAATTAATTTTCAATGACTATGATTTGGTGTATTATAGGCCCTTAATCAATATTATGATGGATTTAATGTCATACTTGTTGATGTTTTTAGGAGAATGCATTTGAACTCAAGCTCGTCCAAGCGAGAGGATATACTTTAGTGGAAGTATCGATGGTCGGTGAGTTGCAAGACACCTATACGATCGAGGTATGTATTTGTATACATAAGGACAATTTTGTTCATATGGCAAAGGCCTACATTCATTAATGTTTTGTTTCCCAAATCATATTTGAAAAAAATATATAAGAAAAGCACATATTGCAAATATATAAACACCCTCTTTGTTGCGAAAGTGTAATATCTGAATTGAATCATTGGGAAGGTATTGTTCGTATATATCTCCTTATTCTTATACCAGAGTAATACCATTATCATTTTGTATCTATTTTATTTAAAATCATAACATCAGGTGTAATTATCATGAAATATAGATCATGTAATGGTAAGAGTCGTTAGTAGAGTTGTCGTTGTCTAGTGGATATGTCACAAAAAAATTAGGCAATTTCATTTCCTATTGAAATGTGCGACCATGACTATTGGGATTAAAATCAACCTTAAATTTCTTGGAAATCTTTACGATCTTGTCTTATGTGCAATGTCAGACAGAATTATTAATCAAAAAGCATAACCCTAAACCGCCACCCCCTCCGCTACGTCGCTGCAATTCCACATTCTACAATAGTTCGATGTCTGATTATTCACCAATCTTAAGGATCTAGTGAAATATGGTGCACAATTTGTTATAGGTTGCAAGACATAAGTTCAACAATGAAGGATATAGTTTAATTGCTTTAGCTTTAAAATAAATGAAACGATTCCCCGTCGTCTTATTTAGCAGTATCTTACAAAATACTTGTAAAGCTGTTTTTAAACTATTGAAGATCATTGCAACAACAAATATCTGCATCGTGCAAACGATTTGTAAAAGTAGGGGCAGGCTCGCCCCCTCCCTCGATCACTATCATTTACTACATTATCGGGAATACAAGGGGATGAAAGTAAGAAAAGTAGGCATACCTAGTTCATTTATAGTATTACAGGCAGTAGGATGCAATAACACAGAGAAAAGAGTTAGGTGCCCCGATCGTCTCCGTCCAAAGAAAGCTAAATCTCTCCCTGAATCTTGTCCTACGGGCCTCCCCTCGGGGCACGGTGGCACTCTCCGGATGGTAGACGGGGAACATGGAGTCACGGGGCGTTCCCGCTACGGGGTCGTAGCCGCAGAATTCCCAAAGAACTCCATCATAGTTGCGTAAGCCTTCTGATGCGTCTGTGAAAAATAAAAAGAAACAGTGAGTGCTTTTAATGTAATTTTGTCATTGAAACATGAAATATTAGGCAGGATATTACAGGTTACAAAAGAGACGTACCATCAGCTGCCCGAAAAATCGAAGTGACAGTTGCCCTAATGTTAGTATTTTCATAATTTGCGGGGGAGGGGGCGAGGAAACTACAATTCCAGCCCCGCGCTGCCGCAGTACACATGACTTTGTGTTCACTTCCTGGTCTTATTTTTTGGTGGTTAAATTTATAGTATGCTTATACTGTTATTCACCCCATAGTTTCCAATTTATTTATTCTTCAAATATTATTTTGCCCGATATTATAAGCGGGTCGTTGGCATGACAATTTGATGCGCGCGCATTCACTCCTCCATGTTTCATTATAAATGATTACTACGTCATAATGCAAAAAAATTTCAACTCTGCGCTATAACGACCCCCATTCCCATTTGGGTCTTCCCCCTCTCTCTCCCTCTTTCTACCCCCCCCCCCCCACCCCCCCTCTCTCTCGCTCTGTCTCTCTCTTTCTCTCTGTCTCTCTCTTTCTCTCTCTATCTCTCTTTCTCCCTCCCCTCTCTCTATCTTTCTCTCTCTCTCTCTCTTTCTTTCTCCCTCCCCCTCTTTCCCCCTCTTATTCTCTCTCTCTCTCTCTCTCTCTCTCATCTTCTCTTTTTTCTGTCTGCCTGTCTTTCTCTCTCCCCTCTATGTTTCTTTCACGAATCGGTATGCACCGGCCTAACCAGTGCAGAAGCGTATCGAAACTGGCGTATGTTTACCCCATTTTCCAAATAAAATGACGAAGAAACTATGATAAAACCACGGTGGGGGGGGGGGGGGGGGTAGGCAATTCCGTAAAATGTGTCCCATACTAATGAGACTTTCACCTATCAATAATAACAATATTCCATTTTGTACAGCGCATAACACATCATGGAAATTTATTACCCTAGCTTTGGCTCCGAACGGCATATGTTATCAGCGCACAGGTACCCATTTACCTCACCTGGGTGGAGTGTGGCAAATGTAGAGTAATGTCTTGCCAAAGGACGATAGTGTTATGGAAGGGATTCGAACCCCGTACACTATTCTCCACAGTTCCGCAGACCTATCCACTGGACTACAAAACTCCTCTATTTCGGCACAATATAATATATAATCAAATAAAATAAAAAGCTTGAGATAAACCATGGATAATTACCTAAATTTGGTATCATTGCCATTAGTCCATGGTCATAATATTATTTTCACGATTTTTTTTTTTAATTTTTAGTTTTTAGATTAAGAAAACGGAAACAAAATTTAAGTCGTACAGGACACATATCACAGAATCGCTTTTAAGGGCTTACTACGAATCATCAGGTCATCGCGTCCGGTCGGGTGGTCGCGTTACGCAGGCACGTAGCCCAGAGTTTGATTTTTTTCGGGGGGGGGGGGGGGGGGGCACATACATGTAATCGATCGAGGTAAAAAAAAAAGAAGAAGAAGGGGGTCTCCCCCCCCCCTCCTCCCCCCGTGGCTACGTGCCTGGCGTTACGTACACGACCTTTCGTAAAACGAAAGCGGAAGGTCATGCGACCTTTCGTAGATTTGCCGTAGGGTTTTCACACAAAGTGTCGGGTAAAATGGACAGGACCATTATGTAGATGAGAATTTGGGTTTGTTTCACAAATATTACCCCCGAAATTTCGTGAATAAAGGAGCACGCTTCTACAAAAGGTCGGGTAAACCGAACACCCGACCCGACAGGATCATTACACTTTTCGGCACTTCATCCTCACCTCAAAGAGATTCATCCCCCAGTACTATTGGATGATCGATAGCAAATTTCTATCCCCTCTACATTCATCGAAGAATAATAATATAGTTACTATTATATCGAACTTTGCCATGGTGTTCGGAATGGATCATCTGGAGATAAAGTTGATACCTGATTGGATTAGCTAACAAAGGGCCTACCATCGCCCGGTCGTCTAGTGGGGTTTATTGTATCACCGATATCAATTAGGAAAATAGCCGACCAAATACTACCTGCATCACTCTTGACGTCAGGTGCGGGATCTATCATTGATATTATAATGGAAAATGTGGGTCCGAATTATAAAAGTAATGCACGGAAAGCGCGGTTTAATCAATTTTCATTGACTATGATTTGGTGTATTATAGGCCCTTAATCAATATTATGATGGATTTCATGTCATACTTGTTGATGTTTTTAGGAGAATGCATTTGAACTCAAGCTCGTCCAAGCGAGAGGATATACTTTAGTGGAAGTATCGATGGTCGGTGAGTTGCAAGACATCTATAAGATCGAGGTATGTATTTGTATACATAAGGAAAATTTTGTTCATATGGCAAAGGCCTACATTCAGTAATGTTTTGTTTTCCAACATCATATTTGAAAAAATATATAAGAAAAGCACATTATTGCAAATATATAAACACCCTCTTTGTTGCGAAAGTGTAATATCTGAATTGAATCGTTGGGAAGGTATTGTTCGTATATATCTCCTTATTCTTATTCCAGAGTAATACCATTGTCATTTTGTATCTCTTTTATTTAAAATCATAACATCAGGTTTAATTATCATGAAATATAAATCATGAAATGATAAGAGTCGTTAGTAGAGTTGTCGTTGTCTAGTGGATATGTCACCGAACTGTGGATCACATGGTTTGCGGTTCGAGTCCCACCTCGGCACTATGTCGTTTGGCAAGACTTTAATCTACACTGGCCACTCTCCACCCAGGCGTTAAATGGGTACACGATAGGATTTTAATGTTAAGGTGGTTGGATTGGCATGTGTGCGCTTGTAAATTGGCGCCTGCTGGCGGAATACTCCCCAGGCAGCGGAGCGCGTGGACTATCATGTGTTGATAGGGAATCGAATCCAGTGACCGGGGTAATGATAATTACAATGTAAAATCGCTTAGAAACGTAGTTTTAACCGCTATACAAATGTGACTTCTAATATTATTATTATTATTTTATAATTGTGCAGATGGAGTTATCTTTCTTCGTTATCTTCGTTATATTAAACCAATACAGCCCAGTGACTGCTGATCTAGGTGAGTAACTTGATAAGGTGTCTTATTACCACCTTTCTTTCATCCATAAATGTCTATAACATCGATTAATTGCAGTGTGCCTTGATTGGGGTGTATATTTACATTCAAACGTCAAAACATAGTGGTAAAAATAAATAAAAGCCAAGTATTATTGTAAAGAAAAATACAAATTTTTGTCTACAATATAATACTTTGCTACTTATTATCTAAATTGCTTAAGGCCCGGTCCCACTGCACTTACGGATGCAAAGAGGATGTAAAACGTAAAAACATCTTGCCATCCGTTCGAAAACGCTATGCATCCGTTGTGTACTCATTGCATACGTGTTTCATACGCTCTATCCATCGAGCATCCGTCCACTGTGATTTCATCCGCGCAAAAAGTTTTGAGCTGCACAAAACTTTTAGAACGGATGAACTTCCGCCGTGTACGATGTAAATCCGCGACAAATACGAGCAACAAACGTTCTACTCCGTTATCATCCGTTAAACATCCGCTGTATCCTCTCTGCATCCTCTGGGCATCCTCGCAACTCACATCCGCTGCAGCCAAAAACGGAAATAGGGAGGACAGATAAGGTACATGGAACGTCTATATATCGTTAGTAGCACGGAAATAGAAAGGATGTAAGCGTATGCATCTCGTATATAAAGTATTCAAAGCTGTCATCCACTTCCATCCGCTTTCATCCACTAGGCTTCCGATGAACATCCGTTTAACATCCCCGTTACATACTACCCACGTCCGTTATTTTCCGTTCTGTTTTCGCCAATTTTCGCCAATTTTGTCCATTTCTGGAGCGGAAGAAAACGGATGGAGCCACCCCCGAAATTTTGCTCATCCGCTGTGTCCTTTATGCATACGTTTTGTGTCCATCGGCCAGAGGAACCGGGCCATTACAACTTCCCCGGCAATCTCTCTTCTGGATTTTTCATCTCTTTGTTTAAATAGTAATATATCATCCATCACATTTTTGTCGTTATTAATTCATGATCTGCCATATTGTTTTCTTCTCATATTTAAAAACTATTTTTTTTTTATAGAAAAAGGCTAAAAAATATACCGGAAAAAACTAATAACAATAGACCCATATTAATATCTCAAAACTCTCCTCTTTGACCGTGATCAACAACTTTTTCGATAATTTGTTTTATGTAAAGCGCTGTGAAACAACAGTTAGGCCTAGTTTGTAAGAGCGCTATAGAAATGACTGTATTGTATTGTATTGTAAATAGTTTGGGAAGGATAAGAGAAAATAGCCCCTACATAAGTATGTGAACTTCCACAAATTGCCTCTAGCTGTAATCATCTGATATTTCTGGCGACCGATCGTTTTTACTCTTTTCCATTTAAGCGAATTAACCGAGAGTTTTATGTATGGCATAATAATAATATGGATATTTATATGATGAAAATGTAATTTACGAAATTGAACCTAAAATCCGTAATCATTATTAGATCAATAACGCTTTCATCCCTCCTTTCTCCCTCCCTCTCTCTCTCTCTTCCTCCCTCTGATCTCACAACCCAACTCTCTCTTTCTTTCCTTCTCTATCTCTCTCTTTCCTTCTCTCTCTTTCATTTTCTCATTCTCTCCCCCTCTCCCTCTCTGTGCCCACACTCCCTTCATATAATCTTCAATTCATCTCTTCTTCCCATTCTCGGCTATGATGTCTCCCTGTCTCTTTTTTTTGTGCAGCTTGTGAATCTGATCAAATCGAGAATGACGGGTCGTGTTATTATTTCTCAGAAAGCAAGTTAAACTTCGCGTCGTCCAAATCGTTCTGCGAGGACCTTGGAATGCATCTCGTCTACATAGGGTCACAGGAAGAACAAAACTTCATGCAGAATACCATATCTGGTAGTGAGAAGCATTGGATAGGTTTATCAAAAGTGACCTGGATAGATGGCTCAAGCTTGGACTACAACAACTTTGCATATGTCTTTGATGATGGAGGAATCTGTTTCCGAATGGCGGATGAATGGAGCTATCAATGGCATGACCAAAGGTGTTCCGGTTCGAACTATTACATTTGTGAAAACGAAAAAGAAGACAGTGCCGGTAAGTACAGAATATTAAGTAGAAACTCGGTGATTTTCTGCACGTTGAGGGTCTTCATTTTCTAAGACTTCTAAAAGGCAAAATTTAATCTTGTCTACAAAAAAAAAAAAAAAAAAAAAAAGAAAATCGTTAAAATTAATCATGAAAAAAACTGTGCACGAGCACAGTAACAACGGATCTGTCTCTTACTGGGAAGCCAACGTTCTTTTCATAATGACAATGTAATATTTCCTTGGTTTGTATGATATTCAATTATTGTACAGCACACAATCAAATGAAAATGTGTATTTAATATACCCCTTTTCATATTAATTGTCTCCTTTTGCAGCGTGTACCGGTGGCCACACTGAATATGACGAATCCTGTTATCACTTCTCGCAAAGCAATTCAAATTTCGCCTCGTCAAAATCATCATGTGCCGACCTTGGAATGCATCTTGTCTACATCGGATCAGAGGACGAACAAGAATTTCTGGTGGACAACCTACCCCTTGCAAACGAGGATTACTGGATAGGATTATCAAGTGTGACTTGGCTGGACGGTTCGAGCCTGACCCACTACAACTTCGCAGCTAGTGACGAAAAGACCCTGGATGAAGGAGGGAAGTGTTTCGTTATAGAACCGAATAAGTCATACCAATGGTTGGATGATAAATTTGAAGAAGGTCACACGCACCGTTATATCTGCGAAAAAGAAGGAGGTGAATATATACCGATGACCCTAAGCAGTTTTAATAATATAAATTGATTTAATTCATTTTTATGGGATTTTTCATGATTTTTTTCCCCAGTGGAATAAAGAAAAAGTATGTACATTCAGTTTATTCAATGCATCCAGGATATAGTTGTCTTGGATTTTATGAAGTAAATTCTTTTTCTGCCTTGCAAGCCTTTGATGATAACAAAAGTTATTGTAACGACGAATTCAAGTCTTTTCCCTTACAACTATCTCGCTATTTACTTCAACGTCAACAGGTATTCAATCGAGTTCTTTGCAACAAACAACACCAGTTGCTGCCACTTCTCCCGCTTCTGCCATTACTCAGACTGCCAATGTTGTAACAACGAGTAGTTCTACCCAGTCTCCGTCAACAACCGGAGATAAAATCAGTGAGGCTACAACCAGTCTAGCTTCAACGACACCAACATCACAAATATCCTCAACATCAACAACAGAGAAAGGATCGACAGATGCTTCGCTTACTTCGGAACATACAACCGACACCACTCCTGCAACAACAGTAACGCACACAACCCAGACAATGTCTTCGACTACATGTCGCTCATCTTCTCGGGACAGAGGTAAATCATTTTTTTTAAAGCGTGGCAGTCCCCCCCCCCCCCCCCGGGGGGGGGGGGGGCTGCCACACACCCTATTCCTCCCACCTGCACAAATGGCGTTGTTTCGATTCATAGTTTTTCCTGTATGGTATCTCTATCCCATGGCGCGTCGAAGACCAAGCAAATCACTGACGCAGTAACAATAACGCCTCGTGTGTCATTTACGAGGATGTATATGTAAACCCGTTACCTTCCTTAAGGCCCGGTCACACAGCCCTCCACGGGCGTATCGCGGCCGAATCACGGCCAAAAATTTCTGCCCGTGAAGCAGACGCTGTTGGACGCTTTGAGGTCGCGATAAAGACGCGATACAGCCGTACTTTACCCGTCGTTACACGCGGTAAGAAATTCACACGCGGTTGGCCGCGCGAAAAAGTTTTGGGCTGCCCAAAAATTTAGACCGCGGGTAATCGCGGGCGGTACACGTGGTACACACGCGGTAAAGACGCGGTACAGACGCGGAACGAACGTGCTAGGACGTGCTACGGCCGCGGTTAAGACGTGGTTACACGCGGAATTGGACGCGAAATTTTAGCGGGTAATCGCGGGTGGAGCACGGTCATAGCACGTTTGTTCCGGGTCTGTACCGCGTTGTTATCACGTGCATTAGCGTGTGTACCGCGTGTAAGCGTGGTAGGCCGCGGTACCGCCGCGCTTCACCCGCGATAAGGACGCGGAACAGTCGCCGGCGTCTGTTCCGCGGGCATACCACGGGTAAACCGCGGGTAAGCCAATTTTGCACATTTTCCACCACGGGCAACCGCGGGCAAAAAAAAAATCGCGAAATTTTACCCGCGATACGGACGCGAAAGGCTGTGTGACCGGGCCTTTACAGCGTCTCCGCGGGTAATAACCCTACAACCCGAATACGGTCGGTGGCAAAGGGCAACACAACATCTTTTTTAACGCCACGTAATTTTAGCCATGCCCGCCTAACGGTCAATAGTTTTTTTAAAGATGCCCGCATGCCCGCCTATCGGTCAATACTTTTTTTGTAAATATGCCCGTTGCCCCGGGTAACGGGCCGCATAAATAAATGTTGCTGGATCCCAATTGGTTTACGTGTAAAAAAATTCTTTGAGCTAGGGCGCGCACGGATACCATAGAGTGCTTTTTGTCTGCGATTCCCGAATGATCGTAACATTCAGGCAACTTTCCAGCGAAGATTTACAGACAGTGTCTCAGATTTTCTGTGATGTATAACCAGCTATCTTTACTCAAGAAAAGGATAACGTAAGATTTCTTTGAATATTTTGTTTGTGAATTCGGTTTATAAAAGATATATCGACTGTTTAATATTTGAAGCATAGCTGTTTCTATACTGGCTCTCGGGGACGTATCATCCTTACATCGTTACACCCCGCCTCGGGGTCATGTAATGTCCCCTTGGGCCTATAGAAACAGCGATGCTTCTCATAGCAGTCAATATATCTATCTATACAATTTCACAATAAATTCGTTAAAAATCATACTCATATTGGTGATTTTTTCCTTAACTTTATAACCTTGAAACAGGTCACACGATCTTCAAAAACTTCCGACTACTGGCCAGCAATGTCGCCCTCATCGATGCCTATGTTCTGTCGTCATACACGGTTTCGTCCATCATCAGATGCAGTCAATTGTGTCTTGCTGATGTCCGTTGCTCGTGTTATACTTACATCGCCTGCGAGGGTTCGTGCTTACTCGGCAAGGAATGTCTGGCGACGTCTACATATGCTTTTGAAAGGCGAACCGGAGCTAAATTCTATTCGGCACTTCTTGAAGATCAGAAATGTTTCTAGAAGGCACGTAGGGGCGCCGCTAGACCACTCGGAAACTGAGGGTGGGGGTGGCAAAATTGCCGACTAGTTAGCCCTAATTTTCAAATAACTCCGGAACACAAAAACAAACAAACATTTTGAACTGCCAGCAGAGATTTTAATGGAAAGATTATTTTTAAAAACGGTCGTCAAATTATCAAATTATCAAATTTGATGTTGCAATTTTCAGACAATGCTAGAAAGATTCCATATTTCCCAACATAACATCTGAAAGGGAGGGGGGGGGGGGCGGGTTACGTGTTACCCCCTTTAGTAACGCCGTGTGTGTTTATTGTGTTTTTACAGTCGTGTATCAATCAGATATGATTATTTACGTCTGAGGACCGACCTTTAAACGTCACCATCCGAAAGACGTGACTCAGTTTCGAACCTGTGTCCTCGGCTGAATCAGTTTGTAACTTCCATTTTTCATACAGGCGCACACCACAACGCCTAGTTAAAGGTTAAGACCAGTATTGGAAACGCCCCAATTTCAAAAAAAGAAATGGAAGCTCTCATTACTAATCATGTGAAAGAATGTGTTTTGACTAATACATGATGATAAAAAATTTGCCGGGAAACCGCCTACTAATTCATATATTTGGTAAATTTGTTTCTCTCATGGTCTGTGAGAGATATAGGGTAGTCCCATATACATCTTTCTGTGTATAGTGCTTGTAACTTTACGAAGAATGGGCCAAATTTCTTATCATTTTGATGATTCCAGAACCTTGCAGATGCTAGATGCTAGATGATCAACCTTTTCTGGTAGATTCCACGTTTCTTTCACAATGCAATCGCATGACCATAACTGGTCTTTACCTTTAAAGTAACGCCCCTGCCTATGTAGCCATTTAAAGGACATGTGCAGTAATGAATTATAGTGTGTACATATTTCACTCCTGTACGGCTGTATACCGTCTCTGCAAAGACGTTTATATGTAATCCACTATATGTATACTTAAAAAGATGGCTGTACGTGGTATAAATTTCAAGCCACATCGTACTCTCTTCTTATCCTAATTTCAAATTTTCAGTTTTTTGTAAGTGGCAGCTGTCTGCACCAATAAGGCAATTCCTTTCTAGCTGCCTCCTCATTCACATAAATACTCACCTTTTCTATGTTTTTGTCCAGATCAACTTATATTGTACTATTATTTTATGTAATGTTTGTTTACTTTGACTATAAATCTTGTGATTTTGTATATTATTGTATCTAAATGTTTTTTTATGATGAATGGAATAAATTTGATTATCTTATCTATCTTATGCTAATGCACTGTTTCATGACCTCCAATTGCATGAATGTTTTCAAATTGCATCAATTATCTATTTGTACTTTTATGTTTGATTTCATAAATGAACGATTACCTCTTACCTTTAAAAAATATTGCATTATGATACCACATGAATAGACACAAAACGGGTAGACAATTACGTCTTCCTTTATTCAAAACAGACCAAGGAAAATGTTGCGTTTCGTTTGTTGGAAGTATTTTTTGGAATATGCTTCCTACTGATCTAAACATTGAGAGATCAAGGACATCTAATTTTCGTAAAAAACTCACAAAATTACTCTAAGGTGAACACCACGATATTGTATATAGCAACCAGTCTCGTTTTTTAAAATTGTTATAGTATACATAATATAGGATTTGGAAACCCATCGTGTATTTTTCTATAAACTTTATTTTAGGCTTTAGATAACGAGAGTCAGGCTCGACTAGCACATGTGCTATTTTTACTCGATTTTACCATCGATCACAAACTCATTGTAAAAAGTCATTTATTGTTTTACTCTTGACACTACTTATAACTATAACTATTTCAATTTGCATTTATTATAATGTATATTGCTGTAAAATATCTATTTTAATTCATGTCATGTTTATGTTCATGTTATATTGACATTGTCATTGTACAATTATATATCTTTTGTGTCAATGCTTTCAATGGTGGTGAATAAATAAATTAAATTCAAATAAATAAATTCAAATATTCGGTAAGGATTAAATTGAAACAGATCGACAAAACATAATTCAAATCGTGGCTAAAAAGTAGAAGCTATTTCAATTCTCATTTGAGTGATTTTCTGTTGTTATAGCATCATGTAACTGTCAGTACCTTGCTTTTCAAAATGTGGAGTCTAAAAATTGTGTGAGTGCGTGTGTGTGGTGGGGACGGGGGGGGGGGGCTCACCAGAAATCTATATAGCTTTGAATCAGGGAAAAAAATACTTCAAAAATTTCGGGGGCTATTTTTCAAGCTTGCTTGCATGAAAATAACACTCTTTAATTTGTTTTGCATTGAACTCTATCCAAAGTTCTGAGGCTCTTTTATGACTTTCGGGGGCTTTTGGGGGGCATTTCGGGGGTAGTTCGCCCCGAGCCCCCGTGTATTTTTTTCACTGCTTTGAATGAGTTTGATTTTTAAAAAAAAAGAACATTCTACATGTGTGCTTGCTGGTGATTTCAGACAAATTGTACGAGCCTCATCGCAGGTCCGATTCTTTCATCTTTGTTCTACTGTTTATCAAAAAAATTCTCTTGTGAAAAATGTAATATGACTTCAGTTGTCGTTATTTAAAAGATATAAATACAAAATTAAAAGAATCTGTTGTTTGTGCGTTACAGGCCTAGGGCCAACCTTTGTGGAGAAGTAAAATGATCCGAAGAAGAAAAACAAACTGAATTGTTACATATAATAATCTCAGTTATGGTTTAGGATCTGTGGGAAGAGTGACGGTTCAGTTGGCGGAATCTTGGAGAGACATATAGAGAGAGAGAGAGAGAGAGAGAGAGAGAGAGAGAAAGAGAGGGGGAGGGGAGGGAGAAACCGGGGGGGGGGGGGTAGGCAAAGTTAAAAGAAGATACTGCCCCCATCCCACACCTGTCTCTGTGGGAAAAGTGACAGTTCGGCTGGCGGAATCTTGGGGAGACATAGAGAGGGATTGAGAGAGAGAGAGAGAGTGTGTGTGTGAGAGAGAGAGAAGGGGGGGGGGAGAAACGAGGGGGGGGGGAAGGCAAAGTTAAAAGAAGATACTGCCCCCATCCCACACCTATCTCTAACTTGATCGTATTGTCTTCTCGCATTACATCCACACGCAAGATGGGTGACCCCTTTAAATAGCTGGACCAAAGCTCTATGCCACTGATAACAACCATGTGCTTTTTTAATATTCAGCCACATCAGCCAAAAATAATAGAGTTCATCACAATAATTAAACATCATCCTCACCATCACAATCTTCATAACTATTCATCCCACTTCATCGCCATAAACGTTTTGTCACATGAACTTCTCCTTGAAGAAACACAATTGTATGAATATGTGTATGAATATAAACAAGTTTTAATGCACACCAAACAGAATGATCAGTAGACTTGTCACAAGGAAATGATAAATTACATAACTGTCAAAAAGCATGTCAAAAAGCCAGGGAAAGAAAAAAAAACACTTCACACAAAGAAAGATTATCGTATGGATACTTCAATGAATCTAAACATGATGTATTCCAATGTTCGCTTTTGCAGAACCTTGAAAGTGCAATTTTCATTATGTAATTGAATATTCAATGCTACCTTCAATGGTATATCCAGAAATTTATTAGCAGGAGATGGAATGTACCTTTAATACCAGCCCCACCTGATGGAGACAAACTCCAAGTTCCTTTCTTTTCCCTGGGTAGTCAAACAAGGGGCTGATGTTAACTTGATGCTATACTACGCCATTGCTTTTTCCTCAAAAAAAAGTTCTTGAAAAATCTCTTCAACTTTTCAGAACTTCTCTGAGAGTAACGCAACCAAAAACATTGATAAAAGAAAAATGAACTGTTTGGAATAAAAGGCCTCATTGCTAATTTGATAGTTTGCGGTGAAGAAGCATCATTCTATTGATTCAAGTCTATAATGTGTAAATAATATAACTTCCACAAATTACGGTAATTTGAATGACGGAATGTTTAAAGCAACACAACAGAATAAATGTAAGTAGGCACAGGTAATCGACAGTTTGAACTAATTGTAAATGCCCTTGTGGTAAGTTGGTAACTAATATATGAGAAAATAATTTGTGTATGTCTTGATAGGCTATGCAATGTACACAAACTGTTAGTATATTATACCATCTCTGTAATGCATGAATAATATCAAACGACTGCATTAAAAGACATTAAACAAAATGACTACTTATACCTTGATTAGGTAAATCACATGATGTTGTGTGTGACCATGATGAATGGAAACGTCACTGATTGCAATACACTCATACGGATTGAATCATTAAAGTTTAATGGTGAAAATTCATCAAGAGTTCATGGGTCATACAAGACAATAAAAAGTAATACTTGACAATCACAGGCTCATATTTAGTACAATCTACAGGTAAATAGTTTAATTTTTTTACACCGATATCATTCTCTATCAAAAAACATCTTCTATCCAAATTCTCCCACCAGATACTTCCATATATTCCTTCGAATCTTGCATCTATTTACAAAAATATCTTTTCCTTTCTCTTTCTTTGTTATTCACAATATATTTCATATAATCTTGAAAGTTATAGTAGTATCTGACAAATAGAAAATACTGTTAAACCACAACAATCATGTATACCTCGCAATCAACTTGAAAACTCTAATTTTATACCAGAAATATGACACATACGGTGATTGAATCAAAAGGGAATTAAATTTGTATAGAGGGATATGGATTAATGCCCTTCTGGCTCTCAGCAGATGGTATACTCATTTCATAAGCTTTGTCCTTCTAGCAGTGGGAGGGGGGGGGGGGAGGGAGGGGTTGAATGCACAAAGCTCTCAGAGAATTGCAATCTAATCAAGCCCCTTTTTTATCGCTAGAATTACAAAATCATAAATAACCTTTGCCAAAATCAAAATGAACTTTCAACAGTAGAATTTAGGGCTATGAATTCTGATTTCCAGTGTACAATTTGACCTTACATTTTTTCCCTCATTTTTTTTTACCATGGGAACAACTTTCAGAACATGCTTTTGCTTCTGTTTCATACTTTCAATATGAAATAAAATTAATGTGAATTTTACAGTATCTACATTCTTGGACAGCATGGACTATCCATGGTTAAGCTTCATCAGAAAACATATTGATGTAAGAAACTGAATATCAAAGACAATAGAAAGCTGCTCTCTAAGTCTATGTGTAACAATAGGACTTTATAACCAGCTGAATGTCCTCACTGATTAAAATAATGTAGACGGGCTGTTACAACTGTATTACAAGTAACAAGTTCACAATAAATCTATGTTCAAACGAGTGGTGTTACTTGGCTTGATCAATATTATTAAAGAAGAATAATATCCTTGCAATATAACATCAAAAATATTAGTATCATTCAGACACAATGCATCTACTAGGATGATCCACAATATATACTCCAACTGGACACATTCAATAATTCTTTATCTTAATGGACATATAAAAAAAAGGCTTTTTAATAGTGAAAATACACACAGGCTGTTTATAGTATAATTCATTTTGACACTGAAAAACACACTATATAAAGTCTCTTTGAAGGCCACTTCAGCTTTTCAAAGCACTTTCAAACAAATGACATTAAATCCACTAATGTATATACCATGGAATGCATTGCCATAGCAAGACAGCAAAAGAGGAAAAATCACAATATTGATATTTAATGTTTAACCGTAAGGAACACAATTTCACATTAATATCCTAAATGACTAGACGGCCAAGGCGTCGACTTTACATACAAGGCACAGATAAACAATTTGCATGTGTTTGATAATCTATGATCCATTGAAGAAAGTTGTCCTGATATTGTATCATTCATATGCCCTATACATTTTCTAATATATTGTCTGTTAAGAGTCCAAAGGCTGTTGTCTTTGTTTTACCCAACTGCTAAGAAAGCATGTGTATACTTGGAAACAAGCAACCAGGGGACCGACAGCTTTAAGTCCTCTCCGACGGACTTGGTAATGAGGATCAATGTCTTACCAATGGCACTAGCGCATCGACTTGGTTTCGAACCCTGGGACTTCCCCGTTACGAGACCACTGAGCCAGTATAATTATAATCATGAGCTACTCAATGCCCTTCTTGCTCTACACAGATATTAGTCTCATCCTTGCTTTACTTCACTTCATTTCAAACAAGCCGCATGTAATAATATTTTCATCCACAGCACACAGCTTCAAGCCACTCCTTCAAAACAGTTTCAAACCTTGGTCCTGAGTTCTACGCATAATCCTTTCCAGATAAATTAATTATATTTTACAACATTCTGAGAAGAATCATGGAAATGCACACATAGCTTATTATACAGGTGGAAAAGGAAGTGAAGAAATATATTCAGAATATATTCATAAAGTTCAAGAAAATGATGAAAAAATGTAATTCACACAAGTTATGACTACAAATGACAAATTAAACATTTATAATTTTATATCACAGGAAAAAATAATTTGTATTATTTAAACGATATATTGATATCACTTACTCTCTACATGATGTGTTTGTTAATTTCTCTGAACACCTTCATGTTTAATATGAATAATTAATAAATATATTCTTTCATGTTTATATCCTATAACATCAATTCCTGCAGCAACTCTATCTTCAACTGACAAAGTTTGTGTTTTCACAACACAATACTCAACATTTTCTGATATACACAATTCTACATGATGACCGCATCTAAGCATGCCTGTCTATCCATGCCTCATTGGATCTCATGCCACACTTCGTAACATATTGACTACCGAATTAATCCAATTCCCTGATTGGTACACAGGTTGTGGAGCTACTGCTAAACATTAGAAAAACAGAGTCTAACAATATTTGATTAACATTACACTGTACTTCATACATTGTAAATATCAAAATTGATAATAGATTAGTTAATAACCAGGGTCTTTGATATGAACAGGGTATGAAAGGTAACAAATTAAGTCTGTTTTTATTCTCTTAAATTTGTTTCAATTGTAATGATATTTTCCATTGAAAATGATTAAATCAGAGACTGTTGAAATTGTGCATGCTTGTAAATACATTTGTTTGACAACTGTAAACAAAAATACTGCTATCATTTGATAATTATATGATAAGAATGTTTACAATCAAGCTAAGGAGCTAAAGAGCATCACTGTTGCAATCCTCACTGAAACAAAAATATGAAACCTCTTTTCCTGTAATGAACCTGAACACCTCTATTCCTAATACCACTCAAAGCCTGGACGGAAACATCAATATTTCTTTCTCTCTTCTTTTCGATCAGGAAACTCACAGGAATAACTCGCTATTTCTTCCCCTGCTATCTTACTTAATATACAATGGGTGACATCATTTCAATTGCAAAATCTGGAAAATATAAAAACTTGAAATGTAAATTTTTGGGGCTTGAATTCCAAAGCAAAAATTAAAGTCTAAAGCTGCTCACACACAAAGTTTCATCATAAAATAAACGGGATAATCCCTACAAAGTGCATCGAGTCTCATGATTTTTATAGCTTCATGTTCATGTTCATGTTTGGAAACGTGTACAGTAGGCCTACAATGTACATCCCCACGGTGACCTCATACACTACAATACAGTACGAAAACCATGTAGTCCCCACATATAGAGAATGGTGCAATAAAAGATTCATCCTTCTGCACCTTCGATAGAACCCGGTGCATGTATGTACAAAACTTGACTCGCAATGACCCAAAGGCTATAATCAAAGATGAATCACTTGTCCAATATATCGATCACAAAACTGTCAATGTAATTCACCACAGAAGTATACGCATTATATTACCGGTATACTACATTGTATTTGAGAAATTGCCACTTTACATTACAAGACTCTGAATAGGCATAGCATGTTAATGAACACATCACTCTAGACTATTAAGTGCACTATTGGACAAAGAACCTTGTAGAACAGATTGATTCTAAGGGTAAATGTCGCCTCTGACGTTTTGAAGAAAATTTCTTGGTTTACATTGACTTGTTAACCAGTTGACTACTGGATTCATTCATTGCCATTGGCTTAATACAGAGGCCACCCGGTTCCGGTAGGCAATGGGTTTAACATAAAACCTCTTCACCTCTTGCCTATGAATACCAGTGGTTCCAGAATTAAAGGGCTAGTCCTATTTGATGGTAACGATAACTAGAACAATCAAATTGTCTTCTGAAATTCATGTGGACAAATTTGTTTGGTTGTTTGTTTTACCCGACTGCTAAGAAAGCATGTGTATGCTTGTAAGTACATGTAAGCAACAAGGGGATCAACGGCTGTAAGTCCTCTTCAAAGGACTTGGTAATGAAGATCAATGCCTTACCAAAGGGCACGAGCGCATTGACTTGGTTTCGAACCCGGGATCTCCCGCTTATGAGACCACTGCTCTAACACTGAGCCATCACACCTCCTGTGGAAAATCGATTGAATATCAGAGTTACATGTTCCAGCTCATGGATTTATGCTATGTCATGCTAATGAACCTGCAACATCTCTGATTAGTGGAATCTCAACTACCTTATCCACACAAGCTTCAGCAAAATCGATTGATAGTATTAGTTATGGTTATCATTCACACGGGACCAACCCTACAAGTAATCAACGAGTGAGGATACTCTAGAGCAGAGGCCCATTTCACAAAGCCTATTTTCAATGACAAAATGACAAAAACAGTGACAAATCTGCTGATAACCAATCAGAAGCAAGGATTTCAGTAGCTTATAACAGATACTGTCATTTGTCACTGATGACAAGTTTTGTGAAACACCCCCCAGGATCTGATGTGTAATGCACTTGACTTGCTGCTCCCATGCAATGTAAGATCTGCGATAGGTGGTGCAACCATGTGTTCTGTAGTACCTCAAGTCACAGACCGAACTGACCGTTACAATGCCCCGAGGACTATGTATCGGTCAGTTTAGAGTCGGTATGGTGGTGGTGGCGTGACTGAAAAATGAACCCTGTATACGATCGATGCACTCCGCCTTCAATACTCAACACTGCGCAAGACGGCCGTGGCCTTGCCTTGGGGGTATCGTTGTTAGTACATACACGGGGACATGGAAAGGAAGGGGTGGGACTGCTAGAAGGACTAACTTGACTGGACACTCTGCATATGCATTCTCTTGGCCACCTCCAGGACATAGGAGACGTCAGGTCTCAGGTTGGGGTCTGGATGAATGCACATTGCAACCAGGTTACGCAGCTGAAAATTATATGAATAAGGAGAAAAAGAATGTTAACTCATGTTATCAAATTTTAAAATTCAGTATTCAAGGATGCCAGTTACAATTGATCAGAGGGCATGGAAAAAAAAAAACACAAAAAAGCATAAACTATAGCCTGAAAATAATTCCCCAGGGCCTGAATCCCGGCTTTGGCCTGAATCCCGGCTTTTGCCTGAAAACGGGCATCCCTGAATATTACATTTATTGAATTATTTCATGATTCCATTCAATTAGTACCAATGAGAGAGAAGGAGCTACAGAGAGTGACAAAATTACTGAAATTGCTCAATAATTACCTGTGGACTATGAAATAATCAAAAACCAAATTGTTATCATTTCTTTCTATAGAGGATAAACTTTGATGTTGTCAAAATGGTGTCGTTGTTTTTTTCCTTCAAATTCATAATTGGTTCATGTGAAAGAGACAATAAAAATTCACATTCTTCTCATAGGTTGATCTCCAGTTTCTTAGAGTGTATTTCCATTGATAAACTCACATTCTTGATAATTTTGACACAAACATCAAAATATGAGGGTACTTTAAATAAGATTGAGGCTTACATTTTTCTTCACTACTTCAAATTGGAGAAGAAAAAGAATAAATGAAAAGATAATCAAGTAAATGAATATATTAATAAATAAATAAGTAAAAAATAAATAAATAAGTTATCCAAAAAAAATATCAAAAAATCAAAAAATATGAAGAAAAAAAAATATTAATAAGTAAAATACAGAAAGTTGATATTACTATAACTAATGAACAAATATTAATCGGAGTTGTGCTAGTAATAATCCTCACATGCAAATTTCACACAAATTAAATAAACATTTACAAGACAGAAATGGAACTAGTAAAGGTGTGAGTCATAATTTACATGTACAGGTGTAGTTAAATGAATATATATTCTGTATGGAGCCAGAAGGGCATAGCCTTGTAAATTTTTACACCAAGTTAACACCCTTCTGGCTCTCAACAGACAATATGTAATAGTGAGCATTTTGAGGGTGGACAAAATGACTGAATCAAACACAACTGTTTTCTTCAAACTGTCTGGGAATGCACACAATTTTTAGGCATATGTTTCACTCGAATCATTGATAAGAATGGCAAAAGAGAATTGTGTCTCTTGGGTATTTAAGTGAATCCTGGGGTAAGGCCAAACTTAAGTCCACAATATTTCTGATTATTTCATACTACACGTGTGGACAAATACATGTAGGATTACTCTCAATCAATCCATCAATCAGTTCAATATTTGTTTACTTTCTGGAAATTTAGAAATTTTAGCCCACAACCATAGATGAAGTTAGAAACAAATGGTTCTGAAAACTGATATAACACTACACTAATGACAATATAAAAGTATATGTACATGCATAATTAGTATAAATACAGGTATTAAATGAGACTAGTAACAAGATATGATTTTGAAAAGATGGACTTTATATAATCTGAAACTATAGCATCTCTGCTACTTAAGAAAAGGTAAACAGTGAAAAAGAAATGATTCCCGGACTTCACACTTTTGATAACATAAGCCAGTTCTCAATATTATTAAAGGGGAAGTCCACCCTGATATGAAATGGTTTTAATAAAAATAGAAAAATTAAAGGAACAAATGAGTGAAAGTTTGAGCAAAGTCCAATTAAAAATAGGAGAGTTATGAATTTTTGAAGTTGTCATCTTTGAAACATAAAGTAGTAACTGATGATGGAATAAATTTGTTTCAATTTTCATACAGGGGTTGTATAATTATATTCAGGGTGTATGATTGGAAAATGAATTTTTGAAGTTTTTTGTATTAAAAGGGCAAATGGGAGGTGAGCTTGCAAGGTATGACACAGAGTTGCCAATTCATGTTTAATTGATTGCAATTTCAAAAAATCCTAATTTCTTATTTCTAATCAAATTTTTGTTCAATTTTTCACTGACATGTTTCTCTCATTTTTCTGCTTTTATCAAAACCAAAATTATTATCAGGGTAGATTTCCCCTTTAAAAGCAAAAATTCAGCAAATCTACTACAGTCAAACATGCTTTAGTGACCACCTGTCTACAGCAAGCACATTTTTTGTTTCCCTTGAAAATGGTTTCTCATCGAAACATGTACAGTACTAAAGGAATCTGTCTACAAGGACCACCTGTCTAAAAAGACCACTTTTTGTGTTTCCCTTGGGCGGTTGCTGTAGACAGGTTTTACTGTATTTTTATTTTTTCCTCTGTTGCTTACCTTCCAACATTTCAAAGTTTGTCAAAATGGAGATGAACTTACCTCATCTGAGTAGTGGGCCGGCAAGCCAGGGTATTCACATTTATCAATCTTCTGACAAAGAGAGTACAAATCCAAACCCTCCGCATAGAACGGCGAATGCAATGCTGCCATCTATAGTTCACCACACACCCCACAATGACATGGTTGCACCAGGCGAGGGCGTAATCATGTTTGTTATGTACGTGTGCCAGTCACATCAACCAATAATATAATATTTTTGAGAGGGATTATTTCCGTGAGTCGATAGTTAGTTTTCAAATGGCAGATAAAGTATTTTGGGTTTTTGTTTAATTGTTTTTCAAATCATTTTTTATTGCACACACATGAATTTTTGGGGGTTGGTGTAAGGCGAATATGGTGCAGCACAAAAGACGGCGACAAGGATGGGATCACATATAGTCACACGGAGAGAAGGCGAGGGAGAAGGGAGAAACAAAAAGAGAGATGGAGACACAGAAAGAGACAGAAAAAGAGAGGCGGAGAGAGACACAAAGAGAGATGCAAAAGAGAGACAGAGAGTGAGTGAGAGAGAGAGAGAGAGAGAGACAGTGTGTGAGAGAGAGAGGGAGATACAGAGAGATAAAGAAAGACAAACATATAAACATAAAAGAAGAAATACAGATGGGGTCACAACAAGATGGAGAAAAGGAGAGAAATGTGGAAAGAGGGAGAGATAAATGCACTCCATTAGTGGTGTGTTAAGTTAATACACAAGATGATCACACACGTAAACTCTAGTATATATAGTGCTACACAACAAACTGATATTGCGACACGACAAACCACCAATAACCATGGCAACAACTGACAACAAACCACCCTACCTCCTCAGTGTAATGATCGGCGGGAAGGGGCGGGTAATCGCATTTATCAATCTTCTTGCAAAGGGCGTAAAGGTTCATCTTATCCCCGTAGAAGGGGGACTGTAGGGCTGCCATCTGAACAATGTACACACAAGCCAGTGTGTGTGTGAGGGGGAGTGGGATGGTGGCAAGGAGGGGGGGGGGGGGGGGGGGGGGGGGGGAGGGGGAGGCAAGGAAAATAAAATACAAGGCCATTATACTGTAGCTTTTATTTATCGTCCAGGGGAATTTGGAGGAGTGTGCAAGGCGAGAATTTGAAGTCTAGAGTGTAATGATGGCATTTTATAGGAATTCAAGTGAGATTTTTTGGAGAGTTTCACACACAATCAACATTTCATATTTGTTCAGTTGCATACATGTACATATGTACGTACACTATCAAACGAACAATGACTTAAATACATAACTTCACAATCTATGCAATAGAAAAAGGAAAAAGGCATACTACATATACAATATGCAAATGCAACAAAGAAACACAGTGCTTAAAAAAAATTATTTTAAAAATTGAAGTTTGATTCTATGAGAGTTCCAAAAGAATAACAAAAACTATGTACATGGACATCTATCTATAAGCTACATACTAGGCAATTTGGATGAACTCCATTCAATAATTTGTTGTTCGTTTTGATATTTTTCTAAATTCAGCATTGGAAAAAGGAAGTTTAGCACCTGTATGGCTTCCTCTTCATTGAAGGTCACAGAGAGGGAGAGGGAAAAGGAGAGAAAGGGGGGGGGGAGAAAGAGAAGAGAGAGAGAGAGAGAGAAAGAGAGAGGGAGGGAGGGGAGAGAGAGAGAGAGGGAGGGAGAGAGAGTGTAAGAGATAGAAAAGAGATAGAAAGAGAGAGAGAGATAGAGAGAGATATGGGAGAGGGGGAGCAGGAATGGATACAAGATGGGTGACAGAACGATGTACAAGCATACATGCATGCTTTGTGTACCAAAATATGAGAGTAAATCTTGCAATTATAATGTTTAATAGAATGCCACATATATGTGCAATTGTGCATACATGCTAACACAAATTCAAAGGTCAATTGTTGCTTGTATAAACAAAAATTAGCAAAACAAATGTGCACTTTAATATGATTAAGATCAATTCCGTATCATGCATCAATCCATATCGGCTATAATTTGAAATTTCAATATAAAAATCCCCAATTATAGAGATTGTGAACAGAAAATATAATCTCAATTACTACTTTCAAAATAATTAACCTAAGGCTATTTAAATAGCCTTGTGCGTCGCCCATTGAAATGTGCAAATATGACAAGGCTGTATAACGTAAACCAAACTTGATTTCTGGGATGTACAATAGGGTACTGAAATTGCCACTGAGTTGATCGAGTCGATTATGTTAGAAACACAATTTTCCCTGCGATTATGACCAAGGGAAAGAGTGGATCTTGCCATCTCTATCTAGTTTACAATTACAGCAATTGCCTTATATATTCCTATTCTTATCAGGGTTAAAATAATAATATAGTATGCTGATATAAAAAAATACAAAAGGGCTATGCAAAACAGATATGATACTTTTCCTGATGGCAGCGTCTTAAAACATTTCTTTTCAAAATACTTTCCAATGTTAACGAGAGGAAGAGGAAGTATGTTGAGCTTATCTCACTCTTCTTATATTACTCTATCCACCTTTCCTTCTTACTATTTCTTTAATACAGCCCATAGAGACATATTGTGATATGCGCTATATAAGTACGGTATATTATTATTATTATTACTAGAGTACTGATGTGGTTTCAAATTTAATTTATGATTGAAGACCATTATACTAAGTTAATACATGTACACCCCATAAAAAAAAAATTCTGTGGTCCCAGTCCTGATGAAAAGAGCATCTTACCTCATATAACAAGCAGCCGAGAGACCAGATGTCCGACTTGAAGTTATACCCCGTCTCGTGGATGCGTTCGGGTGACATGTAGTACGGAGTGCCAACCAGGGAATGTGCAGCGGTGGTCTTGGAGCTGAAGAAACGCCCCAGACCCAGGTCACCCAGCTTGACCTTGCCATCGGCAGTGATGAATACATTAGCAGGCTTGATGTCTGAATAATAATAATAAAAATAATTATTATAGGCATTTCTAAAGCGCCGTCCATCTAAAAATTCTTTTTCAAGGCGCATTAATTATTACCTCGGCTTTAGCCTAGCTGCCATTACAGCGCTCCAGCATTTCAAGGAATTAATTCCCGTAAGGTACCTACATGTATTTACCTCACTGGGGTAGAGTGTGGCAAATGAAGATTAATACCTTGCCAAAAAACATTAGGAAGGATACAAAATACGTCCTTCACAGTACAGGTTTGAGTTTAGTTCCCCATACCCATTGTAATTGTTCTTTTTTTCAATTCAATTCAATTCAATTTCGGTTCATTAATATCAATGTACAATGCAGTAGTCCAATGACCAATAATGCAATGTTTACATAAAATGTGCATAAAAACAGGAGTGATTATATATATGTACAATTAAAATAATAAAAATAAAGTAATCATAATTGTTCATACATGTACCTCAAGCTGTATACATATTTTGCTAAATGAAAGTAGGTAGATGTTTAGTAGTTATTGTAATTCGTGATAATAGTAACAGTCTCAAGAACAAAAACTACAACAATGAGATAACAATGAGTACCTATATACATTGTAATACCTTTCCACTTGTCAGTATTAAAATGATCATAACACTTTTAGTATTCTTACTAACCCTAGACATGATTAATGAAAAGAAGAATACTCTTAAGCTCTTACTTAATACTATTATACTTATCAAGATAATTAATTAATGGTAAAGGTAAAATTAAGATCCTTTGTCATGATCAAAATCAACTTATTATTATCTATTCAATAATTTGCAACGTCTACAATATTCAACAACTTTTGAATGTCATTGTCTGAAGATGGCTATTATCTATTTGCAATGTAAATGGGTAATTCCATGAATCAGGGACCTACTTTGTGACATTTTTGGTGTCCCACTTTAATACATAAGGAACCCACACATATTTGTGGCTCTTGAATTGTGAATTGTGGCTCTGAGTAATAGTGGAGTGAGATTGTTAAGTAATCCTAGGTATAAGGATGCAATATTATGCTTGGAAATCACTTTACAATCTCACTCCACTATTTAAAAGCCCCACTGTCCTACTTGTAGCTACTTGCTTCCTCTATATAGAAAACTTCCCCAATCGGTGCATGTTGGTCCCCCATGATCCCCTTTTTCTTAAATGTTACTTGAGAACTGATTTGATGAGATAACCACCTATCAGTGACCTTGCAGGGAGGTCTAATCCCCCTGGCTAAACTAGTGCAGACAAGCTTTAACAAATATATAAAAAGTTGAAGTGATACCTCTGTGCATGACTCTCTTCTGATGCATGTGTTCTAGTGCGCTGCAAAGCTGGACAAAGTACTTCCATATGGTTCTCTCCGGTATCAACCGTTTCTGCTTCTTGAAATGCTGCACCATTGAGGAAAATAGCATGGTCAATCAAATTGGATGGAACATGTCGACAAACATAATAAGCCAATTCACGGTTGCAGTCTGAGCATGAGCAGATAAAGGTCATTGCCGTCCAAATTGTGAAATACATGGAGACAAAATGCTCATGAAAGTTATGTAATAATTATTCATTTCTGCACAAGCAGTGCACTCCATGATATACAGGTGGAAGTATTCTTTGAGAAGGGGAAACAAAGGCTATTTATTTAGCACCTCCATCGCTGTAGGAGTAATTATTTCAAAATGTACAAAGTGGGACCTCTTTATGTTTTGATGATCTGTGGATATTCAGGGTCATTTGGGACATGTGCTAACCGTGAACTGGTCTATTGTAAACATTGAAAAGGGGAAAAGATAATACATGTACATGTAGTTGATGTCAATTAAGACACATAATCAGCAGCATTTTAATAAAGATGGGAAATTGGAAAACTTCTATGACAGAACAGGACAATACAGCAAAAATGTATCTTATCTAGAAAGAAAAAAAAAAGAGTAAAGAGGTTTAACCCTATGTTAATTAACTGGGGGGGGGGGGGGGGTCAATTTGACCCCCCCCCCCCCTGTAGAAATTTCGCGACTACTCCGAAATCGCGGCAGATATAAAGTTTTCCTTTCATGACTTTTTACTTTCGAGTCTTACGCATCTTTTAAAACAATTTTTTTGAAAATCGGACCTACGGTTACAAGGTCACGTGACCTTTTGTCTTTGCATGTCAGCCCGAAAATCGCTCATTTTCGTGATTTGTGTACAAAACATATGTAAAAGTCATTTTTCCTAAGAATAGATAAAACATTGGTTATTCAGTCTTTTTTAAAGTTTAGATGTTTGTTTTGGGGTCAAAATAGTTGAATAAATGAAATAAACAACAAAAACAATAAAATACATAAGTTAAAAAAACAATGAAATACATAAGAAATTATAAATACAAGAGATAACATAAGGAATAACCTGGCTCTTCCAATTTTTTGTGTTGTATTATTATTCCAAATGGTCTAATAAATGTATGTAGTGAAAAAGAATACGTAAAAATGAATAATCTATGAATTATGGGCAGAAATGTGAATTTGATGACCTTATTTGCATAAATTACCATAAATATGCAAATGAGTGAATTTTTCAAAAATTTGAAATTACCATAGTATTCTATACACTTCACTTGACATGCAAGCACATTTTCGCGGCGATCGGCGGTGAAACGGCCGAGATCTTAGGGGGGGGGGGGTCAAATTGATCCCCCCCCCCAGTAAAAACCTGGTCTGAAATAGCCCAGTTAAAATAGGGTTAAAAGGAAACAAAAGTGGGGAAAAGTAAGATACAAAGAGCAAGAAGGAAATGATTAGGATGTATATTTAGAGTATAAATGTTCATGTACAACTGATTGGATAACAGCAAGAGAGACACAGATGAGGGGATGGATAGAGATAGAAAGACATGAGAAGAGTAGAAACAATGGGCATGACAGCAGATAAGAAGTAAACAGAAGAAACAGACCATGACCCTGTTTCATAAAACTTGTTATCAATAACAAGTTACAAAAGGTACTAAAATTGTTGCATTTGACAGGCGGAGAGCAAATTTGACATAAAAATTGAGCATTTGTTATTGATAAAAAAAATTATAAAACAGGGCCCATATAGTTGACTCTAAACTGACCAAACAAGGAGCTTTATCCAAATCAAACGGAATACATTCAAACAAATCACTGCATTACATTTACATTTATTAGAGTTGGGCTTCTGAACCTAACCTCTACATGAACCTAAGGCTGTAACCCCTGAATAACCTGGAGTTTATCCCTCTTGTTTCCTAGTTCCTACCGAGAAGTCATTTCACCCATCACAATAAATTCCTCTCAAACTCCTTTTCTCTCCTGATTTAAAGATAAAGTTGAGTTCTGGGGGGTGTTTCACAAAGATCCTAAGTAGAACTTAACACTAAGTGGGACTTAAAATTTATGGGAAGCCATTAGCATCCTTGAAAATATTTTGTAATTTTTTTTTTAGAAGGCATAAAATGTTGATTCAAATCATTCATATTTTCTATTATCATGGAAGATTTCATGTTCTTGATGTGGAATTGATGAAAACTCTAAAATACTCAAATTTTTGCTTTTGAATATATTTCATTTTAAGGCTCCAATGGCTGTCCATACTTTTTAAGTCCAACTTAGTGTTAAGTTCGACTTAGAATCTTTGTGAAACACCCCCCTGGTCATGCGTTTGCATTGTGAAAGAAACGTTGTGGATTCGATCAGAAACTGTTGATAAGTATTGGTGTGCACTGCAAGGTTCTGAAATCATCAAAATGATAAGAAATTTGGCCCAGTCTTGGTAAAGTTACAAGCACCGTACACAGAAAGATGTATATGGGACTACACGAACATGGGGCATAAAAATCCGTCCAGACATTTACGATGTTACATGCCATATTTAGAATATTAAGACATCTGAAGAGACATGCTCTTCAGGGAACACTTTGTATCTGATGTTCTTGTATAATACAATGATAATTACGCTCACAAATTATTTTTCATCTCTTCCCAGAACTCAACCTTCTCTTTAACATCCAAGCCCATTCCAGACTTGATTCAGACCGATTTTCACATCCCGGATTTATTAGGGGAGAATTCCAATATCCTGTTGAGCCAGTCAGTGAGCCCCCACATGGGATCTGGGTTCCGATGAATTCCTTCCTCATACGGTCGAGATAAGGGGGAAGTCCCACTTCAATAAGATGATGTCATGCACTCTGGCATTCAAGTATGACATCCATCCAAACCCCAGGATGATACTACAGGATCAAGGAATGACTCTGCTTGTAACAGATGATATGCTTGTCTTCTCAGAATAGGAGTTGTGATTCCATTTAGAACACAACAACAGGAAATTGATTTCAAAAAATGGGATAAGCCCACATTGGCGCGACAATTACTCGGCATTTCAAAGTAAGCATTTTACAATTTCCTTGTCATATTGGTAACTCTTCAAGATGGTAAAAAAGAAATAAGAGAAAGAAATGTAACTACTGTAAAACCCAACAATTTTGCAAGCATGAAACTTTTGAAACAGGTTGCAATTTGTTTCATGCCACTGAATACAAGAATCACAATTGAAAGAACACATAATTTTTGCAAATCATGAAATTTTATGGTTTTACAATCCCTTCAGACATTGTATTTGTATTGATTAATATTTATAAATCTAAAAACACAGTGCGTCAAGAAAATTGTCTGCAAACCACTCTACAAGGTGCATTTAATTATTGCTCCACCAGCTCTCAGCAGAAAATAACAGGGAAATTCATCTTACCTTAATCATTCTCGATAAGTCTCCTGCATCAGCCAACTCTAGTACAATGTTCAGCTCATTGTTTTCAATAAACGATGCCAAATACTTAATCACATGATCGTGGTCCAAAGACTAACAGAAGAAAAAGTGAAGTAAAAAAAAAAAGAAGAAAAAAGACTAAGAAATTTCTCGCTTCACTCCCAAATCACAACCAAATGCTGGGCTTTTCTAGGAAACTAGACAAAACATTCCCAATTTAGTGTAATTAACTTACATGTACATGTGTAAATTCACACACACAATTCACATTTGAAATCTCAAGGAAACACATCAATGAATGCATTGCACTTACATGTACATGTATAGTCTGCCGATGTTATACAGTTATTGCAATGTTAGGTACTTGATTTTATCAACAAGTAATTGAACTATGAGTGAATATTTCAAAAAAAAATTATGCAGTACAGGATATTCAAAATGGAAATAATGTGATATGAATGTTTACGTTTAGTTTCTATCCAAGGACACATTAATGTATATACCCGGTAATTGTCACTCTGTTCTAAAAGGCGTCCTATGCCTATCTACATTAAATAGAATTAAATTCACAAACATGAATATTAACATTATAAGAGATTCATTGTATGTCAGAGTTATGAGTGTTTTATTTTATTCCTATTAAAAACAAGCTTTATATTGAGGCTTTAAAAAAAAAGTAAATTGTTTAATATCTTACCTTCAATAAATCAATTTCCTTTATACAGTCATTCCTCGCTTTTGCATCCATCATCTCAAATATCTGTGCAAAGGAAATTAATACAAGATTCAAATAATAAAAAAAAACTGATGCTACAATAATGACATGTTTAAAGAGAAGGTTGAGTTCTGGGAAGAGGTGAAAAATAATTTGTGAACGTTATCATTCTTATTATGCAAGTGTGGAAGAACATCAGATAAGACATGTTCCTTGAAAAGCATGGCTCTTCAAATGCCTTCATATTCTGAATATGTCAGGTAACATCGTAAAACTCTGGGGTAGGATTTTTACGCCACGTGTTCATGTAGTCCCATATACATCTTTCTCTGTACAGCATTTGTATTAAACTTTACCAAGACTTGCCAAATTTCTTATCATTTTAATGATTCCAGAACCTTGCAATACACACAAATTCTTATATGCTAGCTGATCAACCTTTCTGGTCGATTCCACAGTTTCTTTCACAATGCAATCGCATGACCAGAACTCAACTTCATCTTTAAATGGCAGCCTTTTTGGCAGGTATACCCCCCCCCCCCCCTCACCTCCTATTTGTTTTCCTGGAGTAAAACTGTACAATTGAACATTGAGTCCTGCTTCTTTGTATTTTAATTTTTGACATTTGTTTTTTTCCCTTCTATCCCCCTACCCTCTTCCTATACATTTTGAGGCCTGAGCAATTTTCTTTATCCAAAGCAGCCTGTTCTATTAACAAGGTTTGTTTTAGTGTATATTGATCTATTCTGAAAATTGAAAACATAATAAATGGGTACCTGACAGGAATTGATTCCTTGAAATGCTAGAGCGCCATGATGGCTGCCATGTTAAAGCCGAGACAATAGTTGTGGAGTGCCAGGAGTGTTGAGTCTTACAAACACGAGCGCTATACAAGAACCCATATTATTATTATTATTGTTTTGATTGTCATTCTTCCTCACCTGGACTTTCTTGAGTGCCGTGACCCTGTCGTTGATGAGACATCTTGCCCGGTACACCTCACTGAATTGCCCCTTTCCGATTCTCTTCTCAATAGCAAAATTCCCTAGCTCCGCATACATGGCGGGATCCTCGTGGGAAAGCTCTTCAACGAAGAAGAAGAGTCAAATCAAGAATACAAATCATACACACACAACCAAAATCGAATATCAGTTAACCAAAATGGATATTATATGATGGTTCCAGCACAATTATCTTTTCTCCTGACTATAGATGAGGCACAATGTACAGATCTAAGAACAGTCAAACTTATCAGTCAAACTTATCTATGTCAAAAGTGATACATACAGAAAACCTGTCTATAAAGACCTTTCCCTGTATCTCTTAAACCTGTACATGTATTATGAGATCTAGCCAAAAGACCACTATCATAGGATCTGAAAATTGAAAGACACTCACACTACAGGTACATGTTAAAGAATAGCAAAAAATACAGCCAAGCTACAGTTTTTCGTCTTGCACTCATCAAAGTAAATCGCAAGAATGAACAGAAAGCCCAAATCTGACAAAATAAACGGAAGCTAAAGGGAAAAAAAGGCGCTTGAAAAATAATGGACTGTGATGGGCTGTAGGAAACTAGGAATGCTAGCTAGAATATCCCAAGAGGCCTTATCAGTAGTGAGGCTGGCATTACGCCTACTTTCCAATAGCCAATCACAGCATTTCTTCTTCTTCACGCTTTGTTCCTTTATAATGCCTGATTAGCTTTCTGTTCATTGCGATTTACTCTGATGAGGACAAGATTAAAAGTTCAGCGAGTCTGTATTCCCTCCTATTAAGGGGTAGACTATATGGAAAGGAAAACAGACAAGTACAGACAAATAAAAAGAAAGATTCTTGTGTTTTGAGGATCGTGTTATGTGCCTAATGTCTGCCGCTCCTGGTTTAAGTACCAATCATCTCTCAAAATGTACCTGTACAATGTACAATGTATAAAGTGTATATTTGGATGATTTCCATTCCACCGAATTGTTTTCTTTCACTTTCATGACCACTTTATGATAAATAGCATAAACATAGAACTGCCTACCAACATTTTCCATGTACAAAAAAATACAGGTTTGTATTCCATCAACCAAGAGAAGGGGTCACTTACGACTTGGTTGCTCATACATGTCAGCCATGGTTAGTTGAAGTCGCTGATGACAATTTTCAACGCTTCTTCATTGATGGCCTGCTGTTTGGCGATAAACAAGTTGAGAAGTCAAACGCCTCCTTCAAGATTCTGCAAGATAAAATAATAAGCAAAACTATCAATGCTTGTTGTAGACTACTAGAGCCTAAAGGTCTGCACACTAGTACACAGACTACAATGTTTGAGTGCATATTTCTGCAATGAAAAGGTTTCTGATTTTCTTTTACTGCCATCCCCAAGGAGATATTCTCACCTGCAATAAGTACAGGTGTTGTGCTGATAATAAATTAATGGACACTGCAGGCAAAGTTGCTCTGCAATCTTCACTTTACCTCTTCTAGAAGCAGTTAAAAAAAAAAAAAAAAAAAAAAAATGAATACGAGCAGAGCAAAGAGATGCTGATACTTTTCATATTTGCTTTAAATCTATATAGGACTGATTCCAGACTCGGCCTCCTTTAACAATGAGTATAAAACGTCTAGAAATCCAGCCTAAGAGCAGATCAAAGTGATCCTGATACTTTCCATTAGCTACATGTATATAGATATAGAACTAATTCCAGACTCAACTTCATTCAACAGTGAATATAAAAGGTCTAGAAATCCAGACTAAGAGCAGAGCAAAGTGATCCTGAAACTTTCTATTACCGGTAGCTATATAGATATATATGGTGGCCCTGAAGGGACATCGCGAATAGACTAAATCGTGAAAAATATGCGATAAAATTCACGATATCGTCAATTTTATCGCATATTTTTCACGAAGAAATTCACGAAATTGACGATATCGTGAACTTTATCGTGAACTTTTCACGATGAAATTGACGATATCGTGAATTTTATCGTGAAAAGTTCACGATATAAAGTTCACGATATCGTCAATTTTATCGTGTACTCTATCGTGTACTCTATCGTGTATACTCTCCTGACGGGCGCTTCGTAAACAAAACCAGCCCTAGCTGGGGGAGACAGAGAGAAGGAAAAAAGGGAAAGGGAAAGAGAAGATAAAAGGAAAGAAAGAATAAGAAGAAGAAAAGAGGGAAACGGGGAGGGGGGGGGCGAAGGGCTCTTGCCTCCTCCTCACTCCCCCCCCCCCCGCCAAAAAATAAATAAGGAGAGAGAGAAGGGAAAGGGAAAGGGAAAGAAAATATAAAAGGAAAGAAAGAAGAGGAAGAAGGGAAGAGGGAAACGGGGGAAGGGCGAAAGGCTCTTACCTCCCCCCCCCCCCCCCCCGCCAAAAAAATAAATAAGAGAGAGAGAGAGAGAGAAGGGAAAGGGAAAGAAAGAAGAGGAATAAGAGGGAAACAGGGGAAGGGCGAAGGGCTCTTGCCTCCTCCCCCCCCCCCCCCCGCCAAAAATAAATAAGAGAGAGAAGGGAAAGGGAAAGAAAATATAAAAGGAAAGAAAGAAGAGGAATAAGAAGGAAAGATGGAAACGGGGGAAGGGCGAAGGGCTCTTGCCTCCTCCCTCCCCACCCCCCGCCAAAAAAAAAAATAAGAGATAGAGAGAGAAGGGAAAGGGAAAGGGAAAGAGAAGATAAAGGAAAGAAAGAAGAGGAAGAAGAAGAAGAAAAGAGGGAAACGGGGGCGAAGGGCTCTTGCATCCCCCCGCCCAAAAAATAAATAAGAGAGAGAGAGAGAGAAGGGCAAGGGAAAGAGAATAAAAAAGGAAAGGAAGAAGAATAAGAAGAAAAGAGGGGCTCTTGCCTCCTCCCCCCTCCCGCGCCAACAAATAAATAGGAGAGAGAGAGAGAGATAGAGAGAAGGGAAAGGGAAAGGGAAAGAAAATATAAAAGGAAAGAAAGAAGAAGAAGACGGAAAGAGGGAAACGGGGGAAGGGCGAAAGGCTCTTACCTCCCCCTCCCCCCTCCCGCCATAAAGGGAAAGAGAAGGGAGAGGGAAAGAAAATATAAAAGGAAAGAAAGAAGAGGAAAAAGAATAAGAAAAGAGGGAAACAGGGGCAAGGGCTCTTGCCTCCTTTCTTTTCTTTCTTATCCTTTCATTCCTATTCTCCCTCTTTTTCGTTTTTCTCTTTCTTTCTTCTCTTTCCCTTTCCTTCTCTCTCTCTCTCTTATTTATTTTTTGGCGGGGGGCGGGGGGACGAGGCAAAAGCCCTTTGCCCCCGTTTCCCTCTTTTCTTCTTCTTCCTCTTCTTTCTTTCCTTTTATCTTCTCTTTCCCTTTCCCTTTCCCTTCTCTCTCTCTCTCTGATTTATTTTTTGGCGGGGGGGGGGGGGGGAGGGGGGGGGCAAGAGTCCTTCGCCCTTCCCCCGTTTTCCTCTTTTCTTCTTCTTCCTCTTCTTTCTTTCCTTTTATCTTCTCTTTCCCTTTCCCTTTCCCTAATTCTCTCTCTCTGATTTATTTTTTGGCGGGGAGGGGGGGGGGGGAGTGAGGAGGAGGCAAGAGCCCTTCGCCCCCCCCCCCCCCCCCCCCGTTTCCCTCTTTTTCTTTTCTTATTCTTTCTTTCCTTTTATCTTCTCTTTCCCTTTCCCTTTTTTCCTTCTCTCTGTCTCCCCCAGCTAGGGCTGGTTTTGTTTACGAAGCGCCCGTCAGGAGAGTATACACGATAGAGTACACGATAGAGTACACGATAAAATTGACGATATCGTGAACTTTATATCGTGAACTTTTCACGATAAAATTCACGATATCGTCAATTTCATCGTGAAAAGTTCACGATAAAGTTCACGATATCGTCAATTTTGTGAATTTCTTCGTGAAAAATATGCAATAAAATTGACGATATCGTGAATTTTATCGCATATTTTTCACGATTTAGTCTATTCGCGATGTCCCTTCAGGGCCACCATAGATATAGAACTTATTCCAGGTTCAACTTCCTTCAACAGTGAATATAAAAGGTCTAGAAGTCCAGACTAAGAGCACAGCAAAGTGACGCTGAATTGATGATACCTTTCCGACTAGCTCTCAGATAGAACTACATGTAGTTCCAGATTCAAGTTCATTTGACAGTAAATATGAAAGAAGGGATAAGAGATCAGAGATACAATGCAAGTGAATCGAACACAGTCCAGGGATCTCACACAGAGTCATAATTTGATTTGCTGCCCACAAATGACTTCCCACACCTATGTAATTTCATAGTCGTCAAGGATTGAGAGGCAGATAGAGTATCTGCCTCTCAATCCAATAATGCTTCTTCTACTCAAGTCATATTCAATAAGTTTTCACCCATCAATGTCATTGACTGACAACTTAAACTTACTGAAGCTTTTCACAAATCTTATTAAATGGTCATGTTGTACTTAATTTACTTATCTTCATTCCTCTTACTCTCACACATATGATTCTATGTGTACCTCTCTCTCTCTCTCTCTCTCTCTCTCTCTCTGTCCCTCTCTCTTAGCTTCATTTTCTTTCTTTTTTCTTTTGATACATACATGTATAATGTGTGCATACTACAGTGTATTCCTGGTCAAATTAAAACACTAGTTCAAAAATAGTGCAAAATATAACACAGATTCTTTTTGTAAATACTATTTTCATCAATCTTTTATCCAGAATCCTTAGCCTAAAAAGTGTTTTGTTATTGTTTTGGTGGTGTTGTTGTTGTTGTTGGTTTTTTTTTTTTTTTTTTTTTTTTTGGGGGGGGGGGGGGTCTATTTTCAATTTTATCCATAAAGAAAATACGGTAGAAGAAAATCAGTCTACTATAGTTTCCTACAAAATACCATAAAAGCTCTCTCTCTCTCTCTCTCTCTTCCTGATTGTTTCATGGTCACCATGTATTTCTCTCTCTACATTTATCTACATTTACATGTATACATTTTTTTTTTTACCTCCCCATTATTTCCAACCCCCTTCACTTTCTTTCTCCTCTTCCCTCCCCTCCCCCTCTCCTCCCCCTCTCTCTCTCTCCCTCTCTCTATGTCGCGCTCTCTCTTTCTCTCTCTCTCTTTCCCTCTCCCTCTCTACCTCTCTCTCCCTCTCTCTCTCTCTAAGTACTTTGCATTTGCATCCATATGGCCAATACCATTTGTGGGATTAATAATTGAGCTCACATTAAAGAGCACATTTATAAATATATAATCCAAATTATATCAAGCCTGAATAAAACACCATTGCAGTTCTAGTCAAGACACAGTGTACACTGTACATACTGTATGCAGGCCTCGATCTAAAACTCGCTAATGAAATGCTTGCTATCGCCATAGCAACCACTGGCATGGAATTATTAACTGGTTTGGGTGAGAGAAATCCAGCGCTTCATGCACTGTACAGCCGTCAATAGAAATGCTTGTGTACATACTGTACCCATACAATGTACCTGTACATGTGTTGCTCTCCAATGCCAAAACATTTACATTTACCCGGTACAATACGTTGGGTCATTTGAGAACTTTCTTGTGTTTTTGAACAAATATGGTGCATGCAAATGTATCCCAACAATTCATACGGTAAAGATTTTTAAAAGCATAAGAAAACTTGTTCTTTCATTTTCTTCTCCCTGTAAAGATGCACATTTATTATCAAACACCACTTTTAGGACAAATACCCCTATATAATGCGAGTCTGTATTTCAAATATGTCAATTACACTGTTTGTGTTTGGTTATTTTCCCAGACAACAATTTCTAAAAAAATCCTAAATTGCAACCAATTTGTCTGAATTGGTATTCAGGAAAACAAAGACAGATTTCTCCACTGATTTTCATGGCAACTTTACAAATAAATATACATGTACATGTACGAGATGATTCTGTGGAGCTGTGTACAATGTGCATACATGTGTAGGCCTACATGTACATGTACATTGTACATGTAATGTGTACTCGTGCTTGTAGAAAGTAACTTTTTTATATATCAGATATACATTTCTATACATGTACGGTACACATTGTATACCGGTACCCAGTATTTTTTTCAAATTCAATTTTTATTTCCAAAATCTCTCTCTCTCTCTCTCTCTCTCTCTCTCTCTCTCAGAAACATTAGAGATACATGTACATTGTACATGTAGAGGTATACATCATGTACATGTATGTATCTTCATGGCAATTTATACTCAAACCTGGGGTTTCATCCCCTCAAGTATTTTTTAATTTATTCATTTATTTAAAATGGTTTATTTAAAAAAAAAAAACTTTCGCGGCCCGAGAGCCAAATTGCAGTTTCTTTTACAAGGTATACATCAGTGACAAAGTAAAATTACACGTATTATGCATGGTAGCATTATGGTAGTAAAATTGGAATTCTTTTGTACATACAGGTATGATATATAATTGTGCTTCAACGACCTTGGCAAATTGCTTGGTACATATACAGAAATTTGAATTGTACTACCATATTTGCAATAACATTATATATTAAACTCATACAATATATGAATAGCAATACATTTTTGATATTCAATATTTTGTTTTCCATAGCATAGGCCTCACATACATTATACAGTCCATATTGTATGCAGACCCTAAGTTTGCACATGTACATGTATACACAAATACATAATACATAATATGGATACATAAAAACATATATAAAAAAACATATGGATACATATTTTAAAAAAATATGTAAATGTACATGTATGACCGTTCTACATGAGGGATGAGGAAGTACATGTACATGTTCCGAGGCATGCATGAAAACAAATTTTGACCACAGCACAGATCCTACATGTAAATACTGTATGTTTATATAAGTTCGCACTGCATGCTACATGTAGATCGGTCTGAGGCGATCTAGGAAGCAAACTGATCCAGAAGATCGCTTCCTGGACCGCTTGTCTGTTCACACTCACAGTTAGACCGGTCTAGCCTGGATCGGTCTAGGAAGTGAGTGAGAAAGGGGTCTAGGTCATCACTCTCTGAGGAAATTCTCCTCACAATTCTGACTTCCTTCAGACAAAGCCTAGAGGAAACGTCTTTACGTGGGCCGCCTCTCAATAAATAGAACTTCTTGATAAGCCCTTGAGCAACAGATGTCTCAATAGGTGTGTTTTCATTAGCTCCAGATTGCAAAATAGCCTGATATGAAATATCACTACTAGTCAATTGCAAGTATGCACTATTCAACAGAATGAACTGTAGATCTATCAAATGTTTTGTATCCTATTTCTCTTCTTGTTAACTAAGTCTGAGCCTTTTACATTAATGTTCAAGCAACAACAAACAATGTACATGTAAATGTGCATGTATAATTGTTCACTGGAACAATAAACAATCAAATGATCGGAAATTACACACATTAAATAATTCCTTTAATAACTTTGGACCCAACACAATACGGTACCTAATCCCAACCCCAAAAAGGATTTCACTAGCTTTAACTGTCATATAAATTTGTCACTGATGGCAAGATTTGTGAAACACCCCCCAGGGCTAATGATGAAGCATCTCATTCTGTCAGCATTCTTAAAGGTCAAGAGAAGAACAAAAAGATCATCCCTTCTCTGATTTTGTTTTCAGCATGATGTGAGATACAAAGTTTTTTGGGGAATCCTATTGAAAATTATAACATGCTTAACGATGTACAGTACTTGTACATGTATACATAAATGTACAGAATATTGGTGTAACCCAAAGATAATGAAAAATCGTTTGATGCAAATCATGCAATATTTTTTCTTCTTTCAGATTCTCTCATTTCTTTACTTCTTTTTTCCTTAATTTTGCAAATAGTGCATGTACATGTACATTGTAAATGCTCATATGGATGTTCTATGAAGTGTTATCCCAAGGTCAAAAGGTATGTTTTGTTTCTTGTTGGGGATGTCCTAGAAACACCAAAGTCCGAGGTTTTATGCACTGATATCATGAGTGAATTGTGGAGAAAATTATGATTGATATTTACTCAAGTTGCATGAATTCAGTGACACTCTTATCGTCAAATCACAGACACAAGTTGCTAATTGAGGCTTTTGAGAGTGTCATTCAAACTTGCAAAATCTGTACAGAAGTAATATTTGGATTTTAATATTTTTTGGTGATTGGTGGTACATGTACATGTACTGTATACCCAGATGTGTGTCCAGACTATCATGTAGTAGTCCGGACAGTTGATTTAAAACAGTAATTTGAAGAAGTTTACATGCAATATTTTACAAAGCTTTCAAGAGTTAATGTACATGTATGTTAGAGAATATTGTAAAGGACATATTTTTATGATGTTTAGTCCTACAACTGAATTTTTAAAATAATTATTATTATTTATTTGGGAAGACAAAGAAAATCAGTGAATACAAAACAAGAGTACATTAGGAAAAGAGTACAGTACATTTGGAAAAGAGTCACATGGATGCCGGGAAAAGAAAAAGATTAACTTAATAACTATTTTCCAATCCATGTGACATATACATGTACTGTACATGTATTTGATGCATACTTTTATCAAATTCAAGGGCACAAGGGAAGGCTGTGGTTTCGTTCAGCCTCCAGAGTCTCCGGACTCACAACCCTCAATACTTGACGGTTTCAATTGTCGATTGTGATTTTTTCCACAAGTCGGCCAAGTTACTTCATGATCATTGTCTACATGTACCGGTATGTAAAATAACAAAAACTGAGGTGGGCGGAAAAAAAGAAAGGGGGGGGGGGCTTCATTTATACCACATCGATTGAACATTCTTTTCCAACACCAATCTATTTAATATTAGTAGTAATTATTAGTGTTATCAATATTATCAATCTTATGGGACAAATGAATTTGTATGGGATGAATTGGGTTAGGACGAGGAATCCATTGAAGACTTCTTCAAATTATAATTTCAAGTGGTTGAACGGATGCCCAGAGGAGTTGAAAAACATTTTAAGTCAAAATTGTAATTACTACTTCCTTACATTTCAAAAAAATGTCACCCAACGAACCCACTGTTTCTGTTTGAATCGTTTTCCTACATGCATGTATGTGGGCTCTGAAGGCGTCGGAGCTCCGGCCCTGGAGTATTAGCCCGACTCCAGACACGTCACATGAGGCGGTGTCACACAGAAAAATCCTGACCCATCATGAATAAACCAGATTTTAGAAATCTAGTTTTTTCATTTACGTCGGTGACAGACTGGTGACAGACAGGCTACGAATAATCTGGATAACTAAAATAATGCGTAGATAAGCATTATGACATCACCCGTTCAATCAAAAGTAATGCACAATTAACGCGTCTCAATTGTGCGCAGGTTATGATAGCGCGTTAAAAACCATATGCCAGCCAATCATCAAGTGAAACGTTGACCTTACACTTTAAAGGTTGAAATAATCCCTTGAAAGGATTTTTAAAGGGATTTTTCTGTCTGACACCAATGTTGAAATAATCCCTTGCCCTTTAAAGGTCAACTGTTCAACCTTTAAAGGGATTATTTCAACAAGACAGAAAAATCCCTTTAAAATTAAAAATACTTTCAAAGGAAAATTTTCTTGCTTTGTTAGAGGATTTTTAAAGAGATTTTTTAAGGGATAATTGATGACAGACAGCTAACTAAGAGGATAATTAAAATCTGGATCACCAAAATCCGGAATTTTGGCCTCTGTCTGACACCGTCTACTGAGGCAGATGTAGACCTATCACTCAGTCTCAGCACAGACACAGTCACCATGCACCATGGTCACTCAAACTCAAAAGCTGTCAAAAGAGGCTCTACAAAACGTTAGAATATTGGAATAAGACTGATAATTAAATTACCCACCCGTGCCGTGCAGTGTAGAATGACAGTCGCCTACTGTCAAGTGGATGCTCCTGAGCTGAGCTGAGCTGATCTGACTTCTGAGTCTGTATCTCTCACACTGAAATCAGTAGGTGTCTCTCTCCCTTCTTCCCCGCCAAGCTGACGGTATGATGAGGACTCGACACGGCGACTAGCGACTCAGCTCTGCTTGCCACAACTTCAACGACAGTCATCAACACTTGTCTAAACTAAATACGTCTGTAGGCTGTAGCCCAGCTTACTGTGTTATTGTTTGATCCTGATTTGATTAGTGAATCTACTGAATGACTGATATGCCGTAAATGTTATGTTAGGAAGAAATTTAGATTGTTATCTATATCTTGGCTCCAGCTCCAGCGATCCGCATAGCAACTCTCGGTGAGCTGAGAGGAATATGCAATCGATGGCACGCAGTGCGTACCTGTACCCCGTATGCAATATCAGTGCGAGGCCGAAAATATATATGAGTCGAGTCTAATGTAGACGAGCTGTAAAGTCTTGCGGCCTTGGCTACGTGCAATTTGGACCATCAATCTGTCTCGTCTAAAAAATATATACAAACAAAAGATTCGCTTCTCGCCTTAATACAGGAGGAGGAGGAGGAGGAGGAGGGGGGGGGGGGGGGGGGGGGGGGGATTTGCAGAGGGGGAAGAGGGGATGGGACGAGGGATGCAGGAATTATGTACCCATATTCCCCAATATATCAATAGACTGTATGAGAACCTGAATGGATGGAATATTGTAATATTTGAGCTGCAAGCTAGGTCGATAATAGGGTCTAAAACAAAAAATAAAAGACGTACAGATAAGGGATCGTATACTCGTAGAGAGAGGGAGAGAGAGGGGGGAGAGAGAATGAAAGAGGGAGGGAGAGACAGAGAGAAGGGAAGGGAGAGAGAGAGAGAGAGAGAGAGAGAGAGAGGGGGGGAGATGGGGAGGGAATGAGAGGAGGGAGGGATAGAGAGAGAGAGAGAGAGGGGGGATTTAGGGGGGGGGGGTCGGAGAAGGTTCGGGAGAGAAGAAAAAAGAGAGGGGACGGCAACGTGAAAAGAAGACACTGCCCTCATCCCACACCTGTCTCTTACTGTCTTGATCGCATCGTATTTTTGCATTGGTTCTCAAGACGAATTCCCCGTGGGCAATCGTCCCCGACCCATTACCAGCGTGACAATTACCCCCCCCCCCCTTTTTTTTTTCCCCTTATTTTTATTCGACAAGCTTCCAACATACAACAATATACAATAATAACAGATCAGAAATAAGTCAGCTTGAACAGATAACCCACGAAAGCTCGAGAGCTTATTTCCAGTGGGGTCCCTTACAGACATGTATAAAATTAATAATTCATTTAAAATAGTAATAATTATTTACAGACAGATAAGAAAAATAAAAGAATTATTTATTAAAGATAATAATAATAACAACATTAAACTGATGATAGAAATGATAATAAGTACAAGAAAAAAAGGAAAAAGGAGAAGAAGAAAAAGAGGCGGAGGAAGAAGAGGAAAATAGTGATGAATTTGTAGAATTTCTATAACGTACGAAAACATAAGTATATACAAATGAGTATGAACCGGCAGAAGAATACAAATTTCAATCATATAACATGTCATTTTCTTCTCTTATCTGACTGTCAAGTTATAGGTATTCCTTTAATTTCCTCTAAAAATGAGCATAGTTTTCTATTTCCTTTACACCATTGGGAAGGGAATTCCAATGTTTTATGGCATTGTAATAAAACGAATTTCCAATACTACCTACTCTTTCTGGTAAGTTAAAGTTGAATCGGCTATTTCTTGTATTATAATCATAAGTCAGTAACAAGATCGAAGTTGGATCGAATATAATGATTCGACCTAGTATGATATATTTTATGCACGTGATGCAATACGAGTTGTTTTGATCTTTGGTCGACTTCAAGAAAACCAGCTTTAGAAAGTTCGCTGTATATAGCCAACATGAGTTCTTGGACCAGAACAGTTGACAAATCTCACCATTTTGTTCTGTATAATCTTCAACTTCTTTTGATCTGACTTGTTTATGTTAATTTACCATGCAGGGTTAGCATAGTCAAATAAACATTGAATAAGACAAAACAGAGTGTACGTCTTGCTTTTAAATCCATACAACTTTGATACCTGTACACAAATTTCAGACGAGAATTTGCTTTTTTTTACAACTGATTCTACTAAAGATGAAAATGAAATTGCGCTAGTCAACTCAATGCCTAAATACTTCACAGAATCTCTTCTCTTGATTACTTGATTATTGTGTGTATGACTTTTTAGAACTATTTTTAGAACAAAACAAAATGCTTTCTGTTTTTCCCAAGTGTAAAGAAAGCTTATTATCAGTCATCCAATCGACACACGTAGACAGCTGTTCACTGAGCTTTTCCTCAATATAATTATTTAGGATCAGGATTTGAATAGAGTAGTACGCTGTCATCTGCGTACAATAGTAGTTTAAAGTCTTTTATACAAATACACATATCATTTATATAACTTGAAAATAGAATTGGGCCTAAAATGCTTCCCTGAGGAACACCGCATGTTATAGGCATTAGTTTGGAACGAATATCATGAATGGCCACTTCTTGATGTCGATTAGATAAGTAGGATCTGAACCAATCTAAACTTACCTTATTAAAACATAATTCAATAAGACGCAATGATTAACTGTATCAAAAGCTTTTTGCAGATCAAGGAGCACCATACCAACAAAGCGCCCTTGGGAAGTTTCTGTCCTCAAATAATCAGTCAAATGAATTAGACATGTTTCAGTCGAATAATCATGTCGAAAACCAGATTGAAATTCATAAATTATATCGTTTTCTTTGAAGTATCTTTCAATTTGAACACAGACCGATTTTTCTAGAATCTTTGATGCTATAAACACTAATAGGTCTATAGTTGCTAACATCAGTTTTATCTTTCTTTTTATAAAGTGGAGTCACTTTTGCATTTTCATATCCTCTGGAAAAGTACTCGTCAAGATAGATAGGTTCATTAAGTAACTTAGAGGCTTAAATAAAACCTTCGCACCATCTTTTAGGAATTTAGCTGGAATCATGTCTAACCCAGTACTTTTTGATACATTCAACTTACGTAACTCTTTGAAAACAAATTGTTCACTGATTGGTAATAACTCAAAGCTGTTTTCACGTACACCTTTTCTTTCGTACAAATCATGAGTACAATCATTGTCTGCGCTGAAAAAGTCTTTGGAAAGGGGGGGGGGGGGGGAGTGTGTCTACTAATTTGGCAGCCACATTTGTGAAATGAGAATTGAATTCATCAGCGATGGCCATCTTATCACGATATAATTCCCCATCAATTTTAATGACAGATTCTTGTTCTTTTCGCTTCTTATTTTTTAATCCTCAGCTTTTTAGATTCTGCCAAAGCCTTTTCGAATCTTGTTTATTTTCTTCTATCTTGTTTTGTAAGTAATCGAGTTTAGCCTTTTTCATCATATTTCTTAATACTCTGTATCTTTTATAAAGCGTCTCATCTTTTGGTCTTTTCCTCAATTTTTTGTTTACTATATTTCTCTCTTGAATTAGGGAAAGAATATCCTTAGTCACCCAAGTTTCTGATCTTTGTTTTATTCTAATCCGTTTCAATGGCGCTATCATATTCAAATTCGAGATAAAAACATTTTGAAATACTGACCATGCCTCATTTATATATGTACAATCGGTCATTCCTGACCAATCAACAACAGATAGTTGAAGATTGAAAGACCCTTCTGTATATTTTTTCATGGATCTGATATCATTAGTCCTGTGATGACCTATAGCCAGTCTATTTTTCCGTGTACAGAAAGTAAAAGAATGGTCGCTAATACCTAGATCAATGACACCACTTTGACTTATTTTGTTTTCTTTAGTACAACCAACATGATCCAGTACAGAAGAACATGTAGGTGTAACGCGTTAAAGATTATTCCCCCCGGATAATAACCCCGCCGAGGACAACCACCCCTTAGGACTATTACCCCGAGGACAATTAGGGGTAACATCGCTAGTCCTGAGGACCGCTATTCATAAAACTGCTATTCATAACGCTGAACTTTCTATACGTGAAAGACCGCTATTCATAAAACGAAAGGGGTCACTAGTCATAAAGGCATAAGGACCGTTATTCATGCGAGAATGATTCGATACCCAAATTAGGATAATTTACTATGTCAATCAAACCATCTAGGCCTATTTGTTACAATTTTTCAGCTTCCTTAAAAGGTTAAGTATTTCACTTTAGTTTAAAGGTATAGTTGAGTTTTGTATTCAGACCGCAAATGCCTTCAAAGTGCATGGTTATTGATTTTATTCTTATCTATTTTCTAGTGCCCTTTTAGAACATAAATTTGCTATGAAGGTAATTTTAGACCCCTAAAATGTGTGAAATTCAGCCAATACGATCATACTCATTCAGCTCCACGTAAAAAAAAAATACGGTGACTGTTGATTAATTATTTAATTAAAAAAAAACAATACATGGGCCGACCGTGTTGTTTAATATAACCAACACGAAAATGCCAACAAAAAAGCCGATATCGGCATTGGCTAAAATACGACGTAAAAGGCGCTATTTTTTCCAACGGCTATTCATCATTAAGGTTTTATGTACCTGCCCGCCGGTGGCGGCGCTATAACTGGGGGGCTTCTCCGATCCAGCTGACAGTACAGAGAGCTCGAGAGCGGTTACTAGCTAGCGGAGCAGCGACCCTGGCCGGCCTGGGCGAGGTTCGGTATAGGTATAGCATACCCGTTGCAATGTAAGCTAGCTAGCTGCAGTCAGACGCCCCCCAGTTATGGCGTCACCTTATGAGGGCGCACTTCCACCAGAAGTCGCCCGAATCGGTGTATACGTGAAAGACCGCTATTCATAAAACGAAACTGGGGGCCACTATTCATAACGGCATAAGGACCGTTATTCACAAGGACCGCTATTCATGCGAGATTGATTCGATACCAAAATTATGATATTTTACTATTTCAGTCATACCCTCTATTCATAAATCACTATTCATAATACGATAAAAGTATAGCGACCCTCTTTTCTTATTATGAATAGCGACCCTCTTCTCGTATTATGAATAGGGACCCCTATGGATAACGACCCCGATTTTGTATTAAGAATAGGGACCCCTATGAATAACGACCCCGATTTTGTATTATAAATAGCAACCCTCTTCTCATACTGTGAATAGCGAGACTCTTATTCAATTAAGAATAGCGGTTTTTAAGAATAATGACCCCCCTTTTTCAAGTTCAAGTTCGAGTTCAAGTTCAGTTTAGTTACGAATAGCGGTCCTTATGAATAACAGGCCATACGAATAGCGAGCGGACCCCGACAACTACTCCCTTGGACAGTCACATCCCCCCCCCCCTCCCGAGGACAATTACCCCCTAAAAAATTATGCTGTTTTTAAAACCAACTCATTATCAGGGTGGACTTCCCCTTTAATGAACAGGAGGGGGGGGGGGGGGGGGGTAATTGTCTTCGGGGTGGTTTTTCTCTGTTGTCCTGGGGATGTAATTGTCCTTGGGGTTAATTTTCCGGGGGTAATAATTTGTCCTCTGTGCCTTTTTGAAAGAGAGTTTCCTCCAAAAATGTTTTTTGCGCTAGATTGAGGGAATAAAACAAGTTATCAAATGGACCGCAAACACTGCGAAATTGACAAAGAATACTTATACCATCCTCACTTCTTCATAATATATTTGTATATAATTTTCCTCTGCTCCTCCTCTCTATATTCTCTCTTCAAAGTCGTTGCATCTCCCCCTTTTCTCGTTTGTTTATTTTCCTTCGTCTCTATCTAAAACTTTATTTGCTTGTCAGTGTTCCATGTTCCTTGTATACTTAATTGAAAAACAAAATTTAGCTACTTCTCCGTCTAAATTCTCCTTCTGTTCTCATTTCCGTTATTCCGTAATTTCAGTCGATCAGGTGGTCCATAATTATGTTCTCTCTAATCTGCTCTCTCACTCTCTCTCTCTCTCTCTCTCTCTCTCTCTCTCCTTCTCTCTCTCTCAGCCACGCACATACATTCTCTATCTCTCTCTCTCTCTCTTTTTCTCTCTCTCTCACTCTGAATCTCTCAATCTCTCTCCACACCCCATGTATCTTTTCGAGAAATGAGTTTATGTTTCCTACTAGATATAGGTAAAACCATTCCTACTTGCATCCTTGTAATTGTACAGTGGAAACCACAATCAGTTTGAATTCACTTATGAATTAATAATGAGACAGTATATGTGTGTATCGAAAACACCACGACCGATTAGAAATTCTTTATTAATCATTCATGCTCCGTTAATAGACTGAAGTAAACTGTAACATGGTACACAATCATACATAGAAGTACTGTGATGCATAATAATAGAAATTTCATTTGAATTGAATTGAAGTGAAGATAATTTTCTATGCGTAAAAAGGAAAGGTATTTTTAGAATGTTGCGTGCAGTTATTGATGTATCTTTTCGAGAAATGAGTTTCTGTTACCATATAATTAGGTCAAACCATTCTTGGCGTCCTTGTAAATTGTAATGTGGAAACCACTAATGAATTCACTAATGAATTAATAATGAGAAAACATAATATTATATCGAAACTCCATGATCGATTACAAATTCATTATTAATCATTCATGCTCCGTTAAAGGCAATAGGCCTACGAAGTATTGGCATGGGGTCATGAAATTGGTTCAAATGAACATATTGGAAGTATATGCAATCATACAATATTCAGTATTTCTTGTCGCGGTTGAAATCGAGTCTAAAATTATGAACTTGTAAGTAGTAAACTCTTTATGATGTTTAGCTCCCTCTCAAGGTCAAGATATTAATTAAGCTATAAATAATGTTTCTTGATTAAAATCGACCGATGAGCTTTTCCCATTTGGAAATTATTCATCACAACTACATATTCTGAGATTTTCATGGTCGCAGCTATTGTACCATTCTACGACCGTAGGCGCTATTTTAAATTCATTAACATTTACCGGGAGCACCGGTACATTTTTACATTCAATTTTTCTAGAAAGCAGAAGTGTTTTAGGGGCTTAATATTCTAGTGCTTATAATACATCCACAGGGGCATCAAAATATATCAAAATTGTAAAGAATCACTATCCACCTAATTTTCAAAATTACCTTTAATAAACTGAAGTATACTGTAACGTGGTACACAATCATAATTACATAGAATTACTGTGGTGCATAATAATCGAAATGTTATTGAATTGAATTGAAGTAAAGATATTTTTATGCGAGAAAAGGAAGGGTATTTGTATTAGCGTGATGCGTGCAATTATTGATGCAGCCGTGTGCGTAGACACGAGGCGTTTGTTGGCGTTGGAGATTTAACTTACTTGAAAAAATTTCCCACGGATACCTCCTTTCTGAAAATGACACTTCCGAAATTTATTAGAAGAGTAGCCTGAGTAGCCTGCCGACGGGGCAGCTGTTTTAAAGACCGTCAATACTACTGGGCCAGAAGGGATTAGACCACACAGCGAGGTCACTGACAGGTGGCTTTCTCATTAACTCAGCTCTCAACTAACATAAAAAAGAGGATCATGGGGGACCAACAGGCACCGATTGGGGAAGTTGTTTATATAGAGGGAGCAAGTAGCTACAAGTACAGGACAGTGGGGCTTTAACAGCTACAAACCTTAAAACAACAATGCTTATTATGCAAATATATTCTATCTTGTTTCTTTTAAAATCAAAGTACATTTAATTGGACCTTCATGCTATATTTTACAGGTCTTCTATGTGCAATGCTTCGTCGAGTAGAGGGAGCCTTTTTCGAAATTAAGATTTTACTCCCTTCTTCCCTGAAAACCAGCAGTTGCACTCTGAAGAGTGCTCTAACGAAAACACGATCGAAAAGACCTTTGTAAAATCAACATTGGGCAATTTCACCGGTCTTTTCCCTCATTGTTCATTACGGTCCGAAACTCCTGGTGACTGGTTGAAAAACGAGTGATGACCCCCCCCCCCCCCCCCCCCCCCCCTGGCGGTGCATGAGACAACTACTACCATATAGTCTCTTGTTTTCTTTAACTGCTACACCACTACTACTTCAATTACTACTACTACTACTAGTGAACCGAGAGAGGACATGAAAGATTGAAAAGAAGAATTGTGTGTAAAGGCGGATAGAGAGAGAGAGAAAGAGAGAGAAAGAGAGAGAGAGAGAGAGGGGGGGGGGGATCGAATGAAAAGAAAGTACTGATATGTTAGTCTGATCATGGACCGAAACCGACTCCAAACCGACCGATTCCAAACCGACTCCAAGCTGGCTCTGGTGTCTGACTTGTTGGTGTGACCGGGATAGCAATATTTAGAGAAAACCATTTTCGCGTCTCAAAGAGTATTTAAATTAAATATACAGTACTGTTATTAATGAGGCCATGACTGTGATCATATAGTTAAAATTTAGAAGTATTATTTACTGTTTTTTAATTTAGTATTGATTCTATGAAGGTTAAGCTTAAATTATTAATATGACCTACTCGGTGATTTAAATTAAATATACAGTACTGTTATTAATGAGACCAAAATTGTGATCATATAGTTAAAATTTAGAAATATGATATACTGTTTTTAAATTTAGTGTGATTCTATAAAGGTTAAGCTTAAAATATTAATATGACCTACTCGGTGATTAATGAGCAATGTGTAATTTAAAATTCGTTCAATTGACCTATGCTGTATGTACTGTAATTGTAACCATGTGAAAAAAAAATCCATTTAATGTGGACAATAAAACAAATCAATCAATCAATATGTCGCGGGCAGCCAGGGACATTATACGAAAACATAAACAAAATGTGTGTTTGAAACCATGGTGATCCAGGCCACACATCATTTCAGTAGGCTGCATCTATTAAACTCGTGTATATTTATCTCTCTCATTTGCCCCCTGCTCTCATTGAGCATTTCGCAAACAAAACGTATCAAGATAAGACCGTTTTTTCTTTCTCATCAGAGCGTGCAAAATCACCTTCATTTTTAGTAATTCCTAGGTTCTTCTGTTTGAATTTTCATGCGTTAAATGAGCAGATTATTGGAAGAAAACTCTCAAAGTTGAGTACAACGAGTTCAGTCTGCGAAAAAAAGGGGGAAAAACACTGGTTACTGACATTTAGAGAAGGAAGGAGATCCCTTCCCTTGATTCTGAATGGGATTTAAGAAAAGTATATAATAGTTCAGGATTTGTCTAAAAATTCTTCAAAACTCTTTAACTCCATTGACAACATCGATCTGAGAGAGGGATTTGTGAAAGAAAATCATCATCATGGTTGATTTACTTATGAGAGGACTAAGGATATTCCTTGCCTTGTATGGGGGTTTTCTCTGGTAAGTAAATGGAAACAAATATTTCATATTTCTTCAAATTGAAATACAGATGGTTTGTTTGCAATCCAAAGAATGATATTTTTTTAAACAAAAATGACTGAAAATAATGTACATGTATAATTATGATGTCTAAAAACATAAGCGTTGAATTTAATTACTTTCTATGAATAATTGTTGAATGCATTCATGAAATATTGTATTTGTATGGAATTTAAATCCCTATTAATGTTGTATGTCCTATTCATTCTTTTATGAAGTACATGTACAATGATGGTAAAACCAGTGAAAAAAAATGTCCTGAATGGACAATAAATGGGCAATTCAATTCGTTATTTGTTTTAAATTTGTTATTTTTGTAATGTGTACTTCCTTCTGTCGTATCCGGACCCTCTGGACAACTACCCTATGGACAACCACCTCGCGGATAACCACCCTCTAGGACAATTACCCCAAGAACAACTACCCTGGACACTTACAGTCTAGGATAAGTACCCCCCCCCCCCCACACCTAACTACCCCCTAGGACAACCAACCTCTAGGACAACTACCCCTGGACAACAACCCCCCAGACAACTACCCCTAGGACAACCACCCTCTAGGACAACTACCCCCGGACAACTACCCCCGGACAACTATCCCCGGACAACTACCCCCGGACAACTACCCCCTAGAGGGTGGTTGTCCAAGAGGTAAGGGTCCTAGAACCTCTTTGTGTATTATGTAGAGTGATTATAAAATCGGTAAAAAGAGAATTTTCTGAGTAGACGATAAATGGTAATTCAAATCAATGCAGATCATTAATGTTAAGCGCTCTCGTCCACTAAATCTATGGTCAAACGTTAGAGCGGCGACCGACCGATTAGTAGCCTGCTCGGTCGTCGCTGGAATTTAAGCATCGCCCAGCGATTTTTAGAGTAGTCGAGCAGGCTGTAGAGCCCCAGCGAAGCCTGGGCGGTGCCCTGTCGATTTCCCGTCGGTCGCCGGTCGATTTTAGGTCAAAACTGGGCGAAATCGCGGAGCTTTTCCGCGCGGTGTCCCGGAAGTGACCGACCGGTGACCACCGATTCCCGAGCAGTCTCCCACCGGTCACCGGCTGATTTTAAAGATATTGATCGGCGGAGCTCTAAAGTACACTCGGTGCCCGGCCGTTCGCCGCCCGGGCACCGAAATTATCGAGCGTTCGCCGCCGAGTGATTTAGGTCAGAAATCGAAGCCGCTATTAGGTCAAAGGCTGCCGACCGATTTTGGACTCGCGACCAGTGACCGACTGATCTCCCAGCGGCAACGGGGCGGCGACCGGGCGGCGACTGCTCGACAGCCTTTGACTTAGCGGCGTTGATATTTGACATAAATCGCTCGACGGTGAACGCACGATTACGTCGGCGCCCGGGCGGCGACCGCCCGGTCACCGAGCGTAGTTTTGGCGGCGAGTGAAAGTGAGCAGGCGCCGCCTGAATTTTAACTCCACGCTAAATCGTCAGCAGCGACCGAGCGATGCCTTAATAACAAGCGGTGCCTGGGCGGCCGCCGCTCGGTGGCCGGGCAAAATTGGCTCAAAACTCGCCGCTCGGTCACCAAGCAGGCTACTTTGGGTAATGTGACCATAGCATAATCCTCAGTGAGTGATTAGTAGAGGTGTCGTTGTCTAGTGGATATGTTACCGGACTGAGGATTACATGGATCGCGGTCCGAGTTCCACCTCGGCACTAATGTCGTTTTGCAACACTTTAATCTACATTTGCCACTCTCCACCCATGGGCACCCGGTAGGATTGGACAACGCCCCCTATCGTCAGAGTCCAGCAGCCTGACATGTTAGCCTACTGACTTTTACCCCTAAAATCGTTAACAATTCTTTTTTTTTTTTTGAACGAAAAGCACATCCAACCCGACGTACATTGACACTAGCTCTTTCATTGGAACCCTCATGTCCCATTGACTTTGAAAGTTCACCCACCGTAATTTGGTCAAAACAGGTCGCTAGCACGCCGTTGCCTATATAACACATGTGAAACAAGTCGAACTTTGGACGCAATTTGCCACGCGATTGTAAGGTTATAGGTCAGGCACACGAAGGATAACAAGCATGAATTATCATAGATCAGTTATGATCGGTTCATTATGTCCATTCCAGCCAACCCCCATCGTAATTTTTCCATTTAGTATAGGCAAGCATTTTGCCGAGGTAAGCAAAAACATGAATTTTCATGATCGCCATGGACTATCCGATTATTTACAGAGGGGTGCAATTGTGCACCACATCAAACTCCCCTTCTTTAAGTCAAGTATTTCATTGTATTATGTAGTTTGGTAGGTTTATTTTACTAACTGTTTAATTATCAGATATCAATGATAGTTTAAAGATATGGAAAGTTTTCTTGTATTTTATATTTAGCAAAGCAATCTCACATACAAATTCACTACAAAGTGTCGTCTAATCCGCCGATTGCCGTCTGCTATATACGTCCAGCGAGCAAAAATTAGACAACCGGAGCAATATGTGTGGTTGGATTGGCATGTGTGCGCTTGTAAAATTGGCGCCTGGTGGAATACTCCCCAGGAGCGGAGCGTTCGCACTAACATGTGTTGATTAGCAATTAAGTCCAATGACCGGGGTAATGATAATTACAGTGTAAAGCGCTTAGAAACCTAGTATCATGCTTATATGTGACTATTATTATTATTATTATTATATTTATGCAGATGGAGTCATCTTTCTTCATTACTTTCGTTATATTAAACCAACAGAGCCCAGTGACTGCTACTCTAGGTGAGTAACTTGGTGTATTCTTACCACCTGTCTTTCATCCATTTATTTTATAACATTGATAATTTCTGTGCCTCGATCGGGGTGTCTTTTTACATTCAGACGTCAAAATAAAGTGTTGAAAACAATTAAAAGCCAAGTACAGTATTATAAAGGAAAATAAATATTTTTTGTCCAAAATAAGTTTGCTACATAATTCCCCAGCAATATCTTGTCTGGATTTTTCAGCTCTTTGTATAATAGTCATATAACATTTATTCGTAATTGATTCTTTATGATAGTCTGCCATATCGTTTTTCTTCTCATTTTCTTTCCTTTCAGAAAAGGCTAAACATATAACTAATAACACCATACCAATATCACGCTCTCCATCTCTCTCCCCCCCTCTCTCTCTCTTTCTCTCTCTCTCTCTTCCTTTCTCAGGCTCTCTTTCTCTCTCTTTCCTTCTCTCTCTCTCTCTTTCTCTCGCCCCTCTCTCTCTCTCTCTCTCTCCCCTCCCTCTCTCTCTCTCTCTTTCTCTCTTTCTCTCTCTCCCTTCCCTTTCTCTCTCTCTCTCTCTCTCTCTCTATCTCTTATTCTCTCCCTCTCTGTGCCCACAATCCCTTCATATAATTATCATCCATTCATCTCTTCCTCCCATTCTCGTCTACCTGTCTCTCCTTTATTTGCAGAGTGTGAATCTGGTCAAAGCGAGAATGACGGGTCATGTTATTATTTCTCAGAAATCCGTTCAAACTTTACCTCGTCAAAATCGTCCTGCGAGGAACTTAGAATGCATCTTGTCTACATAGGGTCACAGGAAGAACAAAACTTCTTGCAGAATAAGCTGTCTACTAATTGGCATCGGATAGGTGTTTCCCAACTGACCTGGATAGATGGCTCAAGCTTGGAATACAACAACTTCGCATATGACTTTGATGATGGAGGAATCTGTTTCCGACTGGTAGGACAGGATTATTTATGGCATGACGGCAGCTGTTCCGATTCGTACTATTATATATGTGAAAACGAAATAGAAGGCAGTGCCTGTAAGTACAGAATATTGAGTAGAAACTCATTGATTTTCTTCACGTTGAGGGTCTTCGTTTTCTAAGACTTGTAAAAGGCAAAAATATAACTTTGTCTACCAGAATAAAATCGTTAAACCTATTTATCAAAAATCATTCATAATCATAGGCGCACGAGCAGTACAGTAACGGCAGATTCGTCTCTTACTGTTAAGTCAACTTTCTCATTTTTCTTCGAGTGAGTGAAGCAAGCGATTTTGACACCTTTTTATAATGGCAATGTAATTTTATGATACAATAGATCACTTCCTTTGCCTAATATGAGATGCCCAAGTTCGATAATTTCCTTGGTTTGTTTAATATACTTTAGACTTGTACAGTACACAATCGATAAAAGAGTCATGTGTCTGAAGAAAGTGTAAAATATACTCCTGTTCATAATTGTCTCTCTTGCAGGTTGTACCGTTGGCCACACTGAGAATGACGGATCCTGTTATTACTTCTCGCAAAACAAGTCAAACTTTGACTCGTCAAAATTATCCTGTGACGACCTTGGAATGCATCTTATCTACATCGGATCACAGGACGAACAAAAATTTCTGGTGAACAACCTACCCGTTGAAAACGAGGATTACTGGATAGGATTATCCAGTGTGACTTGGCTGGACGGTTCGAGTCTGAACTACGCCAACTTCGCAGATGGTTCAGAGACTTTTGACGACGGAGGGGTGTGTTTCGTTATACATCCAAGCAAGTCATACCAATGGTTGGATGATAGTTGTGCTGATGATCACGTGCGGCGTTTTATCTGCGAGAAAGAAGGAGGTGAATATAATTATAATGATGATCCATAGGAGTTTTAACAATATTAGTCGATTCAATTCAATTTGCATGGGGGGGGGGGGGGGGGAGGCCCAAATTTGAAATTATGTGGGCCACATATTGGTACGTAATGGTGACACCGACAATGGCGAAATTGGCAAAATCGTTTGGGGACGGGGGGGGGGTAGACGAAAAATCCGCACCACCCCACTCTTACATGCATGCCCCGCTGAACGTTTCTCTAAGTAGGTGTTAGGGTAGGGGGTGGGTAGTATTTACGATCAGGTAGAGCGTTGCGTAAATAATTGTAGTGGGGTCTAGGGGCGAAGCCCCTGCGAGGGTTAAGGGGTGGAGCCCCCTGAAGCTCAGGGGTATAGGCATTCAATTACGGTCAGATGAGCATATCTTGATACCTTATTTGTGACACTGGCAGGACACGAATTAGTGTGGGGCCAGGGGGCGGAGCCCTTTGAGGCGTAGGGGTTTTAGGCAATATATAACGTTCAGATGAGCATAAAGGGGCCCGCCTTAGGGCCATTGGTTGGGTTCAGGGGGCGGAGCCCAGGAAGCTCGGGAGTTTTAGGCATTTAATTACGGTCATGTGAGCATATTTTGAAAACTCATTTGTGACACACTGGCAGGTCACTAATTGGTGAGGGGTCCAGGGGCGGAACTCAGGGTGCGTTTAAGCTTAAATTTTGAAGGCAGAATGAGCGATTTGTAACGCTCATCGTAAACGCTCATCGTAATCGCAGTTCCACGGTGTACTGTTTATGCTCACTTCTCTGGCTCCGCCAGGAAATTCTCCCTGTGTGGCCTTAATTGGTCTTCCAGCTGGATTCGCAAACCTTCACTGTGCATGCTACGTAGACCCACTAGAAGTCAGTGCGTTGACCCTATTTAAACGCGTTTACAAATTGTAAACGCATCTTTTTGTGAGTTTACGATCGGCGATCGTGATCGCCGTTTTTCGGTGATTCTACAAAAGTGAGCATGGACGCAACCGTGTTTTAAACTAAACGCGTAACAGATGCCTGATTCTAGCCAGAAAAAGTGAAGCATAAACACGCCCTCAGTTGTTTTAGGCATTAGATTACCGTCAGATAAGCATCCAGGCGCCCGCTTTAGGGCCCTCGGTGGAATCCAGGGGCAGAGCCCCCGGAAACTCAGGGGTTTCAGGCATTTAATCACGGCCAGATTAGCAAATTCAGACACCTTATTATTTGTGACAAGGACAGGTCACTATCAGTATAATTTACTTAACAATGAGGAAAAATCTCGGAAAATTATGTCATTTCAGCAACTTTTGTAAATCACCGGTATCGAATTAGAAAAAAAAACACGTTTGAATTATATTTGGGGGCATCTGTCACCCTCCCCCTCCCCATCAGTACGCCAGTGCCCCCCCCCCCCCCAATCTACAACTTGTTGGCGGGGAAAATCGTAACTTTCTTTTTTCTCTTTTTTCTTTACCTTTCTCTCCTCTTTTTCTTTCCTTTCCCTTCCTTCTCTCTGTTTTAGGTTTGCAAGGGCCTTTCGCCCCCCCCCCCCGATTCAAATTTTGTTGGCGGGATTAATCGCAACTGTTCTCCCCTTTTCTTTTCTTCTTCCTCTTTTTTGTTCCCTTTTAGCTCTCCTCTTTTCCTTTTCCTTCCTTCCTCTTTTTAGGGGGTCGGGGCAAGGGCCTTTTGGCCTGAATTGTTGGCGTGAAACTTACAACTGATATCCCCTTATTTTCTTTTGTTCTTCCTTCCATTTATCTCCTCTTTTCCTTTTTTTCTTCTCTCTTATTTTTTGATGTAGGGAGGGGGAGGTGACAGCTGGGAGGCAAGGCCCTTTCGACCCCCCCCCCCCGATCTTCTTCTTTTCCCCCTTTTTCTTTTCTTTTTCCTCTTCTTTCTTTCCTTTTCTCTCCTCTTTCCTTTCTTTTCCTTCTCTCGCTTTTTTGCCATTAGTCTCTTCTCAATGACAATTTGCATTATATTTTTAAACGCCAGCGTCAATTTACGTGAGCTTTCGTAGATTGCATATAGCAAATCAACACATTTTTGGATCACGTAACCCAACACTTTGTAGATTTGGGTGACCTGTTTCACGAAAGGGCGCAAGACATGAACGTGGACATGATACGTGATACGTGACTGCTCGTTGCAAGCCCATTTTTCATACCATGTGGATTTGTAATCTTACCTTTAATATCTACATGTTCAACGGCAAATAATTTTTCTAAAGGGTTTAATTCATTGCAGCTGTTTACTTAATCACTACTTCACAAGGAATTCGTTCAAAAATCAATCCAATATTTGTGATTTTATCTTTAACTTTAAAACCTTTGAAACAGGTCACACGTACTCCAAAAACTTCCGACTATTGGCCAGCAATGTCGCCCTCATCGATGACTATGTTCTGTCATCATACACGGTTTCGTCCATGATCGAATGCAGTCAGTTGTGTCTTACCGATGTCCGTTGCTCGTGTTATACTTTCATCGCCAGCGAGGGTTTGTGCTTACTCGGCGAAGAATGTCTGGCGGCGTCTACATTTGCTTTTGAAAGGCGAACCGGAGCTAAATTCTATTCGGCACTTGTTGAAGATTAGGACTGTTTCTAGAAAGCACGTAGCTATGCATACGGGCGTCGCTAGACCTCTTGGAACCTGAGGGTGGAGATCGATGGCAAAATTGCCGACTAGTAATTTTCAAGTGACCCCGGAACACAACTAAAAACAAATATTTTGAAAGTTGCCAATTACAGAGATCTTTTTCTTTAAATAATTATTTAAAAAAAACAGTGGTCAGATAATCAAATTGGCCGACAACGGATACAAAAAAAAAAAATTCAGAAAAGACGGGATAAACAAAAAGTATTTCTGTTGTTGTTGTTGTAATTTGCAGACAATGCTAGAAAGGGGAATGGATGTTACCCCCCATTAGTAATGTCCCTGCTTATATAGCCATTTAGAGGCCATGTGCAGTGATTAATGATAGTGTAGATATAATTAGTGTGTACATATTTCACTCCTGAATATTCTGCAGAGACGTTTATTTATAATCCACTATGTAAATATCCGGTAAGGATTAAATTGAAACAGATTGGCAAAAAATGATTCAAATATCGACTAAAAAGTAGAAGATAATTCACTTTTCATTTTTTACACTGGCGCAAGTAATTTTTGTCATAGCATCAGGTCACTGTCAGTACCTTGCTTTGCAAAAAATGGAGTAAAAGAATTGTGTTTGTGTGTGTGTGTGTGTGTGGAGGGGGTGGGATCTAGGCTCACCAAAAATCTATATGGCTTTAAATGCATTTGAGAACAACAAAGAACATTCTAAAGAAGGTCTTAAAGGTGAAATTAAAAAAAAAGTCACAAATATGTCAACTAATGTATCTTTAGAAACTGGTAAGTTAACATATGGCCATCGTACAAGTTTTAGGTCAACTACGTATCGGGTGATTTATAAGAAATAAAAATTGAAGGACGACATTTGTTCCCTCTTGAAACGCCGAACATACCGCGGTGTGTGCAGCTGAATATGCAATGGCGTCTTATTTTGTTTACAAACGACAGATTTCTTTATTTCTGTATCGCTGCTTTTGTCATTAAAATAAAACCATGCGTGGGGTTTAGAGTGAGGCAATACATTATACATTTAGCCTGACGGTAGTGAAGTAAGAGAAAGAACTCAAGAAAAGATAAAAACACAGGCACTGAAAATGTGTGTGAGATGTCATGGGACATCGTCTGCTTGTGCAAATCATGTCCATACTGTGATCTCACACATCTCAGCAGCGTTTGGAGAGCTCTTCAGGTGCTATGCCGGGGCTGTATTTAAGGGTTGTGTAATTTATAATAATCATTACTTCGAATCTTTCCAAGCATTGAATTTTGAACACCTTGTCGAATCAAAGTTTCAACTTTGCAATAATGAAAATAAATTAGTATTTAAAATCAATGAATATCTACTTTAAGACGCGATCACTCAGCCGTAACATGCTTAACAGAAATTTACGACTTTTTTTTTTATATCAGAACTTTGATGAAGATAAATTTGTCGCTGCATTCCTTGACCTTAGAAAAGCATTTGACGTTATGCCCTATGACTTTCTTTTGTTAAAATTTCGTACTTTGGAATTGATGAAGTTGAGTTGGAATGGTTTTATTCTTTCGTAACAGGCAGAAAGCTATACGATTTTATAAAGGAAAAACAAGTGACCTTCTCCCCGTTCGAACATGAGTCCCACAAGGATCCATACTAGGACCAGTTCTTTTTTGTATGTTCATGAATGGTATCTCGAATCTAAATTTAAATCCATATACAAAACTTTTACCTTATGCGGACGATGCAGCTGTATTAAATTTAGATTTCGATGTCAAGACAGTGCGGTCAATTTTACAATCAGACATACATAAGCTCCGTAAATGGTTTTTAGATAATGGAATGATTATTAACTCAGATCCCAACAAATAATATCGTTTCACCCCGTCGGCAAAGAAATAATTTTAATTTTCAGATATTTAAGAATTGTTAATTACCAGAAACTGTCACTAAACTTCAACACCTTGGTGTGATTCTCGAACAAAATCTTAATTGGGCATGTCATGTTGATGAAGTAGTTAAGAAAATCGTTAGATAAATTGCATGTATACGCAGGGGCAGACCCAGCCGGCGACGAGGGCGGGGGCTCAATTCGTGAGAAAATATGGGGGAGGGGGGAGGGGGAGGGGGCAGTCTTCCTAATTTTTTCAAACCTATTTTTGGGACCAGGGGTGTATACCAAGAAACGAGTCTTTTTTAATTAATGAAAATTTGAAACAATTGTATTTAGTTTACACTCATACGTTCGTATATTTACTGTATTGTTGTACTGTTTGGGGCTCTTTAACAAAAAAAAAAGAGGATACATTGAGGATACAGAGACGCCAATACAAATACGCTTGAATGTTTTTACATGCTGACTAGAATGCACCATCATTGGGACTTCTTCACTCATTTAAAGATAAAGTTGAGTTCTGGTCATGCGATTGCATTGTGAAAGAAACGTCGTGGAATCGATCAGAAACGGTTGATCATCTAGCATGTGTACTGCAAGGTTCTGGAATCATCAAAATAATAAGAAATTTGGCCCACTCTTGGTAAAGTTACAAGCACTGTACACAGAAAGATGTATATGGGACTACACGAATATGTGGTATAAAAATTCTTCCTAATTTCTATGCTGTTACAATGCCTTATTTAAAATATTAAGGCATTTGAAGAAGCATGCTTTTCAGGGAACGTTTTTCATCTGATGTTCTTCCCCACTTGCATAATAACGATGATAACGCTCACACTTCCCAGAACTCAACCTTCTCTTTAAATGGCAGCCAATTGAACAAAGAATAAGTTTTCGCGTACAAGTTACTGCACAACCTTGCCCCACAACCTATATACTTTAGTATCTAAACGTAATGTCGCCTCTTTCACTGGATATATCATTTCTTGCCAATATTACCTACCGAAACCAAGAACTGAATATAAAAAATGCTCCTTCTAATATACTACAAGCGAACTTTTTAAATCACTAGCAATGCTTGTTCAAATATCATCCACTTTACATATACATGTATCTAACAAAAATCCTATGGGAACAACAGTCTATAGTATGATATCGCAATAACTAAAGCCAATTGATTTTATTTTATATTAACATGTTTTTATATAAATCTATCATAACACTGCTGTACATTTATGTTGTAGTTGCCTTGTATTTCATATATTTATGTGTTTGTCTTTATGTTGTGTTTTAACTTAATACATTGTGATATCCACTTGATACAGGGTCCCTTTGTAAAGCAGGCCTTGTGGCACTGAATAGGGCTACTCTGTGTTTTTAAAGATGACTAAATAAATAAATGTCTGCTTGCTGTTGATTTGAGACAAATTGTACGAGCCTTATCACAGGTCTTTCTTTCATCTTTAATTCTAATGTTTACCAATACAATTCTCTGGAGAAAAAGAATGTCTGTTCTCAGTTCGTTATTTAAAAAGAATATATAATCATAATATCTGGTGTTTGTGCGTTATAGGGCTACTTTAGACGGCCTTTGTGTGAAACAGCAACTGGCTGTTGTAACCTTCGTGAAGAAGTAAGTGATCTGAAAAAAACCCTGAAGTGTTAGAGAGAGAGAGAGAGAGAGAGAGAGAGAAGGGGGGGGGGGAGAAGAAGAGTGAGAAATGCAATGTTATGAATATAAAAAAGTTTGAATGCACACCAAATAGAATAATCGGTAGACTTGTCACTAGAACTGCCAAGCATGTCAAAAAAGGAGAGGAAGAAAAAAAATTCACACAAGAAAGATTATCGTATCAATACTGCGATGAATCTAAACATGACGTACTTCAATTTGCTCATTGCAAAACGTTAAAAATGCAATTTTCATTATGTGACTTAATATTTCGAACAACATGCAATGGCATATCCAGAAATTAATTAGCAGGGCGGGGGGGGGGGGTTAATACCAGAGCTACATGATACAGACAAACTACAAGTTCTTTTCTTTTTCCTGGGCAGTCAAACAAGGGGGCGGAAGTTGTATTCCATGTAGCCCCATGTCAATCCAAGGTTTGACTTCCCTGTCATCAATAGAATAACATTTTTAAACGTGAATCCTTCGTGCTCAAAAATAAAAATAGATAAGCATACCTGCACTAGTTTTGCCAGGAGGGATTAGACCTCACTGTCTGCTCACTGGCAGGTAGTTATCTCATCAAATCAGCTCTAAATTAACATAAGAAAAGAGGGCCACGGGGGACCAACGGGTACCGCTTAGGCATTGTTGGCTATATAGAGGGCGCAAGTATAGCTACATAGTGCAGTCCCGATTAATGTCCAAATACAGTGCACTATGCTTTAGCGTCCAGGAGACTATACCTCCGTTTGAATATGGCTGGATGACAGGATGAATGTGAGTAGGCACGGGTAATCGACAGTTTTAACTACTTGTGAATCCCCTTGTGGTGATTAATATATGTATAAATAATCTGTGTATGTCCTGATAGGCAATGCAATGTACACAAACTGATAACATAATATATACCATCTCTAAAAATTACGAAATAAATAAAATGACTGCATTAAAAGAAATAAAACAAAATGACTGCATGCATATACATTGATTAAAGGTTAAGACCAGTATTGGAAACGCCCCAATTTCAAAAAATGAAATGGAAGCTCTCATTACCAATCATGTGAAAGAATATGTTTTGACTAATACATGATGATAAAAAATTTGGTAAATTTGTTTCTCTCATGGTCTGTGAGAGATACACAGTAGTCCCATGTACATCTTTCTGTGTATAGTGCTTGTAACTTTACGAAGAATGGGCCAAATTTCTTATCATTTTGATGATTCCAGAACCTTACAGATGCTAGATGCTAGATGATCAACCTTTTCTGATCGATTCCAAGACGTTTCTTTCACAATGCAATCGCATGACCATAACTGGTCTTTACCTTTAAGTAAATCAAATTTCGTGTGTAACCATGATGAATGGAAAAGTCGCTTATTGCAATTCACTCACTCATACAAATTAATCATTACAGTATAGTAGTATATTATCAGGAGTTCATATACAAGACAATAAAAAGTAATACTTGACAACCACAGGCTCATATTTTGTACATTATACAGTGCGTCCCAGATAAAACGAAACCGAGAATTATCGATGTTTTATCATTATTTAATCACAATTATAATTGATAAATGAAACATATTTAGAAAGCATAGATCCTCTTCCTACATTTGATGCAACTCACAATAATGTTTATTTCACGCATGAGTGATTAAAATCAATTTGAAGAGAGGAAAACAAAAAGTCATTTGGTGGACGATATCTGAATTTCTAACAGAAAATCACATTTCTAAAAATTTGAGTTTCTGCCCTTTCATATGACACCTCAATCAGGAAAAATGAGCTAGGAATAACAAAGTTCTGTTCGTTTAAAGTAGTGCTTGCATTTCCATAATTTGATTAAAGAATTCTTTTTCACTGGCTGCGTGCCGTATCAACAAACGAAATTAACAAAAGACTTAACTCCGTTTCGTTGACAATCAGCCGTAGACGAAAGACTTCATGCATGGTTGATTGTCAATGAAACGGAGTTAAGTCTTTTGTCAATTCTGCTTTTTGCTACGGCAGGCATCCAGTGAAAACGAATGTGTTTGCTAAAATTATGAAAAAGTAAGGGCTACTTTAAACAAACAGAACTTTGTCATTCCTTGCTCATTTTTCCTGATCGACGTGTCATATGAAAGGGCAGAAACACAACTTTCTAGAAATGTGATTTTCTCTTTGAAATTCAAATACCGCCCGCCAAACGACTTTTCGGTTTCCTCTCTTCAAATTGATTTTAATCACTCATGCGTGAAATATGCATCATATTGAGTTGCATCAAATGAAAGAGGAGGATCTAAGTTTTCTAAATATTTGTCATTTATTAATTATAAATGTGATTAAGTTATGATATAACATCGATAATTCTCGGTTTCGTTTTTTTCTGGGACGCACTGTATAGGTAAGAGTTGATTTTAAACCGATATCATTATCTATCCAAAAACATTTTCTATCCTTCTTCGATCTGATATTTCCATGTAACTCGAATGAACACGTTACGAAATTGACTGCACATTCGCGAATTTTAATGCCCGCGAGATCACTTTTCATCTACTGCCGACGGAGTTGAATGAATCTTGGCGCATGCGCCAGACGGACTGAATTCGAATGATAAAAGTGCGGCATTCATGGAATGAAGTCAACGATTTATCAAATGGACTGAAAACAATGGAAATTGACCGGGAAAACTTAAATCATCCTCACTTCTTCAAATATATTTTGTCTATAACTTATATTGCTTTTCCCCTGCTCCTCCTCTCTATTCTCTCTTCAAAGTCGTTGCATCTCCCCCTTTTCTCGTTTGTATCTTTGCCTATGTTTCTATCTAAAACGTTATTTGCTTTTCAGTGTTCCATGTTTCTTGTATACTATCCGTGAAAAACAAAATTCAGCTTCTTCTCCCTTTTCTCCTTCTGCTCTCATTTCCGTAAGTCTCAAGTCCGTAATTTCAGTCTAGACTATCAGGTGGTCCATAATTATGTTATCTCTAATCTCTCCCTCTCTCTCTCTCTCTCTCTCTCTCCCTCCCTCCCTCCCTCTCTCCCTCTCTCTCCCCTTCCTCTCTCTCCCCTCCCTCTCTCCCTCTCAGTCTTCCTATCTCCCTCCCTTCTTCTCCCTCTCTCAGTCTTCCTCTCTCTCCCATCATCTCTCCCTCTCCCTCCCTCCCTCTCTCCCCTCTCTTTCTCCCTCTCAGTCTTCCTATCTCTCTCCCCTCCCTCTCTCCCTCTCAGTTTTCCTCTCTCTCCCACCATCTCTCCCTCTCTCTCTCTCTCGTTCTGTCTCCCTCCCTCTCTCTATTGCTCCTTCTCTTTCTCTCTCTTTCTCTCACTTTCTCTTTCTATCTTGGGATTAAATTTCTTCTCTTCCTCCTTCCTCTTCTTCTTGTTCTTCTATTTATTGTTCTCCTTCTTTTTCTTATTTTCCTTCTTGTTCTTCTTGATGAGCTGAATGAACTTGAAATATTATTTTCAAATAATAAACACATAACAATAGGTATAAACAGTTTTACACAGTAACATAAAAGGGATAAAAGGAACCAGAAAATATCATGATCCTCTTCTCGTTCTTCTTGATCGCTTTGTTCCTCGTCTCACTACTACTAGTACTACTACTACTACAATAATATTTGTACTGCTGCTACTACTATTATTATTATTTATATTATTTTAATAATTATTATCGTTATTGTTATTATTATCATCATTATTATGATAATCATTACTACTACTACTTCTACTACTACTACTACTACTCCTTCATATAGCATTTAGATAGCAATTTCCACTATCCTTATAATCTTTCATTATCTGATCTCTTTCAAAATGCAACAAAATGTATGGCACTTACCGTAGCTGGAGCTCTTTAAAGTTACCTTTGGATTAGCTGGACTAGGATAGGCTTCACTGAGCTTACGTAGTTCCTGAATGCATAAAAGTGGGCGTGGGTCTGGTTTTGTTTACATCGAACTCATGTTTCGTCAGTTGTGTCGTTCACGCAGTACAGCCATATGTTTCTATATTCCTTCAATACTGCAAGAAAGGACTGAGCCCTATTATACTTTAGCATCGGCAGGGAGGGAGTATAGCTCAGGTAGAGCATTCGACTGCAGATCGAGAGGTCCCTGGTTCAAATCCGGGTGCTCCCTTGTATATGTTATTTTAGTTTTACCACAGGATACTGCAATAAGCCCAATGTTTATAGAGTACTAAGACTTTGTACTGAATCGAAAATCAATGATATAAACATTTGTAGTAAAGAAACCTGCCCCAAATTCCCTCTCCATACAAGTATAGTGAGAGAGGAAGATAGATAGAGAGAGAGAGAGAGAGAGAGAAAGGGTTCGGAAGGGGGTGGGGGTAGATGGTGTATTTTGATAAGATAAAGGGAAGACTAATAACTTTAATTCTGTATAAATTATATGGTGAGAAATAGGAGGGAAAAAAATTGAAAGAAAATGTGTTTTATTCTGAAAAAGTAATTATGCTTGTTTATGTTTTTAGTTCATGAAATAACTGTATCCAGCGTGAAATATGTTTATATTATGTGGTTGTGCATGAATAACGATTTATACTGTGATTTAATGTGTTTGTTTATCAATTGATAAAAAGTTTGTTATTATCATGTTCAGTTCGTAGTTAAGTTAGACTGTGGAAAATGTTTTGCTTTTATTTTCCTTCAATAATGCAGAAAAGGACTAAGTGCTATTATACTATTGTATTGTTGTGGTGGGGATATAGCTCAGTGGTAGAGCATTCGACTGCAGATCGAGAGGTCCTTGGTTCAAACCCGGGTGTCCCCTAGTCAACATTATTTTATTTTTCCCCAAGGATATAGTGCAATGAACCCAATGTTTAGAGAGTATTAAGACTTTGTACTGAATCGACAATTAATGGTATAAACATGTGTTTTTAGCAAAGAAGCCTGCCCCAAAATTCCCTCTCCATACAACTTAGAATAAGAGAGAGAGAGAGAGAGAGAGAGAGAGCCTGAGAGAGAGAGAGAGGTTCATTTGCAAGTAAGATGATGTATTGGTGTAAAATGACATGATTTTATTTTTATAAATATCATGAATATGTCGAACCTTTTTCTTACTCAGAAAGACTTTGACAAGAGGTCATTGTACTTTTCTGAAAATAGACGAGTTCGTTGATAGCACATGCACACAATTAATGACCCAAATTATCCACGGCTTTCAAACCATTAAAAAGTCCCACTTAGTGCATTTTCATAATAATCACTGCCAAAAGACTGTGATGAAGGCACTTTATGAATATCTTTTGTTTGCCCCATTGGAAATAATACTTCCACCTGTGTATCATAGAATGTACCGTCGGAGCATAGATGAATAATGATTGCATAACTTTCATGAACACTTACCCTACATTCGTCTTCATAGGAGTATCTTATGTTCAGATACTATCACTGAACTGGCTTATAGATACTTTGTAATGATAATCACTTATAGCGATGGACTTGACATTCGTTTCGATTTCAGAGTTCATTTACATTTGTTTTGGTTTGTGATTTCTCCTATTTCGTTTTACCCGGAACACTTCGAAAGTGGAATTTACGTCAATAAGTAAATTCAATTTGGAGCGATGTATGTTTAAGCCTTGAATTACTCTCTCTCCCTTTCTCTCTATTTTTTCTTTATGTCCCTTTGTCTTTCTATCTTTATAAGGATGTCTCGTTCTGAGTTCTTGAAATTGCAAAATTAATTCACAAAGTATCTCATTTATTCATTATTGCTCGTTCTTTATAATTATGCTAAAGCCACTTTCAAACTATCAGAATTCTGATTGGGATGATACGTGTGGGGGTATAGCTCAGTGGTAGAGCATTCGACTGCAGATCGAGAGGTCTTTGGTTCAAATCCGGGTGCCCCCTCCATATTTTTTAAAAATTAAAATAGTTACCCCTTGTGTTGATATGTGTATCATCGTTTCTTCAAAGGAACACATACTTTGCTTTCTTTTTGGAAGTATTGCACAGTCATGTTATACGAAGCATATTCTTTGGTGAAGACACGACCTGTCGCTGTCTGTCTCTGTCTGTTGTTTGTCGGTCTCTCTCTCTCTCTCTCTCTCCCTCCCTCCCTCTCTCCCTCCCTCCCTCCCTCTCTCCCTCTCTCCCTCTCTCTATCCCCTCTATCTTTGTTCTATCTTTTCTTCCAGTTTTGCAACCGGGGACATGTGCCCGCTTATCTAAGCAAGTTGTTAACAACAACTTTTTGTCAACAGAAGGATCTGCTTTTTATAACAAGAACGAAAAAAAAAATCTGTTTGTTAATACTATTGCTTGGTAGAGATTCTCAAATTTTAATCTGATCATGGACCTATTACGGATGGACATTCATCGTTTTAATAACGAATTCATTGTGATTGTCTCCGTCAATGTCGTCTCAATAACATTCCATACATGTTTCTTCACTTTGATCTCATCATGGTCACCACCAAAAGGCCGGGACAGAATCAAGATAGTGATTTTACACATGTTAATCTACATGCGCAGAAGATAATTACTCGCCTAAATCATGAAAAATCGATGTGCAGTTCTGGCTTATAATCGGAAATTGTTGTTCCGTGTACTGTATTTTATTTTGAAAAACATGTTAATAAACTAGATAGAGTTTATAGTTGGATTGGTTGTGATTTAAAATCCTGTTTGCTCATATTTCCTCATAATATTCCAGAGATACAACGCACAGGGCCTATAAAGATCATGGCCCTTTAATTGTTTTATTGGTCATGGGTGAAAATTAGTAATAATACATTTCATATCGCCAAAATCGTCTGCTTTGCTGCTCCCCCTTTGGGATGTTTTTATTTAAGACACACTCTTACAGAGCACACCATCCAAACAAAATCCCAAAGAGGGAAACTGCTCCTTTGTCAATGACCGAAAATGCTTACGCAGTCGTTATTGTTAAAACAGCTGAATGTTCTCATTAGGATGCACATAATCAGAAGGCGGTGACTATCATTGGATCAAAGAAAGAATCACGTTGAATTTCCATCCGTAATAGATCCATGATCTGATGCACAATATCAAGTTCATTTTCTGTTCTCTGTCTCTCTCTCTCTCTCTCTCTCTACCGCGTGTACATGACTTGTGGTCATAAAAAAACTTGCGTAATACTCATAATGCTAATTTTGAAACTTCATTTATTGCTGTCATCTGAGGGCGCCCTTGTAAGCTAATGATCAGAGCCATTGATTAGGGGAGATGGGCGCATCACGGCGAACACTGCTTGATGCACTTCGTAGGGATTCTCCTGTTTATTTGATGATGAAACTGTGTGTGTGTGCATGTTAAGACTCTAATTTTGGCCTTGAAATTCAACCACAACACATTATCATTTCAAGCTTCTTTTTCCAGATTTGTTCAATTGAGTTGATTTAGCCCACTGTATATTTAGTAGGCTTGAGGGGGGGGGGGGGGGAGGGGATGGGGAAAATATCAAATTATTCCTTTGAGTTTTCTGATGGAACAGTAAAGAGAAATAAATATTGATGTTTCCGTCCAGGTTTTGAGTGCTATTAGAAATCGAGAAATTCAGATTCATTACAGGAATACAGGTATAATATTTTTGTTTCAGTGAGGATTGCAACAGCGATGCTCTGTATAGCTTGATTGTAAACATTCTTAACACACATATCGAATGATATCAGTATTTTTGTTTACAGTAGTCAAGCAAACGTCTTTTTAAACATGCACAACTTAACAGCCTCTGATGTAATCATTTTCAATAAAATATATCATAACAAAACTAACATGGTTTCAGGGGCAGCCGAGCTACTTCCGAAGTGGGGGGGGGGGGGACCAAGAAAAAGGGCACTTTCTGGATAAAAAGGGCACCTACAAAGGGAAATATCAAAGCGAAAATATACAACCTTTTAGACATTGGTATTTACTCCTACATTGTGATTACATTATCACGGATGATTTCAGTATTTGTTTCACTTTATACACCATACAAGATATTGCTTTGCAGTTGGGTGTGATGGTCCGAAAACAATATTTGCGATCGAGCGAAGCGAGCAAGGAAACAATTCAATATTTGTGAGATCGCAGTGCGAAAAATTACAGTATAAAGAGGAAAAAGACCTTTGATAAATAACATAAGTAATCATCTATAGATTCGTGCGAGCGTAGCGAGCGAGCTTTGGGAGAAATTGATCCTAGTCGCTTGAAATTTGGGGCGCCTTTAATGATGAGAGGAAAAGGGGATACTTTTAAGAAAAGAAAAGGAGCATGTGTCAAAGTACAAATAGTAATTATCAGAGGTGAAAATGGGGCACTTAATTATTACACCCTCAAAAAGAGGCACTCACCAGGGATGAAAAAAGTCAGTCATGAGAATAAGAAATGCGTATTTGTCGAAGAAAAGGGGCCCCCATCAGATTTATAGGAGGTGAAAAGGGGCATTTATGAAAAGGGGATAGGTCCCTTATTAGAAAAGGAAAAGGTGTACGTATCATTGTTAAGAGGGAAATTATCAGAGTTGAAAAGAGGCACTTATCGCACCTAAAAAGGGGCAATGACCAAATATGAAAAGGGGCACTCATGTGAATGAAAAGGGGCACTCATGTGAATGCAAATGGGCGCTTACAATAAAGGAAAATGTGCATTAGTTGAAAAAAAATGGGCACCGATCAGATTTTAAAAGGGCATTTATCGGCGGTTAAGGGGACACTTATCTCAAGTGAAAAGAAGTTACTTTTCGTAGCTGAAAAGGGTCATTTACCAGAGAAGGGGCACTTATGAGAAGGGGAAGGGGCTCTTTTATTTTAATGGGGAACTTATCATTAGGAATAGGAGCAGTTATTATAAAGGAAAAGGGGCACATGAGAAAATATGTAATGTTATTATTAATTATTTAATTAATTAACGGTCACCATATTTGTTGAAAGTGGAGCTGAAATGGTATGATCGTATTGGCTAAATTTTACACATTTTGTGGTCGAAAATTACCTTCATAGCATTTTTAGGGCCCAAAAGGGCACTAGGAATGTCATAGATAAGAATAAGAGCAATAAACATACATTTTATAGGCCTTTGCGGTCTGAAAACAGAACTCAACTATCCCTTTAAAAGTAAAATAGACTTAATCTTAATCATTATTTTGCTTAATGGGCTACGACTTTTCTTGTGTACGAATTTCCTCTGGGAAATACCAGGGGATGTTGATATTAAAGATCTCTATACACCAAACTTTCATTTTCTTCATGCACCCAATATCAAAATATATCACAATTGCATATTTTCAAATTTTGGAGTGTGAAATAAAACCCTTATGGTTACAGGAATGTGCACCGCACCCATTGTTCACAAATAACAAAACAGCCAATTGTATTAATTCAGAAATTTATCTACACGTATGACAATGATCAGGTATTTTGACTACGCATTTTAACGGGTGACTTTGGATATTGGTGGTAATGCATTATTTGGTATACAAATTTCCTCATTCCATTGTGTTTTGAATTCTCCATCTAAATTACGTCCTTCTCTACTACTACGGTTTTTTCTTCTACAATACCTATTTTTTTCCAGGAACCTATAATATACAAGTACTTCTTTTTAATAGGTTCTCACATTCTACTTAATCTATTATATGAATTGAAAATCATTGAAACGTGCTCATTTATACTGTATGTATTATATATTTTTAATTCTATATGTATGTCTATATTATTTGTAAAATTTGGAACAATAAAACATTGAAAACTTTAAGTATTGGTATAGGCTCTGTTTTATTCATGTTTAAGACATTTATTGATGGATAGGCATGTATTGCACAATATGACATAAACATTGCTGCTTACATGCGGTCATGTAAAATTGTGTATATTAGAAAATGTTGAGTATTGTGTTGTGAAAACACAAATTTTGTCAGTTGAAGATAAAGAGTTGCTGCAGAAATTGATGTTATAGGATGTAAACATGAAAGAATATATTTATTAACTAGGCCTATTCATATTAAACATGAAGGTGTTGGGAGAAATTTACAAACACATCGTGTAAAGAGAGGGTGATATCAATATTGTTTAAATCATACAAATTAATTTTCCTGTGATACAAAATTATAAGTGTATAATTTGTAGTCCTAAACTGTGTGAATTACCCTTTTCCATTGATTTTTTTGAATTTCATACATACACTCTGAATATGTTTCTTCACTTCCTTTTCCAGCTGTAGCCTATATTAAGCTATATTTTCTCAGAATGTTATAAAATATAGTAATTGAACTGACAATAATTACGCGTAGAACTCAGGACCATAGCTGAGATAAATTTATCGTTACAGTTCAGGTTTTTAAAATATATCATCTTACTTCTTCACGGAGGGTACATCAGCCAGTTGCGGTTTTACAAAATGACCATGTTAGCCAGGGGCGGATCCAGTCGGCCACAAGAGGGGGGGGGGGGTCATTTCGTGAGAATATATTTAACGGCGACTCAGCCAGCCAACAAATAAGCGGGGGGGGGGGGGGGGGGGGGTAAGAGCATTTCTTTGTCCAATACGCGAGAAAATATTTAGCAGCGAATCAGCTAGCCGGGGGGGTAAGAGGACTTTAAAAAAACAATCGGCGACATTATTATAAATTTGCCAAGGGGGGGGGGGGGGCTTAAGTTTTTTGTTAAAAAAAAGTTAAATTTACGTACCAATTTTATGTTTTACCTGTTTTGGGGGCTAGGGGGTGGGGGCCGGGCCCGTCGGGCCCCCATTGTGGATCCGCGCCAGGTGTAACACACATACACTAACACATACTATGATGATATTGACAAACTAACGACATCTTACATTTCTAATGACCCCTCCCCCCCCCCCCCACACACACTTGTACAATTCTATGATTCGACTGGCAGTCACCCGATGCTAGCAAGAAATCACCTAGACTGGTATCAATAAAAAAAGAGTAGTGAATTATCTTCTACTTTTTTGCCACGATTTGAATACATTTTGTCAATCAGTGCCAATTTAATCCTCTCTGATTATTTACAAAGTGAATTAAAAACGTATTTGCACACACATCTAAAATTTTCTGTTGAGAAACGTGAATTTTTTAAATATACAATTTTACTTCTTCACGGAGGTACATCAGCCAGTTGCTGTTTACACACATGCTGTGTAAGCAGCCATGTAACACACAAACACTAACGCATATTATGATGATATTGAAAAACTAACCACATCCGAAAACAGATTACATTTTCTACAAGAGAATTGATTTCATAAACAATAGCATAAAGATATGAGGCTTGTACAATTTTTTTTAAATCACCGCAAGCAGACATGCAGAATGTTCACATTTTTTCAAACTCATTTACAGTCGTATACATTTCTAATGAGCCCCCCCCCCCGACACACACATACACACACACTCGTACAATTCTTTGATTCGACTTGCAGTCACCCGGTGCTAACAATAAATCACCTATACTGGTATCAATAAAAAAAAAGATTAGTGAATTTTCTTCTAATTTTTTGCCAGGAATTGAATAAACTTTGGTCAATCAATGCCAATTTAAAGGGATAGTTGAGTTTTGTTGCAGAGAGCTACACAATTTTTTTTTGTGTGAGATAATAAATAAATGAGTGTTAAGTTTGAAAGAACATACAATTTGTTTGACAAAATCATCTTTGTTTGATCAAAATCGGTTCAGAGACGGCTGAAATATCCATAAATATAACGATTTTTAATATTTATGTACCACCACAAATATTAGATAATTTGAAGGTGGGGCTGAATTAGTATGATCGTATTGGCTAAATTTCACACATGTTGGGGTCTAAAATTACCTTCAGGTTCTAAAGGGGCACTAAAAATGTCATAGATAAGAATAAGAGCAATAACGATGCACTTTGAAGGCATTTGCGGTCTGAAAACAGAACTTAACTATTCCTTAATAATCCTGACTGAATATTTACAAAGTGGATTACAAGTAACGTCTTTGCAGAGTATCCAGGAGTGAAATATGTACAAGCTATAACTCATTCGCTCTATCATTCATCACTTTACATGGCCATTAAATGGCTTCATAGGCAGGGGTGTTACTATATAGGGATAACACCCCCCCCCCCCACACACACACACACACACGAATACACAAATCTAAAAAATTATGTTGATAAATGTGGAAAATTTATAGCCCTAAATGTCGGCATCTTGCAAAAAAAAAATATATACATGACTTGTATAACTTTTTCTTCCTTTCCTGCTTTTCTGAAATCTTTGTCTGCCTCGTTGTCCGCAAATTGGATTATCTGACTACCGGTATTTTTGTAACTCGATCCGTATGCAACATTTTAAATATATGTGCCCTTTTTTTCTTTCTTTGTTTGGTTATTTAGTTCTTTTATTTTTTTTTGTTTCTCTGCTTGTTTTTTTTTTTTTTTTGTTTGTTTTGGGGTTATTTAAAAATGATTGCTAAAGCCGGCTAGTCGGTAATTTTGTCACCCCCACCGCCAGTTTCAAAGTGGTCTAGTTGCGCCTTTATTTATAGCTTTGTGTTTTCTACTCCTGATCTTCAAGAAGTGCCGAATAGAATTTAGCTCCGGGTCGTATTTCAAAAGCGTATGTAGACGTCGCCAGACATTCCTTGCCGAGTAAGCACGAACCTTCGCAGGCTATGAAAGTATAACACGAGCAACGGACATCAGCAAAACACAAGCGACTGCATTTGATGATAGACGAAACTGTGTATGATGACAGAACATAGGCATCGATGAGGGCGACATTGCTGGCCAGTAATCGGAAGTTTTTAGAGCTCGTGTGAACTGTTTCAAAGGTTATAAAATTAAAGATAAAATCACAAATATGAGTTAGGTCAGCTAACAGGTCCCCGAAAATATGCAAAATGAAAGATGACTCTTACAGTTTTAACAATCAATGAAAAAAATCAAAGATAAAGAGAGAAAAATAGGACACGAATCACAATTATTCCGTCGAGATCCTTGCCGTTTTCCTTCAAACAAATGTCCTTCATTTACAATATACTAATATCATTTGCCTACTTATATTACCATCTAAATTCTAATCATCGACATCACAATGCTTGGTTTACCCCTGTAATCAAGTGTAACGTGAACGGGTTAAAGGGTTACAAGCTATGGTCACAACCCCCAAAGTTTTTAGCCAATTTTTGCCCAGGCACCGAGCGACGGCCACCCGGGCAACGCTTATTTTTAGGGTATCGCTAGGTCGCCGCTGAATTTTTTAGCACGGAGTTAAAATTCGGGCGGCGCTTGCCAACTTTTTACTCGCCGCCCAAAATACGCTCAGTGCCCGAGCGGTCGCCGCCCTGGCAACGACCTAATCGAGCGTTCGCTGTCGAGCGATTTCAAAGCCGCTAGGACAAAGGCTGCCGAGCGGTCACCGCCCGATCGTCGCTCGGTCGCCGCTGGGAGATCAGTCGGTCACTGGGCGGCGAGTTCAAAATCGAACGGCGTCCGGGCAGCGCCAGCTCGGCAGCCTTTAGCATAGCGGCTTCGATTTTTGACCTAAATCGCTCAACGGCAAACGCTCGATTAGGTCGTTGCCAGGGCGGCGACCGCCCGGGCACTGAGCGTATTTTGGGAAGCGAGTAAAAAGTGAGCAGGCGCCGCCCTAGTTTAAACTCCGCGCTAAAAACTTCAGCGGCGATCTAGCGATGCCCTAAAAGCAAGTGGTGACCGGGCGGCCGTCGCTCAGTGCCTGGGCAAAAATAAGCTAAAAATTCGCCCTCCGGCTGCCGAGCAGGCAGCGAGAGTATTTTGGCCTACGAGACACCCGCAGATGGCCCGCCGATCACCAACCGGCCGCCGGGCAATTTCTCCCAAATCAGCCGTTGGCCGGTGGGAGACCGCCTGAGAATCGGTGGGTTATCAGTCGGTCACTGCCGGGACTGCCATGCATTAAACAAAACATTTCATTTACCTCTGTCCTGAGGAGAGGAGCGACGTGTAGTCGTAGAAGTAAGCGAAGCCCCATCTGTTGATCCTTGCCCTGTTGTTGATGTTGATGATGCATGTGATGTTGGTGTTGTTGATGCTGGACTGCTTGTTGTCTCACTGATCTCATCATCGATTGTTGATGTTGATGATGCATGTGATGTTGGTGTTGTTGATGCTGGATTGCTTGTTGTCTCACTCTCACTGATCGCAGCATCGGTTGTTGACGAAAGTTGCGTAGAGCCACTCGTTGTAACAATATTGTCAGTCTGAGCAGTGGAAGTGGACGTTTCGGATGACGTCATTTGATTTGGTGTGGTTTGGGTTGAACCTTCGAGAGAAGAGTCAGCGCCTGGTGTTGTTTGCTGTACAGAACTTGATTGGATACCTGTTGACGTTGAATTAAATAGCGAGATAGTAATAAAAGGATGACAAATCCCAAAATAAAAGATGAAGATTAGAAACAGAACATTTTCTTTAATTGGCATCCGTCGGTAAAATAATGTTGTTATTATCAATGACTTGCAAGACTGGATACATTGGATAAGCTGAATGTAAGTACTTTGTGTATATCACTGAAGGAAAAACAAACATGAAAAACCCTTGAAAAACAAATTAAATCAATTGATATTATTAAAACTGCTATGGATCATCGATATAATATTCACCTCCTTCTTTCTCGCAGATATAATTTTTCTCTAGATTACAATCGCGATCAAACCATTGGTATGACATATCAGGTATCATAAAGAAACACAATCCTCCTTCATCGAGAATCTTCGAATCGTCTGCGAAGTTGGAGTAGGTCAGACTCGAACCGTCCAGCCAAGTCACACTGGATAATCCAAGCCAGTTATCCTCGTTTTCAACGGGTAGGCTGTTCACAATAAAATCTTGTTCGTCCTCTGATCCGATGTAGACAAGATGCATTCCAAGGTCGTCACATGATGATTTTGACGAGCCGAAGTTTGACTTGCTTTGCGAGAAGTAATAACAGGATCCGCCATTGTCAGTGTGACCAACGGAACAAGCTGCAAGAGGAGACAATCATGAATAGGGATATATTATAATTATACACATTTTATTTTATAGTGTTCTGTACAGGATTTGAATATTGAACAAACCGAGGTTATCGAGTTATCAAACTTGGGCACCTCATATTCAGGCCATGAAATGATCCATTGTTCTTCAATCCAATCTAATGTCATTATGCCATTATGGAAAGATGTCGAACTCGCTTGCTTCGCTCACTCAAAAGATAATGGGAACGTTGACTTTACAGTAAGAGACAGTTCCGCCGTTACTGTACTGCTCGTGCGCTTATTATTATGAATAATTTTGATATGTTAGCTGAACGATTTTATTCTGCTAAACAAAGTGTTTTTGCCTTTTAGAAATCTTAGAAAATGATGACCCTCGACGTGCAGAAATACAACAAGTTTCTACTCAATTTTCTGTACTTACCGGCACTGTCTTCTATTTCATCTTCACAAATGAAATAAAACGAAGCGGAACAGCTGGCGTCATACCATTGTCCCTCATGCATTCGGAAACAGATCCCTCCATCATTAAAGACAGCTACGAACTTGTTGTGGTAGAAATTGTTGTAGTCTACGCTTGAGCCATCTATCCAGGTCATTTGGGATAAACCTATCCAATGCTTCTCCGTATTACCAGACAGGCTACTCTGCAAGAACTGTTGTTCTTCCTGTGATCCTATGTAGACAAGATGCATTCCAAGGTTCTCGCAGAACGTTTTTGACGAGGCGAAGTTTGAACTAATTTCTGAGAAATAATAACACGACCCGTCATTCTCGCTTTGATCAGATCCACAAGCTGCAAATAAAAGAGAGAGAGAGAGACATGGAAACAGATAGACGAGAATGGGAAGAAGAGATGAATGGAAGATATATGAAGGGAGTATGGGCACAGCAGGGAGAGGGATATAGAATGATAGAGAGAGAGAGAGGTAGAGAGACAAGAGAGAATGATAGAGAGATAGCGAGAGAGAGAGAAAGAGAGAGAGAGGGACAGAGGAGGAGAGAAAGAGAGAGAGAGAGAAAGAGAGAGAGAGAGAGAGAGAGAGAGAGAGAGAGATAAAGAAGGAAAAAGAGAGAGTTGGGTGTGAGAGGATAATGAGGAGAGAGGGGTGACAGAGAGGGGGATGAAGAAAAAGAGAGAGCGACGGGGAGAGAAAGGGAGAGGGAGAGAGGAAGAAAGAGAGAGAGATAGACAGACAGACAGACAAACAGAGAGAGAGAGAGAAAGAGAGAGAGAGAGAGAGGGAAAGGGTTTTAAAACGTGATTGATCAATTAATGGTTACATATTTTAGGTTAGGTTTCGCAGATTATATTTGTATGCCATACATACACTTCTCGGTTAATTTGCTCGAATGATAAATAAATAATAAACAAAAATATAATATTGGTATGTTGTTTATATTAGTTGCTTCTGGTATTTGTTTTAACCTTTTCTGAAAGGACAAAAATATGAGAAGATAAAGAATATGGCGGATCATGAAAAAGTATCCATTACGACAAAATGTGGTGGATTATATATTGCTATTATACAAAGAGATGGAAAATCCAGACAGAAGATTGGCGGCCGAGGTCGAAATTCCAGTTGATACCAGTTGAAACCAGTAAGGATTTCCAACTGGTATCTACTGGTTTGAACTGGTCTCAACTGGTACCAGTTGATACCAGTTGATACAAATTTGAAACCTGTATAAATACCAGTTGACTTCTAAGACCAGTTGATATAACCAGTTTATTTACCAGTTGCTTTACCAGTTGAAAACCAGTAGATGATTACCAGTTGATTTACAACAGTTGAAAACCAGTCGATGATTACAAGTTGATTTCCCAGTTGAAAACCAGTACAATTATACCAGTTGAATTACCGGTTGAAAACCAGTAGATGATTACCAGTTGATTTACTAGTTGAAAACCAGTACGAATACCAGTTAATTTACCAGTTGAAAAAACCAGTTCAATGTATCTTATGCATATTCATGATTAATTTGCATGTTTTCACAGAAAATATAATTATCATGATCTGTCAAGCAAATGTGACAATGCACATAAATTTTGTGATTTATATTTTCTTAGTTAATTATTGACAAGTATATTACACATCTAATCAAAGACGTAACATTAGATATATTGATATATAGGGAAATAAAGTGTATACATTTATATATACATATGCACGAACTTTAGATGTCAACTCACATAATACACATCTGTAATCTACTTCAAATGATCATTGTGATGGGGTAATTGCAAGAGTTAGTATATGTGGTCAAGTTGGCGGCCAGATGCTAATAATGATTATTGATTATCAGTTGATTGATTACCGGTAAATCAACTGGTAATTCAACTGGTAAATCAACTGGTCCCAGTTAGCGTTGTTTCAATTTCCATATTAAAAACCAGTTGAATCTACTTGTACCAGTTAACTACTGGTCTTAACTGGTACCAGTTGCCTCTGGTTTCAACTGTAATTCAGACCTGGGGGGGGGGGGGGGGAGTTGTTATAATAATAGGCATTTATATAGCGCCGTCTATCTAGACAATTCTATTCTTAGGCGCACAAGAAAAATAGAAAAAATAAGAGAGTTCGGATGAGAGTCATAGTGCCAGGTACAAGTATTGTTAAAAAGATAAGATTTCAGCTAGGATTTAAAGGTCTCTAAGTCATGATTCTCAAATCAAATTGTAAGTTATTCCAAAAAGAATGTGCTTCAGCTGACAAGGCCCTTTTACCCTTTCACCACAGGCTACTCGCGTCGTGGGTATCTTAAGAAGGTGCTAGTGTGATGATCTTAGACTACGAGCCGGTGTATAAGGTCAAGGAGTTTTAAGAGCTGGTGTCCCAACTGGCAACAAATTATGCCAAGCAGGCACTGTTTTCTAAGGTTGCACAATAAAATCTAGAGGTGTGGTGTTACCTTTGATGTCTGAGGTTCGAAGCCGCCAATATCATTCGAAAGCTTGAGTAGTGATTTTGTTCACAAATGAATATCGTTAACATTTCACTTTTTATTTGAACTAACAAGGGGAAAATTGAACAGATTATAACATGTGAATACAAAGGCTTAACTGTGTCAAGAAAATTGCTTACATTGTATAATAGCAGTTTCAATTTGTGAAAAAATAGTAAAATGTTACAATTCTAAAAACCTGCAATTTGACACTTTTCCCATTATTTCCGGCTCACGAAAATAAGAAGTGGAATTTATCCATGTACAGTTCGTTATGGCGTTACATGTCAGATTATTGCCCACACAAGCCCAGTCGAGTAATTTTGATTAATATTTCAGGAAATTTTGCTCCATTTCCTTCCGCTTGCCTCGTGTAAAGGTAAGCACCGTGTACTGCTCGTATTATCAGACGAGAAACGAAGCAGTAGCGAAAAGTAATTATCATTACAAAAGCATATTTCCCTTTGAAAGTGGCCCGTTTAAGTTTGCAGCTAGGCAGAAACCTTTTGTATACGTATCTGCATGGAAGATTCAATTAAGCACATGCCTGACATATTTTCTTCTGGCGGTTTCGAATATGGTGCAAATGGAATAAGCTAGATATGGTTTCATCTCTTAAAACTCCGTGATAAGCATAACAAGGTTTTTATAAATAGTTTGGTACCAATACATTTACAGCCTTCCATATGAGGAGAATGATTTTGAATTATATGCGCTTGCGGATTGGCAACCAGTGCAGCTTTTTGAGACAGGAGAAATGCGATCATATTTAGATGTCCCTGATAAACCCTGGCAGCTGCATTTTTAGCATGTTGGGGTTTTTCAAGATTGCGTGAAGTAATATTGATAAAAAAAAATTATCGCCAATATCTAATCGAGATAAAAAAAAAAAATGCATGTATAAGCATAGCAGCAGACTTATGGTCAAGGACCTTTCGAATGCTATTAATATTACGGATGTTATAATACACTGATTGACAGATCTTCTTCACGAGGGCATCCATGGACATGTTCTCGTGAAATATAACACCGAGATTTCAACTGATGGAGCAGCCCGAATCTGGAAGTTGCCAATCTGTAAATAACGGTCCTTGATCAAATGATGTTGTGACTTAGAAGTACTATAACCAACTCTGTTTTACTTTCATTTAATTTCGACCTATTAATGAGCACCCATGACCTCATATTTTCTATAGTAGCCTGTAGACATTTCACTTGCAGGGTCGGATGGGTCAAAGGAAATGTATAATTGAGTATCATCTGCATACAAATGAATGCTTACGCCATGTAATTTAGATAATAAGTAGCAAAGTGTTATATTGTGGACACACAATATGTATTTCTAATAAATAATAATGTTCTTTGGTTTTATTTATTTGTACAACTATATTTTGACGTTTGAATGTAAATAAACACCCCAATCGAGGCACACAAATAATCAATGTTATAGAAATATATGGATTAAAGAATGATGGTAAGAAGACATCTATCAAGTTACTCACCAAGATCAGCAGTCACTGGGCTGTGTTGGTTCAATATAACGAAGATAATGAAGAAAGATAACTCCATCTGCATAAATATAAAATGATGATACTCATAATAATAGTCACATTTGTAGAGCAATTATAATGCGTTTCTAAAAGCTTTACATTGTAATTATCACATTAGCCCAGTCATTGGATTCAATTACTAATCAATACATGATAGTGCACACGCTCCGCTTCCTAGGGAGTATTCCGCCAGGCGTCAATTTACAAGCGCACACATGCCAATCCAACCACATTAACATTTAAATCCTACCGGATACCCATACACATGGGTGCAAATATAGATTTAAGTCTTGCCAAACGACATTAGTGGCGAGGTGGGACTCGAACCGCGATCCACGATTGTGATCCACAGTCCGGTGACATATTCACAAGCCAAAGTACCACTAGCTAATGTACATCATCACTAACATAATAACATTCTGAAAATAATTATCATATTGGAAACGGAACAACATTTATACATTGATTGCAATAATTTTTCAATAATTCATTGCATTTTACCCCGGCACCCAACATAACAAAATCCTCTGTACGACCATTCATTATGGCTCAAGGCATGGGCAAACAGAAGAAAACAAATTATGTTGGGGACCGGGGGGAAATTCAATGAATTATTGAAAATTTATTGCATTTTCTTTTTTTGTTTGTTGGGGGAACTGCCCCCTACCCTAGCCCCCGCTTCGTACATTCATGGTTCAGTGGCAAAGCAATGGCCTCATAACTGTGAGGCCCCAGGATCAAAACCGTGTCGATGTGCCATATTAGTGCCCTTTTGTGAGGCATTTACCCTCATTACTGTCATTTATGACTTAAGGGCGTAGGTCCCCTAGTTGATAAGCATAGAAGCATACACATGCTTTAGCAGTCACGCAAAACAAACACTGGCAAATTATTATTCAATAACATTTGAGAATGTATACTATTATCTCGATCTATTAGGAATAAATCATTGTCAAAATAATTCCACAAATTGGGTTTTAAAAAAATATTCCAACTATATGAGCAACAGTGTATGTAACTATAAGTTATCGACAAATGAAAATGGAGAAGAAACATTATTCATTGTTATGTCCCAGGAAATTCCACCTCGGAAAATGATTCTACTAAAGGTAATTATGTTTTGAAACACAGCTAGGTTGGTTGTTCATACTACTATCTCGTACTTACAGCACAGCTGGCAAGCTAAAGCCGGTGACAGATAAAGTTAAGTTGTAAACAGTTATTTTACGGATATTGTCACTTTTTCAATGCCAATAATGACATGAATATTAACATCAAGATATGTTTCAGGACGGAAGAGGACAACTGTATGTCAGATATTGATCATTCAGGCAATATTAAATCGTTTTGAGAGAGTGGAACTGACATCCACTCTATGAACATTTGCGTGTAGATCGCATTAAGTTTCTGTAGCTGCGTGAAGCATATCCCGGTTCTGACGTCACGCACAAAGCCACTTCCCTTTACGCTTTAGCCGATTTCAAAGGTCCGGAGAGAGTCAATTTAGTGAAATTTGATTTTTATAAAACACTAAATTGCACACTTTTATGGCATGTTAGCTGAATAAATTCCTTTATTAACTCATTCAATTATAAAATAAACTATATTTAATTGATTTTATTTCCTATAAGTATCAATTACTTTATAAACTACCTGTGTGTTTATTTGAAAAAGTGGATACGTTTAGTATTTTGAGCCCTGACATAGATGCTCACCAGAGTATAATCATTGCTGTCAACAGTTATTGCTTTACATATAAAACGACCTGTATCACGATCTATGGTTCACTGCATATAATAGGGACTTTTAGATTTGCGTGCACTGATACGTGTGACGTCCATTCAAGGCAGTGCATTACAAGGACGTCGGTCGTAGCATAGACCTATTGTCTTCGTGCGAATCTAAAAGTCCCTAATATAAACCCGGTCGACAGCGTATCATTACTTCACATGAATGGTTTGTTTTGAGTTAACAAATAACATCTCCTCTGCCATTCTTCTAACCAATCAGATTCTCCTTTAGGAGAGATATATGTTTCTTGCAGAAATAAGACGTAAATAATCATATCTGATTGATACACGTCTTTAAAAACCCATATACACACACACACACACACACTATCTAATTACCTCCAGCCAACAAAATACCCTTTTTTATTCTACATTGTGATCGAATACATTAGTTTGAATCATAAGAGTATTGTATCGTGTATGATGCAATGAAAACCCAATGCTTAGAAACCAGGGAGGTGTTTCACAAAGATCCTAAGTTGAACGTATCTCTAAGTTGGACTTCAAAAATTATGGAAAGCCGTTCGCATCTTTGAAAATATTTTGTAAAAGTTATTTTAAAAGGCATATAATGTTGATTCAATTTTTTTTCTTCAAATTTTCGAGAAATGTGCTCACTACCACCCCCCCCCCCTACTGAGCGAATTTTCGGGAGCAAAACAAAATCCCCCCCCCCCTAAGAATATTTAAATAAAAAGAAAGATGCAATCGCATATATAAATGTAAATAAAAGATGAATGTAGAAAAGAATGAAGAGAGAAGGAGAGTAATTTAGTTTAACACTTTTTTAAAACATCCTATACATTATTTTCAGTCATTTTTGTTTCAAGGAATATCATTCTTTGGATTCCAAACAAACCATCTGTATTTTAATTTTTGAAGAGATATAACGATTTTTTTCTTCATTTACTTACCAGAGAAACCCCTCCACACAAGGCAAGGAACATCCTTAGTCCACTCAAAGGTAAATCAGACATGGTGATGATTTCATTTCACAAATCCCTCTCTCAGATCGATATTGTCAATGGAATTAAAGAGTTATGAAGAATATTGAGACAATTCCTGAACCTTTATACACTTTTTACCTATTTAGAATCAAGGGAATTTGAGTCATCTCCTTTCCTTCTCAAGATGCAAATAACCAGTGTTTTTCTCTCTTTTTGCAGACTGAACTCGTTGTACTCAACTTTGGAAGTCTTCTTTCAATAATCTGCTCACTTAACACATAACAATCCAAAGAGAAGAACCTAGGAATCGCTAAAGATGAAGCTGATTTTGCACGCTCTGCTAAAAAAACCCCGCTGTTATCTTGATACGTTTAGTTTGCGAAATGCTCAATGAGAGCATGAGGCAAATGAGAGATAAATGTTTAATAGATGCAGCATCCTGAAATGTTGTGAGGCGTTAATCACCATGGTATCAAACTCGCAAGTTGTTTATGTTTGATGTAGTGCCTGGCTGCTGTCTGCGACATATTGATGCGAAAATGATTTATCTCTAATTACTATCCCGGTCACACCAACAAGTGCGGCACCAGAACAAATAGTTTTGACAGTTTGACGGTCTGACTAACATATCAGTAGTTATGTTTTCAATAAAACTCCTATCTCTCTCTCTGTGTCTCTTTTCAATCTTTCATGTTCTCTCTTGGTTCACTATTAGTAGTATACAAATATACACAGGCGCGGATCCAGGGGGGGGGGGGGGCTCGAACGGGCCTTGCCCTCCCCCACCCCCCCTGGCCCCCCCCCCCCAAAAAAGGGCCCACACAACAAAAGTTTTAAAAACAAATTGTGACCAGAAATTTACCTTTTTTTTGCTCAAGGGTTGGGGGAGGGGGGTAGGGGAGGGGGGGGGGGGGTCTCTCTGAGCGAAATATTGGCTGGCGCGATTTTCAAATTTCAGCATACTAAATTTTAAATCGATTTCAAATTTGGGCCTCCCCCAAGAAATCCTGGATCCGCGCCTGGATATACAATACCTTTCAACGTTCAAATCTTTACTAAAAACGCGACTCTTTGGCCTTAATTAATAAGCTTGACCCATTCTTACTAACGTTATTTGTTTTGACCATGTTAGCTATCTCTTTATTATGTTATTTACTATGTTAAGTTACTCGTTTTAGTAGTTATAAGATTTGTATATTTCTTTGAGTTGATCGTTATTCATGCTTGTACAGCGTATAGAGAAACTTATGTTTATTATGCGCTTCATGAATATTGTATTATTATCATTATTATTATATTTCCCGAGAGCAAGTTTATATCAATAGTAAATTTGATATGAACTTGCTCTCGGGAAAGTTACTATTTATGCCTCTTCATTAGCTCATAGTTTGCTAGAGCCAAGAAAGACATATCATAATGCCCCGTGAGCAGCTCACTTTTACAAAAAAAAACTATTACAAAGCCTGCATTGTATTCTTGCTGTAATATTCACCGTTTTGATTCTGAGCTCCAGCATATAGAAGTTAGAACTGCGAGAGAAGAAGGTCTAGGGCTTCGCTATCTACAAGATCATCATCGAAATCAGCTTTTATTTCCTTACAAAAATCCTGAAACATAGAAAGTCTGTACCTGATTTGTTTCTTCGTGTTTCTGCTGTCATTCCCCATTTTAAATTTCAACAATTCTTCCACATTTAAGAGGTGAAAACGGGGTAGTCGACAGCCAATTTGTCGAGCTTTGTTTTTTCAGCTGCTTTTCTCAATGCGCTATCCCACGCGCACGCCGCGCCGGAACTCTGAAGATGGCTTTGCACACCATACGGAGTAAAGAAACTTCAAGCTGGGGATTTAGCTTGCGCGCCCGTTGCTCTCCAAAAAATAGAAATTTTAATATCGATCGCAGAAATATCTGTGATCGGTGGAAAAAGTGGATTCCGGAAAGTACTATACCACGCCTTATAGTAAACTAATATACAATGCACTGAGAGGCTCTAGTTGAAATTATGGATCGAGGTGGTAGGAATAGCACTATTTTTGTAGCCGAGGAATCAATGATTTCACTAGTGGCTTGAAATAGTAAGCAAATAATTACGGTTGATGAAGGTGATGGGACAACAGTCACTTCCGAGGCGATCGGGATGTATCTATCTTTCCGAAGCGAAGCTGAGGAGAGATAGCGTATACATTCAGATCGCCGAGGAAGAGATAGTTTGCCACCGCCTAAAACCAAAAGGTGATTATTTGCTTTATATTCCACATCGGAAACATTTCACTTCTTTCGTTATTCTAGAGAAACAAGTCATCAATTAACAGCTAGCAAACGGTGTACGAAACGTACAGTGTATGCAGCATCGTGGTTGACCATAGTTCGCGCGTAACCAAAGTTCGCATACTAGCACTAAAAGCGCTTAAAGAGGAGAGCAATACTCAACGTATACAATTAAAGTGCGTTGCACAGTGTAGATTGTACTTCTATCTTCAGTGAAAGTGCGTTGCACTGTGTTGATTGTACTACTATCTACACAGTGCAAGGAACTTTTCTTCTCCCATCAATGTTGGGCGAACTATTTTCATCACGTGATTTACTTTTGACAAATCGTAGAGCAAGATTCTTAGTATGTGGAATATAATAGTTGATATAGTAAGAGTAATAGTAGTTGTGAAGAAGTTAAATAACACAAGAGATTATGGTAGTAGTTGTCTCATGCAACACCAGGGGGTCATCACTCGTTCTTCCACCAGTCATCAAGAGTTTCGGCCAGTTATGAACACTGCCAACAAACGCCTCGTGTATACGCACAACGCTGCATCAATTAATGCACGCAACATGCTAATACCTGTCATACCCTTCCTTTTCCCGCATACAAAATATCTTCACTTCAATTCAATTGACTAAAATTTCGATTTTTATGCACCACAGGCAGCAGGGGCGTACGCAGGCTGGGGGGGGGGGGGGTGTTTTGGGGTTAAACCCCCCTTTGGTATTTATATGTGTGTAAACCCCCCTAACAAAAACTAAACCCCCCCCCCCCTTTTGGTTTGTTTTGTTTTTTTTTTTTTTAATTATATAAAATAAAATTAAAAAAAATACTAATAATAATTAAAAAAAATTATGCCCACGGCTAACCTAAGGTGACCTTACCCCCCCCCCCCCCAAAGAAGAAAAATGTCAAATTTTCAAATTTCGAGACAAAAAAAAAAAAATAATAATTGTCCGTCCCCCCCCCGCCCCACCCCCCCCCCCCCCCCCCCCCCCCCCCCCCCCCCCCCCCCCCCCCCCCCCCACCCCCCCCCCCCCCCCCCCCCCCCCCCCCCCCCCCACTGAGCGACTTTTCGGCCGGCGCGATTTTCAAATTTTCGGGAGCAAAATATTTTGGGCCCGATTTTAAAACCCCCCTTGAAAAAATCCTGCGTACGCCCCTGCACCACAGTAATTGTATTTAATGATGATTGTGTACCACGTTACAGTATACTTAGTTTATTAACGGAGCATGAATGATTGATAATGCATTTCTAATCGGTCGTGGTGTTTCGATATACATTATTATTTTTTGTCTCAATATTAACTCATTAGTGAATTCATTAGTCGTTTCCACTTTACAATTTACAAGGTTGCCAAGTAGGAATGTTTTTACCTAGCTAGTCATAGGAAACAGAAACGAAAAGATGCATGGGGTTTGGACAGAGAGAGAGAGAGTGTGTGTGTGTGTGTGTATTATGTACGTTGGTGAGGGAGAGAGAGAGAGAGTATTATGTACGTTGATGAGATAGAGGGAGAGGGAGAGAGAAAGAGTGTGTGTGTGTGTGTGTGAGAGAGAGAGAGAGAGCATAATTATGGACCACCTAATAGACTGAAATTACGGAATGAAGAAAATGTGAACAGAAGGAGAAAAGGGAGCGGTAGCGGAATTTTGTTTTTCAAGGATAGTATACAACAAACATGAAACACTGAAAAGCAAATACAGTTTTAGATATAAACATAGGCAAAGATACAAACGAGAAAAGGGGGCGATGCAACGACTTTGAAGAGACAATGGAGAGGAGGAGGAGCAGGGGAAAAGCAATCTAAGTTATACACAAATATATGAAGAAGTGAGGATGATATAAGTTTTCCCGGTCAATTTCCAATTTTTTCAGTCCATTTGATAAATCGTTCTATTCATTCAATTTAGTGCAAACACCATATTGGGCGGAGACTGTCTTTCAAAAATGCACTTCAGTCATTCCATTTATCGTATCGAACACGGATTGCCGCATTTTTATCATTAAAATTCAGTCCGTCTGGCGCATGCGCCAAAATTCATTAAACTCCGTCGGCAGGAGATGAAAAGTGCTCTCGGGCATTACTATTCGCGAATGTGCAGTCAATTTCGTAACGTGTTCATTCGAGTTACATATGGAAGTATCAGATGGAAGAAGGATAGCATATTGCTCCGATTGTCTCATTTTCGCTCGCGTGAACATTGCCAGCACAAACTAATGACCTCTACCTCCTACACGGATCATCGCCCATTCCCATTCACTATACGTTACGTACTAAAAGGATGTATTGTCTGACCATGAATATTCATGTTTTTGCTTACCTCGGCAAAATGTTTGCTTTTACTAAATTGAAAAATTACGGTGGGGGGTTGGATGAAATGGACAAAATGAAATAGGCAGAAGTGATCTATGATAATTCATGCTTTTTATGTTTCGTGTGCTCGACCTATAATCTTCAAATCGCTTGGAAAACTGAGTCCAAAGTTAGATTTGTTTCACATGTGTATTATAGGCAATGACGAGCTTGCAACCTATTTTGAAAAATTACGGTGGGTGAACTTTCAAAAGTCAACGAGACATGAGGGCTCCAATGAAAGAGCTAGTGATAACGTACGTCGGGGTGGATGTGCTTTTCGTTTAAACAAAAAATGAATTTTTAACGATTTTTAAAAAAAACGTCCATAGGCTAACATGTTAGGCTGCTGACTCTGAACATGCTCTGACGATAGGGGGCGTTGTGAAATGAGACTAAACGGAGCAATATGAAAAATGTTTTTGAATAGAGAATGATATCCGTTTAAAATCAACTCTTTACCTATATATTGTACAAAATATGAGCCTGTGATTGTCAAGTATGAATTTGCACCAATCTACTGTAATTATTTAATGTGTATGAGTGAATTGCAATAAGCGACATTTCCATTCATCATGGATACACACGAAACGTGATTTCCTTGATCAAGGTATATGCATGCAGTAATTTTGTTTTATTTCTTTTAATGCAGTCATTTTATATGATTTCGTATTGTTTAGAGATATATATGGTATAATATGTTATTAGTTTGTGTACATTGCATTGCCTATCAGGACATATATAGATTATCTATACATATATTAATCACCACAAGGGCATTCACAAGTAGTTGAAACTGTCGATTACCCGTGCCTTCTTACATTTATCCTGTCATTCAGCCATTTTCAAATGGAGGTATAGTCTCCTGGACGCTAGGAGATTGAATCGGGACTGCATTACTTGTAGCTACTTGCGCCCTCTATATGCCAACAATGCCTAAGCGGTACCAGTTGATCCCCCATGGACCCTTTTTCTATTAATTAAAATCTAATTTGATGAGTTAACCACCTGCCAGTGACCACGCAGGGAGGTCTAATCCCTCATCGCAAAACTAGTGCAGATATGCTTTAATTTATTTATTTTTAAAAAATATTATTCTATTGAGACAGGGAAGTCAAACCTTGGATTGACATGGGGCCTAAAGAATTCCTGGAAAGTTAAAGAGAATTTTGAAGAACTTTTTTGAGGGGCAAGCAATGGCGTATCCAGCATAAAATCAGGTCAACATCAGTCCCCTTGTTTGACTGTCCAGGAAGAAGAACAAAACTTGGAGTTTGTCTCCATCAAGTGGAGCTGGTATTAAAGGTACATTCCATCTCCCCAGTCAAGAGGGGAGTTAACCCCCCTCCGTCCTGCTAATTAATTTCTGGATATTTCTTTCCTCTTTTGACCTGCTTGGCAGTTATGTAATTTATTGTTTTCTAGTGACAAGTCTAATGATTATTCTGTTTGGTGTGCATTCAAACTTTTTTTATATTCGTAACTTTGCATTCCCCACTCTTCTTCTCTCCCTCTCTCCTTCTCTCTCCCTCTCTCTCTCTCTCTCTCTCTTGCTGTTTCACAAAAGGCTGATTAAGCAGTCTTTTAACGCACAAACAACAGATATTATGATTATATATTCCTTTCAAATAACAACTACTGAAAACAGATTTTTTTTTTCTTCAAGAGAATTGTATTGATAAACAATTGAATAAAGATTAAAGAAAGACCTGCGATGAGGCTCGTACAATTTGTCTCAGATCAACAGCAAGCAAACATTTATTTATTTAGTCTTCTTTAAAAACACAAGTTAGCCCTATTCAGTGCCGCAAGGCCTGCTTTACAAAAGAGACCCTGTATCAAGTGGACACTACAATGTATAAAGTTAAAACACAACTTAAAGAAAAACACATAAATACATAAAATACATGGCAACTAAAGAATAAATGTACAGCAGTGTTATGATAGATTTATATAAAACCTGTTAATATAAAATAAAATCAATTGGCTTTAGTTATTGCGATATGATATAATAGACTGTTTTAGCCGTAGGTTTGTTTTAAAATATATCTAGTGTGGATGATACTTGAACAAGCATTGCTTGTGAAATAAAAGGTTCGCTTGCAGTATATAAGATGGAGCATTTTTTATATTCAGTACTTGGTTTTGGTAGGTATTATTGGCAAGAAATTATATATTCAATTCAATTCAATTCAAATGAACATTTCTTTTCTTCCATTCAATTGGACAAACATATTTGACATCTGTTCAAACAATACAATTTATACGTAGTAACATAAATATAATTAAAGAACTTGTAGTACAAGGAAGAGGGCGCGAAACCCGATAAGCAGAGCTTGTAATGGGTACGCCCGAATACACAAATACATAACATACATTATAAATAGAAGAAAGGAAGAAAGGCAAAGGCAAAGAGGAGAGGAGGATAGAGAGCTTGGAGAACAAGAAAAGAAGAGAGGAAAAGAGGAGGACTACAGCATAGTAGCAACGGAGTGTATGGCATGCATAAACAACATAATGGCAAGATATAGGTGAAGGGTATAATGTTGAAATATTTGACTGCATATATATATATACATATAATTCGTTACAAGTACATGCATTTATACAACATAGACCTATACATACATACATGTATGTTTACATAGTTATACACATCCATACACATCCCGTTATACAATATACATACACACTCGTCAACCTCGGGTACAGGGCTAATACTTATGCACTGCAATTTAAAATGATACATTTTTTAAGCTTTCAAGAGAAGCTTAACAGAGATACGGATTTCCTCATAGGTCCAGGTAAATCGTTCAAAAGCTTACGTTTCAATAGATACTATAGTATATAGATTACACAGGTATTGTGGGGCAAGTTTGTTCAGTTACTTGTACACCATTAAAACAAAAACGAATGCTTGTTCTTTGTACAATTGGCCGCCATTAAAGTCAGTGAAGAAGTCCTCATGATCGTGCATTATAGTTAGAATTCAAAACAATTCAAGCTTATTTGTAATTACTTCTTTCTTTCCTCAACATATCTTTTTGTTTGTTAAAGAGCCCCAAGCAGAACAACATTAATACATGTACGAACGTATGAGTGTCAAATACAATTATTATAATTTTGTTTATTAGTTAAACAAGACTTGCTTCTTCGTATACACAGGCCCAAACCCTGGCCCCAACAATATGTTAAAAAAAACAGAAGACGGACCCCCACCCCTGGCCATACCCCCCTCTCCATCCCACCACGCTTATTCGCCGGCTGGATCTGCCCCTGCGTATACATGCAATTGATCGAACGATTTTCTTAACTACTTCATCAACATGACATGCCCAATTAAACTTGCGTTCGAGAATCACACCAAGGTGTTTAAGTTTAATGCCAGTTTCTAGTAATTGAACATTCATAAATATCTAAAATTAATAGTATTCCTTTACCGACTGGATGAAAACAATATACTTTTTTTTGGTCTGAGATAATAATCATTCCGTTATTTAAAAACCATTTACTGAGCTTATTATTCTGATTGTTAAATTGACTGCACTATCATTGTATCAAAACCTGAATTACATACTGCTGCCTCGTCCGCATAAAGTGAGAGTGTGAGTATGTGAATTAAAATGTAGATTCGAGATATCATTCATGAACATACACAAAAGAAGTGGTCCTAATATGAATCCTTGTGGGACTCCTCTTCGAACGGGGAGATTTAACTTGTGTTTTCTTGATAAAATACGCATAGCTTTCTGCCTTCATCAATTTATGTACTTCAGAAATTCCAAAGTACGACCTTTTTATCAAAAGCAATTCATGGGGTAAAACGTCAAATGGTTTTCTAAGGTCAAGGAATGCAGCGCGAACAAAGGTACCTTCATCAAAGTTCTCATATAAAAAATAGCAAATTTCTGTTATTATGTTGCAGTTGAGTGATCGACTCTAAAACCAGATTGGCGCTCAATCTCTAGAATGTTCTTTTTTCTTTCTTAAACTCATTTAAAGCCATATATAGATTTTTGGTGAGCCTCCTCCTCCCCCACCCCATACACACTCACACAATTTTTTTACTCCACTTTCTGAAAAGCAAGGTACTAACAGTGACATGATGCTATAAAAAATGACTTGGGCCGGTATACTGAGAAATGAACTATCTTCCACTTTTTTTGGTCGATATTGGAATAATTTTGCCAGCCTGTGTCAATTTAATCCTTACCGAATATTTACATAGTGGATTAGAATTAAAACGTCTCTGGAGAATATCCGGGAGTGAAATATGTACACACTATAATTTATTCACACTATCATCAATTACTGCACATGGCCTCAATTGGCTACATAAACAGGGTCGTTACTAAAAGGGTAACATTCCTCTCCCATTCTAGCAATGTCTGCAAATTGCAAAAACAACAACAAAATTAGCCTTTTTTCATCTCATCTTTTCTGAATTTTTTTTGTTGTTGTATCCGTTGTCGCCTTGTCGGTCAATTTGATTATCTGACGACTGTTTTTTTCTTTTCTTAAAGAGGCCTATCTGTAATTGGCACCTTTCAAAATGTTTATTTGTTGTTGTGTTCCGGGGCTTTTTGAAAATAAGGGCTGCCTAGTTGGCAACTTTTGCCACCACCACTGCCAGTTTCAAAGCGGTCTAGCGGCGCCTTTATTTATAGCATAGTGCTTTCTACTCCTGATCTTCAATAAGTGCCGAATAGAATTTAGCTCCAGGTCGTATTTCAAAAGCGTATGTAGACGTTGCCAGACATTCCTTGCCGAGTAAGCACGAACCTTCGCAGGCGATGAAAGTATAATACGAGCAACGGACATCAGCAAAACACAAGTGACTGCATTTGATGATTGACGAAACTGTGTATGATGACAGAACATAGGCATCGATGAGGGCGACATTGCTGGCCAGTAGTCGGAAGTTTTTAGCGCTCGTGTGATCTGTTTCAAAGGTTATAAAGTTAAAGATAAAATCACAAATATGAGTTAGGTCAGCTTACAAATCCCCGAAAATATGCAAAATGATAAAGAGAGAAAAATAGGAAATGAATCAAATTATTCCTTCGAGATCCTTGTCGTTTTCCTTCAAACGAATGTACTTTATTAACAATTTACTTACATAATTTGCCTTCTTATATTACCCTGTACCATCTTAATTCTAATCATCGACACCAACATGCTTGATTCACCCCTGTCATCAAGTGTAACGTGAACGGGTTGAAGGGTTACATACTATGGTCACAACCCGCAAAAGTAGCTTGCTCGGCAGCCGGACGGCGAGTTTTTAGCCAATTTTTGACCAGGCACCGAGCGACGGCCGCCCGAGCACCGTTTGTTTTAAGGGCGTCGCTCGGTCGCCGCTGAAGTTTTTAGCGCGGAGTTAAAATTCGGGCGGCGCCTGCTCACTTTTTACTCGCCGCCCAAAATACGCTCAGTGCCTTGGCGGTCGCCGCCCTGGCAACGACCTTATCGAGCGTTCGCTGTCGAGCAATTTAGATCAAAAATCGAAGCCGCTAGGTCAAAGGCTGCCGAGCGGTCACCGCCCGATCGCCGCTCGATCACCGCTGGGAGATCAGTCGGTCACTGGGCGGCGAATTCAAAATCGGTCGGCGTCCAGGCGGCGCCTGCTCACTTGTTACTCGCCGCCCAAAATACGCTCAGTGCCTTGGCGGTCGCCGCGCTGGCAACGACCTTATCGAACGTTCGTAGTCGAGCAATTTAGATACAAAAATCGAAGCCGCTAGGTCAAAGGCTGCCTAGCGGCCACCGCCCAATCGCTGCTGGGATCAGTCAGTCACTGGACGGCGAATTCAAAATCGGTCGGCGTCCGGGCAGCGCCAGCTCGGCAGCCTTTGACATAGTGGCTTCGATTTTTGACCTAAATCGCTAGATGACGAACGCTCGATTAGGTCAGTGCCCGGTCGGCAACCGCCCAGGCACCGAGAGTATTTTGGCCCTACGAGACACCCGCAGAAGGCCCGTTGATCACCAGCCGGCCGCCGGCTAATTTCTCTAAAATCAGCCGGTGGCCGTTGGGAGACCGCCCGGGATCGGTGGGTCATCAGTGGGTCACTGCCGGGACGCCGCGCGGGGATGCTCCCAAATTCGCCTAGTTTTGACCTAAAATCGACCGGCGACCAACGAAAAACCGACAGTGCACCGCCCGGCGTCGCTGGGGCTCTACAGCCTGCTCGACTTTTCCAAAAATCGTTGGGTAATGCCTAAAGCAATGGTCACGTCCCCAAATAGTAGCTTGCTCGGCAGCCGGAAGGCGAGTTTTAAGCCAATTTTTGGCCAGGCACCGAGCGACGGCCGCCCGGGCACTGCTTGTTTTAAGGGCGTTGCTCGGTCGCCGCTGAAGGTTTTAGCGCGGAGTTAAAATTTGGGTGGCGCCTGCTCCCTTTTTACTCGCCACCCAAAAAACTCGTGCCTTGGCGGTCGCCGCCTTGGCAACGACCTAATCGAGCGTTCGCTGTCGAGCGATTTAGATCAACAATCGAAGCCGCTAGGTCAAAGGCTGCCGAGCGGTCACCGCCCGATCGCCGCTCGGTCGCCACTGGGAGATCAGTCGGACACTAGGCGGCGAATCAAAAATCGGTCTGCGTTCGGGCAGCGCCAGCTCGGCAGCCTTTGAACTAGTGACTTCGATTTTTGACCTAACTCGCTCGATGGCGAACGCTCGATTAGGTCAGTGCCCGGTCGGTCGGTCGCCGCTCTGAGTTGTGACAATAGCTTTAATTCCAGCTGCGACCGAGCAGGCTACAACAGGTTGTGCAGGTTGGGGCGGGTTTTGTTTAGGCCTGTGTTGGGGATGGGAAAAACTGCCACGTATTACACACAAAACACATTTAAATTACCTCTGTCTTGAGGAGAGTAGCGACGTGTATTCGTAGACAATGTCTGGGCTGTTTCCGTGGCCGTTATTGCAGGAGTGGTATCGGTTGCCTGTTCAGAAATAGGCGAAGCAACATCTGTTGATCCTTGCCCTGTTGTTGGTGTTGTTGATGCTGGACTGCTTGTTGTCTCACTGATAGCATCTCCGGTTGTTGACGAAAGTCGCGTAGAGCCACTCGTTGTTACAGTATTGTCAGTCTGAGTAGTGGAACTGGACGTTTCGGATGACGTCATTTGATTTGGTGTGGTTTGTGTTGAACCTTCAAGAGAAGTGGCAGCGCCTGATGTTGTTTGCTGTACAGAACTTGATTGGGTACCTGTTGACGTTATAGTAAATAGCGAGATAGTTGTAATGAAAAGGATGACAAATCTCAGTAGGCACAGAACATTTTGTCAACTTTTTTTCGATCATCAATGACTTGCAAGGCAGAAATATAATTTGCTTCATAAAGTTCAAAACAACTACATGGAGGGCCCGCACAGGACGAAAAGTCAGTCAAAATTTAGATTTTTCTTCTTCTTCAATCTGTGCATATATGCAAATTATACCGAACAAAAAATAAGTCTCATTGCACATCGTTTATTAGTGTCGCAGATGGGTCGTTACTGTTAGACTATATTGAATAGATGTATAAATTATTGAAATTATAATCA